>NC_072854.1:40461300-40779425 GCF_028858705.1 Grus americana
ATACCATTTCATTTACCTAAGTTGAAGGTACTTTATTGAGCATGCTAGATCCTTACAGATTCCCAGGGAATACATTCTCCTTAAAATAGTGACCGGATACTCCACCTTAAAATTTACTAATCTTATTCCACCTTTGGTTTTTAGGTATATATTAATTTAATACAATCACATAAACATATTTCATACTAAACATATGCACTACTCAGCCAACAGTGGCTTGGAAGCACGTCCACAGCTCCTGACAAATGGCAAAGAGAAAAAAACCTTCCAAAGAAACACTGCACTGATGTGCTTGCCAAGAGGCCTGGCCAGAATTGCTTACAGCCAACCACTGTGCTCTAGAAAGTGTGGTATCAAGGCTAAGTCGTCAAAACTGAAGGCAGCAACTAATCATAATTAAAGGGTGGGGTTTTTTTGTCTTCCCCTGGGAATTAGCACTCAGGGTGGAAAATGAAACTCTTTCACTAAACCCCATTGTGTGGCTTTGTCTTCCAAACACACTGGGGAAAATAAGGGGAGGAGGTTTAATAAGTGCATCTAGGAGAAACTTGGGATGCAGCCAAGAGTCGTGATCTGGACAGTGCCAAGGCAGCACAGAGAGGAGGGGCTGCATCCAAAGGAAGTTTTGTAGAGATTTTATCCCTGCCAAACCCTCCTCCCAACCCTGTAAGTAAGCCATGATGGCTATGTCTTTTTTAGTGTGTGCAAAACCTCTGTTTCAGGAAATTAGAAAGTGGTTGTGATGTTTCTATTTCTTGAGGAAATCTAAGCAAGTTTCCTCAGAGAAGTAAGCTGCATGCAAGGACAGATGCCAATGCACAGACAGCATTTTGGGTGTTCTTGGTCTAGGTGGGCATCGGGCAGCCTGTGCCTGTATACACGTGGACTAAACTGGCCTAGCTTCCTGGGACATGGGATTTCAGGGTTTGTTTCTCTGCCGACCTGGCCTGGCACACAAGCAGCAGAATATGCTCCAGGGAAGGCAGCTACTTTCAACAAAAGAAGTGGGAGAAGGTAGGGGTCCCCCAGCCCTGTCTGGGGCAGCCACAGCAGCAAGCTGGGCTGAAGCACTGATTACCCACTGCTTTGGGTGAGGTTTACCAAGGCGGGATGAGCTGACCCTACCTGCTCACTGTCATGGCTAAAGGGCAGTCCTTCTCCCCACTCCTCTCCTCCTCCCTTGCATGTGGATGTGTGTCTGGCTGCTTCCCTCAAGCCCACTCTGACTCTCAGTCTGCCCTTGGTGAACTGATTCAGCTCATTAAACTGGCTGAAAGATAAATATCCATGCCTGTGAGGGGAAAAGGGCAGGACACACTCCTCAGGAACAGGGAGAGGGGGTCCCAGAGACATTTCTTCAGGCTGTGAGAGTGGCCAGCCTTGACCAATTCTCCCCTTCAGGTGGGCCAAGGAGAGACAAGCAATCAGGATCCTTGCACGGGCTACCTTTCTTGAGGTTACGTGCCCTCTCCCCCTACCTGCATCCAGGCTGGCAGCTAGAAACTATGAGGGAACTTCATCTGTCCTTCACAAACTAGCTAGACCACCTTCAGCATGAAGGCGCCTCCTCTCCCCTCTTTTACCTCCCACATGCAGCATCACCAGTCCTTACAGCTTGTGAGAAGTCCACCAACAGCAGCCATAGTTGGCTGCTAAGTTGCCACCTCAGCCTGAACAGAAATGTCCAAGTTTTATTCCCACTGAGATGTATGTGAGGGTTTTATATGTGCCCCTGAGGGAGGATGCTAATTATTTGGCTTATTCTAGGAGTTTCCGTAATGCTAGCCTTGCCCTTGTCAAAACTACAAATCCCACAGATCTGAATATTAGATACATTGTCCTTTTTCATCAAAGGGAGCTCAAACTTAATTTGGTTTCTTTTTTCTCTGCCATGGGGAAATGCAAAACTTGTTTCTTCAGTAGCCCAGTCATTGCCCCTTTGTTCTGTTTGTACAAAGCAAAATACAAAGAATCCTGAAGGAGCAAACAAGCACATTAAAATATTTTCATATTTTTATGACAAAGAACAAGCATGTCAGAAACCTTTTGCTTTTCCCCTTGGAACCTGCCTTTTTATGTAGGCACTTCTTAAAACAGCATAAAAAAATAAAAAGCCCTCACTTTATTTCCCTTTTAAATTGGAATAGAGGGAGAATCACACAACAGACAAGTTCATTTTCCTAAACAGTCTTTTACAACCAGCAGCATGGCAACTTAGAGCCGACACCGTCCCTTCAGGTGCTTGGGTCTTGGCCAGTTCACTGGAGAGAAAAAAAAGCCCAACGTGTTTGGATTCCTTGCAACAGCTTTTCTAAGTGGTTGCTCCTGCTGTTTTGCGGCTGCTGCCCCACGCTTCACTGGAGAGCACTGATATCCCATGAGTTCCTCATCTGCTCCTCAGCCCTGCCCGCTCAGCCAGGCAGCCTGCAGTCTTGCATGAGCACTTTGTGATGCTCTGGTCTCCTGTGTGTATGCTTGCCCTGACACCATATATTGACTGCCTCCCCAGCACGCAGGCTGACACGGCAACGGCTCTGTACTCAGATGTGGATCCCCTGTACATTGCTCCTTTCATCTCTGAACCCAGCCAGTTGTTCCCCTCGGCCAGCAGTCTCTCTCGTAGTGATACATATCAGGTGTCACTTGTTGGCCCAGGTTCTGGTCATTGCTGGGCCTGGCCGTTTGTCCCCAGGCAGTATTTGCAAGGCTACGGACCCTGACCTGACCCCACCCAGTGGGGTCCCCCTCTGTTCCCCTCACATGGGGAAAGGATGATCATCACTGAAGCACAGCTCTGCCATGAGCTTGAGCATAAATATAGCTTACACTGGTCAAAACCATTCAAAAGCACCTACCTCACCATGTGTCTCATCACACAGACTTTCTTTCCTTGGCTGCCTGAGAGCCTCATGGAGCACAGCAGCTAGGCTTTAGTTAGTCCCTGTGTCTCCGTGCTTTCACTGAAAAGCTCCTAAGCTGGGAAGATGCTGTGGAGCAGCTCTTTCTCTCCAGACACCTAACCTTGGTCTCCTGACCTCATTATCAGTGGAATAGAGGCCATCTATAACAGATTTTTCTGACATCTGATTGCTGACTGTGTGGAAACTCTTGCTGTAATACCTTCTCCCCATCCAATTTTTAACAGATTTGGACACAATTCCACCTTATTCAGAGATGTATCATCATTTCTTCTGAAATCCTAGGGTGTTTGAGGATAGCTTTTAATTTGGAGGACTGCAGACAGCATTGGCTCGCTCTCCTGGTTTTGAGTTTTCAGCTGGTACAGGGATCAGGGACAAACAAAATGGATAAACACTAAGTTATGTGCTTGCTGACTGAGCCTCTCTCCGATTTAGAGACAGTTTCATCCTTGTAAAGGTTTTGCTCTTGACAGAGATGTTTTACTCTAATATTTTTAAAGGGTATTTATTATAATAGTTGCATTTGTCAGTCCCTTGTATGTACTGGGCACTGTGGAGATTTAACATGGAGAAAGGAGACAATTGACTGAATTCCTGGTGAAAGATCAAATACTGGTAGTTTTTAGGAAAAACCAGAAAACCTCATTTAGTTCTTCAGCTTTTCTTACATGGCAGCACCCATTCTGTTTTACATGGTGCCAACAAGACACTTAAAAATTTCCTGGACATAATAACCCCTTCTACCTTGGCAGCTCAGCAAGAACAGCTTTCTCTGAAATCTCCCTAATCAATTGACTTCGCCAAGTCTTTCACTTAACAAATCTTGCAATTGCTTCCAGCATTTTCCCACAAGTGGTACCAAATTAATGGCTTTGTAGTCTCCTGGTGGGTCTCTTGGCCCTTCATTGTCTTATTAGACACACTCAGGCCTGCTGGGAGAAATGTACTGCATTGATAAAGATGCTGGATGAGGTTCATTTCATGTCCCACTTTCCTTTTGCATTCTTGGACTCATGCATGTCAAAATGTTACAACGAACAATTAAATAACAAACGATTAAAAAGCTCCAAGTCCCTCAATATTGCCACATCTCACTTCATGATTAATCCAGTGTCCTACATGTCCTGTGAAGTCAATGCATGCTATTCCAAATCTGTCTTGCATTTAATATCTTGGCCCAAATTCAAAAGAGTGTATTCTTAAAATATATTTGGGTGCTTAATTATACATGCAAATAAACTGTTCATAAGAGCAATTTAAGGACCCAGAAAATCTAACTTTATGCCTCTGTCAAATGATCCAAAACAAAACAGTATATGAAATCATTACATTTTAAATAATGTTATTTTGAGCACACAACTGCTTTCCGAATGCTATTTTCTCTGTCATATGTTTAGAATCACTGTCCTTAAACAACAGACTTTTCTTGCAAAGAACAGCAACAAACAGGGTTTTGTTCTTTTTCTAAACAGTTTCAGCTCCATTCCTGCCTTGTACTAGAAATTGTTTCTTTTCCAGGTATTTCAGTAAATCCCAGAAACAGATAATGGTTGCACCCCAACTGCACATGAAAATGCTCACACTTCACTTTCCACACTCTTGGTCACCAGTCGTCCTGCACGTATGAGAGACGTCATCTCTTACTTCAGAGAGATGCCTCAATGAATCAAAATACCAAGAAAACCCCCTACCCTAAGTCTCAGACAGAAGCTTCTTCCACAGAATCTATGTTCAAACTGCTAATAATTTCCAGTTCACTTCGTTTAGTTGCCCAACTTAACTGCTCCCCTAGAACTGGTAGGTACCTCTGCCCCTAGGCTTCCCTCAAGAACAGATATTGATTGTTGGGCTGGAGAGGTGCTCAAGGACTTGAGGGTTCTGAAACCAGTTTCTTCAGCATCCTTGGACATGGATCCTCCCACCAAGCCCTTGCACACCCTGGGCAGGAAAGCTCCCCACACCTTCTCATGGTACTGAGCCACTGCACAGCCAGGAATGCAGTCACAACAAAGTGAGAAAGAAGGGCATGCAGAAAATACTTCGGTCAGCCTAGTTATTGAGGTATCGACCTGGGAGGGGAGAGATACAAATATCCTGGGTTGTTTCTGTTTTATTTCTTTCTGACAATAGCCGAATATACACACAGAAACACAGCAACTAGCACTTTCGTTCTGGTCCTTGGTGTGGATGTTGCCTGCTCAAGACAGTCTTGGATAAGATGAGAGCTATAAATCATGATGCATGTTTGGCTCTGCATGCCAATCATACATTCACTCTGATTTTAACACAGTGCTGTTGTCCAGTATTCTTCAATTAGCAGTTAATTACTTTGTTCCCCCTAAACCTTTGGACTGGAGAAAATAGGGACTCTGAGGTTACAGTTGCCAACAATGTATTTGAGGTAAATATCCCTGTTCAGTCAACAGCTCCTGTGAACCAGATCACCCTTTGTTTCTGGAGATTGGTAACACAGGTAGATCTCAGCATCTCTTCATCTTGCTGTCAAAAGTTTCCTTTTTGTTTGTTTGCTTGTTTGTTTTGGTGGGGTTTTTGTTTGTTTGTTTGTTTTTCTTCTGAAAGACTTATTTCTCCCGTTCTTACCCCATCAGTGATTCCTAGATCAATGCACCTTCCTTCCACCTCCTTTTTTCATCTAAAGGTGAAATCATTTACATCTCTGGTGACATCATTTACATTCATTCTTGGGCAGTGACAGTGTTGGGCAGTCACTGTCACATCCAGAACAATGTCTGGCACCACTGCAGAGCAGCATCAACCCAGGCAACTCCTATGGTCATTGGGACTTAAAAGAGATGCAACCAGGGCAAGTAATGTCCATCAGTCCCTCCAGCAATGTATATGTCTCCATCCTGTTGCATTTCACCATGCAGGATACTGGGTTTTGCTTCTGGCACCAGCACAAAAGAAAACAAGTTAACCAGAAACTTCTCCTCCTCCCTCACATATATGGAGGAGAAAGGAAAGGATACAGCAAAAAGGGACCCCACTGAAGGCATCAAAATGCTCCTTCTGTTGTCATAACTGCTGATGCTTGCATGTTCTGGCAAGAAAGGAAAATCATTGCAGCTCCTGGATATTTCTTTTCAGTCACTGGCTATTATCATGCTTTGTGCTTTTTCCATAGTTAAGGCAGCTCCGTGATCTGTTCTTATGGTCTCTGGGTTTGTGACTTGCTTTTTTTTCTTTTCTGCCTCCAGACTTTCTCCGTAAGATATTTCAGATTCTCTATAAATTAACATTATGGGAGCATTAACATTTTCCCTAAGCTTCAATATGAGCTAGGCAGCTGCCCTTTGTGCAAGAATTTTTTATTTTATTCTCAAGGGTTAATTAGCTTTACAGTAGTCCTTCTTTGTCTCCCACTCTCACTGTCTTGGAAACTTAAGCTGGGTTTTTTGGGGTGGTTTTTTTTTTTTTTTTTGTTACACATGTTCACAGCCTGCTGTTTTACCAGCTCTGAAATTACAAGATTGACTCAGAAACCTTAGATCAATCACAAACTATGTTAGGTCTTCACCTTCTCTTTACGCTATCAGTTTAAAAACTTACTACTTATTTCAAGGGCAGTGCAACACTTTTCAAATACCCATAACAGTTTCATAGATAACTACCTCTGTCTGAGTAGATAGAAAATGATTAAAAACATCTTCAGGACCACCTATTGTCAAAAATAAAGCTGCCTACTGTCTTCTTTTTCCTTTGCAGAGTTGACCTAAAGTTGACTTTGTACTTTTCTCAGTTATCTACCATTTGCCTGGAAAACTCAGCACTGGCAGTGCTTCTCTCTGCCTTTTAATTCCAGAAGTGCTGGCCTTGTGCAGCTTATCAGTGGTGTTGTGTGCTGTCTGGCCAGCGCTCAGAGCCACTGAGCATCCCAGAAGTGGGCTGCCTCTGGCATCTCAAGCTCTAGCTGGTCACCGTGGAGTTAGCCTGAGAGTCTGAAACACATCACAGCTTGTTCCAGCTGGTTCTTCGTAGACTCCCTTAAAACTATCATTTCTTCTTGCCTTTTGTGATCATTTGCTGGTCAGATTGATCATGTGCTGCCACCTCCAGACATGTTTTTCTGGTATTGGCCTCTAGGCCAGCTCTCGGGTATTAGCATTCACAATTATGTCAGAGTAAGGGAAGGCAGCTGTCTCTGATGGAGTAAGCTGGCTGATCCATGGCATGGGAGGAGACCATGATAATGGAGATCTTCCTGGAGAAGATCCTCAGTCCCCGTGGGACTACTGTCTGTCTATGTCATTCCAAAGCTGCTGACTGTCTTCTTGCATCTGAGTTTTGCTGTTAAAGATTTCCTGGTATTTTTTTTCCCTGTTCATACTCTTTGATCCAAGGGATTGACCCCAGCTTCTGTTACATGTCAGCCTGGCTACAAGAGTTTATGAAATGGAAAACCTGAGCAGACATCTGTGGATGTACCAAATTTAAACCCCAGATGGATTTTCCCCAGCATATTTCACTTAGTATGAAGTGACACTCTCTTGTATAGTGGCTGACACGCTGCTCAACTAAATGGAGAAAGCTGTAAGTAGATGTTACTGTCAGTGGAGAAATTTGAGACCATTTAGCTCATTACCAGTTAGTAGTACATACACATTTCACAGTGCTGCATACTCTGTCACCAGCAGAGACAGGACTGGGACAGAGAACCAAACAGAATACAGGCTTGGGGAAGAGTGGCTGGAGAGCTGCCTGGAGGAAAAGGACCTGGGGGTGCTGGTTGACAACCAGCTGAACATGAGCCAGCAGTGTGCTCAAGTGGCCAAGGTGGCCAACAGAATACTGGCTTGTATCAGGAATAGTGTGGCCAGCAGGAGTAGGGAAGTGATTATGCCCCTGTACTCGGCACTGGTGAGGCCGCACCTTGAGTACTGTGTTCAGTTTTGGGCCCCTCACTACAAGAAGGACGCTGAGCTGCTGGAGTGTGTCCAGAGAAGGGCAACGAAGCTGGTGAAGGGACTGGAGCACAATTCTTATGAGGAGCGGTTGAGGGAACTGGGGTTGTTTAGCCTGGAGAAAAGGAGGCTGAGGGGAGACGTTATTGGTCTCTACAACTACCTGAAAGGAGGTTGTAGCCAGGTGGGTGTTGGTCTCTTCTCCCAAGTAACTAGTGAAAGGGCAAGAGGAAATGGTGCAACTTGACACCATTTCCTCTTGCCCTTTCGCTTGCATATAAGGAAAAATTTCTTCACTGAAAGAGTGGTCAGGCATTGGAACAGGCTGCCCAGGGAAGTTGTGGAGTCACCATTCCTGGAGTTATTTAAAAAATGTGTAGACATGGCACTTTGGGACATAGTTTAGTAGACATGGTGGTGTTGGGTTGACAGTTGGACTTGATGATCTTAGAGGTCTTTTCCAACCTTAAGATTCTATGATTCTATAATTCTATGATAATATTTGGAGCATTACAGCAGCCTTCCTAAGTAAGAACTAGACTTTCAAGTGTTAGCTTTCCCCCTGCCTGAAACATCAAAATGTTGGGTCTTGAAATAGGCAGAGGCTACACTGGGTCATATGGTGAGGGCTACATCCTGGAAGTGTGCCTCTGAACAGAGTGCGCTGCCAGCTGTTAAGGTCCCCACCAGCCAGGTCCTGCCATAGGCTTCATCCTGTTCTGCATACCAAATGTCAGCTGAGGCTGGTCAATGAATGACCAAGGAGGCTGACTGGATGCATATTGTCACAGAGCAGTGAAAAGCCTCAGTCTTCAGCTGCAAATGAATGAGAAGCAGGTTTGCCTACCATTCAGCACAGAGTTGAGAGCCAGCTGTGTGACGCTTATGTCCAGCTCAAGAGATTTGCCACATTACTGAGAAAGAGAAGTGGTACATTAGCTCAACAGACTTCTGAAAAACCAAAAGCATTTTGGGTTAGATCAACTCAATCAATTGTAACAGGACTTCTACATAAAACACCCACTGAAGCATATAGTGAGAATGGTTGTATACCTGGCTTATAACCTAAATTTCTGAATATTTGTTTGCATAGCTTCTTTGCTGTTCCAGGGAGATGCACCAGCAGAAAGATCTTAGGCAAGTGTGTGTCAGGTTTACAATTCTTCTCCAAGTCCCAGCTGTTGAAGAGGTCAGAGAACTTCCAAATGCAATACCCACTTCTGCTGGCAACTGCCAGCAAGGTAAATGAAAAAATCCCAACCCCTCACATATTCTTTACTCAGCACTGTAACATATCATCTCCTCCTGTAAATTTCTGGTGTTGCCAAGTCTCATCTACAGGAAAAGTATAGTTGAAAAAGTACCACAGCTTCTTCTAATACTACTGTGTTTTTTAGTGAACTCCAGTATCAGGAAGCATTTTCCAAATGTGTTATGGAAAATGAATTTCTTGCAATATTCCTTAATTGGATTGCATTTTAATCGGCCATTTAACCAATAAAGTAAGACATTTATATTTTGGGATTTTCTATCTCAAAAACAACTCCTCCTCACAGATCCCACTTTTTCATAGCCATGAATCATGACATCACAGCCATTTCCATGGAAAGACACTTACCTCACAGTCTTTGTTGCGTTATCAAACAGAAGCAGCTGGGTAATGTGGGTGAATAATCCTGTTCTGTATATTCAGCAATAGCAAAATGAATACTGAAAATTACTAGCAAACTAAATAGCTACTTCTATAAATACTCCCTTTTCAAAAGTTCACCCTATTTTAAAAGCCACTTGTTAAACGCTATTTAGTATATATATAAAGACTGATGGATGAAAACCAAAGTCCTTGAAGCAGACACAGGAAAAATACCTCATAGCTAGGAGTAAAGTAAACTTCCCTATCAGTTTGCCTTATCTATATGATTTTTTTCCCATCAGCCATGAAAAGGCATTTTGCTTTCTATCGCTACCAACTGCTTGGGCATTTTGGTTTAAAAAAAAAAAGCAAACAAGTGTCCTGTACATCAGTTACTGTAGCCCTTTCCACCACTATGTTTTATTCCTCTCAATGTTGAGAGGCAACATCAAGCCCCTACTTGGATTTAGATCCACTCATTTTCTCCACAACAAATGGAGACAAGGAGACAAGTGATAAACAGTGAGTGGTGAGCACAAAAATCTTTTCTGGAGAGTGAAAGAATTCTGTTTAATCAAAATCAGTGGAAAAGGATGTAAGCTACAGTGGGAAAATACCTCAACAGTTTCAAACCAATCTAATTTGGGGCCAAATGCAAAGCTGATATCAGTAAGCACAACACCTTGAAAGGAAACAAAGGCCTTTCTGTACACTATGATCTGAATTACTTGGGTACTCAATATGATGACCCACCATGTTGTTATGACAGATGATAGCACTGTTAACAAAAGAAGAGAGCCCAACAGCATCTGGGCCCCATGATACTACTCATTCTTAGAAAAGGTATCCTACCCTACAAGTGGAAAAACTTCGTGCTACTGAGGCATGCCCTGTCTTTGTGCTTAGATTATGAGGTAACTTTTTCCAGGAATTAAGGCATAACATGCATATTGGATGCCAGTGATTTGTCACTGAAGGCAAATCTGTCTGCACATGGAGAGAAAATGTGCACCAAGTAGCACTGAAAGCTTTGGAGGAGATTTTGCATAATAGAGCTATTCCCCTTTCTTCACACTGAAACAAGTGAATGGGAACTTTTTCCCCTCTTCTCTCTTGAAAAATATTAGAAATCATTACCAAAGCTTGGCTATTACATTACCTGTGCTTAAAAGCCCCTGTTTTCTTCTTTGTGTGAAAAGAACGTTGAATGCATCACATTTGCTGCTGAACAAACGCATTTGCCAGTTCTCTTAAATGCCAGCACAATAGCTTTAGCAGAGTTAATAAGAGGGGTGGTAATCTGAACAGCCTTATTTTTGTCCTTAGCGTTCACCCCAAAAGGAAATGTGTTTCTTACTAATAATAGTGTATGTGACAGAAAATACCAAGTACACGCAACTGTTCCCATTCACTTGCCAAAATGGATAATTCACATCAGGGCTTAAAAAAGTAAAACAAAACAAACAGAAAAACACCCCAAGTAAACAAATTAACCCTTCCTCTCCTACCAGCAATTTCTCTAAACCTGAAGCTTGAATCTAAATTATTTTGCCAGTGATCAGAGGGTGAGCTAAAGGGAAGAAGAACAGAGCTCATGTTTAAATTCCCTGAGGAAGATGTAAGAAACCATCCTGTCTGTCACATTTTTTTCTCCAGCCAACCGTTAAGTGCACCCTGCCAGTGTAAACCAGACCTGTGGAAGAAACAGCTTATTCACACCCAAATATATTTCTATCCATCCATTTTCTGTAGTGCCTATACAATTCTGACAGGCTTAAACATTCAACATTCATAAATCCACTTTCCTCCTGCTTCCCTCCTGAGAAGTTGTGTAGCTGGGCTTCAAACCAGGGAGGCTTAATTGAAATTTATTAATAAATGTTGCATTTTTTTGTTTGTTTTGGTTCCTGATTTCTGAAGCTAGAAGATGTACTCACAGTCGCACTTCCAGGGCTTTCTGTAACCACAATGACAAGGAATGACATTGTTTACACCCCCTTATTGCCAGTGGATGAAGCTGTAGGGGGAAAACAAAAGTGATCCGGTATCATAGAACTCCAGATGAAACAGATGTGGCAATGCTGCTGCCCTGGTAGTTCAAGCCCAGTATGCTTAAACCTCAAAACCCCAGAATACAGCCTTCTAGGGTGCTGGAAGTGAATGTCACAACTAGTTCTAGAGAACAAAACAGTCCGAGAGAGCTGGATGAGGGTATATGCTTGCATCTTATTAACAACTTGTCTCAAATTAGCAACGAACTCTCAGAAAAAAGTCTTCTGCTCAATGTTTAACAGATGATAGCGTTCCCTCTGCTACCTAACCAGGTATTTCTTCCCTTGACTAGGGAGTCTCACCCCACCGGAAGAACTGTGCTGACAGAAAGTAGCAGGGAGACCCTGTGCCAGTTGCAATGCATTCACTGTTTACCAAGAGCCTGTTCTCGCAGGCTGGGATGTGGCCCCACAGGTGGGCTGGCTCAGGAGGCCATGGCTGGGCAGGGGCTGCACACCAGCCCTGCTGCGGCATTGCTGGGGCAGGGGCTGATGTGGGGTCCTGGGCCCCGGGCAGAGTGGGGGGAGCCCCAGGGGGTGGGCAGGGACAGGCAGGCTGTGACAGTCTGGGGCAGTCTGGGCAGTGGGACGTTTCTCAAACAAAGGCTCTCTTCCCTTCAGGAGGAAGGGAACGTTATGATGTTTTACTGTGTGCACACAGATATCTGCAGATATATAAAGCCTTCCCCCTGAGCAACTACAGATACCCCTGTGGAAAAGATAAATTACTTTCTAAATAAACCCAGTGTTTAAAGGGGGACCAGAGGCTTGTAACGAGTACACCAAATCCCCGCTGTTTGCTACAGGAAACTCACTCTCTTTTACTCACCCTTCTGGCCACAGTGTCACAACAGGAAATTGTAATCCTGTACTGTGAGTATTTTCCTCCATGGAGCAAGGGCTCTCTAAGCCCTCATGAGCCTCTGGTTGAATCCACTTAATATCAAGCAGCAGCTTAGCAGTCAGGTCCTGAAAATCCATTTTTGACAGTCCAGGACCTGAGAACAGATTCTCCCTTTCCTCCCTGTTCATGCTCTTTGGAGTCTAGCATGGTCTCTGAGATCAGGCTTCCCCCACTAACAGGAGCTGATCTGCACTGAGCATTGGTGAGGTGTCTACCTACCCACCCAGGACTTTGGTGTGACAGGTTCATAGTCAGGCCCAGGTCCACTTCTCAGCTCCCCTCTGTGTTGCATCTGGACACTGAATCCACACTGTTTCTCAAAAGCTCCTTTTATTTGTGCAGCAGGACCCCAAAGGCTGACCACAGAAAAGGTCTGAAGCCCTTCTAGTCTCTGGTTCCTATGGTATATTTATTCCCTGTAGGAACACTGCTTTCTAGTTTAATCTTCCAGGAAAAATATCAAAATAAAGTGAGGAGTAAAGGCTTACTGTATAAAACTCTTAGCCTTGTCACATTAATTTTCAATAGCATTATCAAGCAGTGGTGGGAAAAGAGCTGATCCTCCGAATCCTTCTTCCTCTCCCTGTTTGGACAGGGTCACTCCAGGCAGTGCTCAGCCTTCATAGAATCATAGAATCACAGAATACCAGGTTGGAAGGAACCTTAAGGATCATCTGGTCCAACCTTTCTTGGCAAAACTGCCGTCTAGACAAAAGCATGGTCTAGGTAAGATGGCCCAGCACTGCATCCAGCTGACTCCCAAAAGTGTCCAGTGTTGGGGAATCCACCACTTCCATGGGGAGATTATTCCAATGGCTGATTGTTCTCATTGTGAAAAATTTTCCTACATAGTCTAATCCGAATCTCCCCAGGAGTAACTTGCACCCATTACGCCTCATCTTTTCTGTGTGACTCCTTGTAAAAAAGAGAGTCTCCATCTCCTCTGTAGCCACTTTTTGAATACTGGAACATGGTGATGAGGTCACCCCTAAGCCTTCTTTTCTCAAGGCTGAACAAACCCAATTCTCTCAGCCTTTCCTCATCTGGCAGGCTCCCCAGTCCTTTGTTCATCCTGGTGGCCCTTCCCTGGACCCTCTTCAGCCTGTCCCCATCTTTTTTGTATAGTGGGGACCAAAGCTGAACACAGTATTCCAAGTGTGGCCTGACAAGCACTGAGAAGAGTGGGACAATGACTTCTTTGTCTCTGCTGGTGATGCCCTTGTTGATGCAGCCCAGCATCGTCTTGGCTTTCTCTGCCACAGCAGCACACTGTTCACTCATACTGAGCTTGTTGTTCACCAGGACCCCCAGGTCCCTCTCCACAGAGCTGCTCTCCAGCCAGGTGGATGCCAGTCTGTGCGGCACTCCTGGATTGTGTTTTCCCATGTGGAAGACCTTACACTTGTCCTTGTTGATTCATAAGGTTCGTATAAGCCCACTCTTCCAGCCTATCTAGGTCTTCCTGCAGGGTGGCTCTCCCTTCTGAAGTGTCTGCTTTCCCACTCAGTTTGGTATCTTCTTCTCTCCAGGCTACTTCAGAAACACTTTGCTGTGATTTACTAAGGACAGTTTTAAAAGAAACTTATAGAATAGAATGGTTTGGGTTGGAAGGGACCTTGAATATCATCTAGTTCCAACCCCCCTGCCATGGGCAGGGACACCCTCCACTAAAGCAGGTTGCCCAAAGCCCCATTGAACCTGGCCTTGAACACTTCCAGGGAGGAGGTGGCATCCACAACTTCTCCCTAACTTGTTCTACAGCTGGCTTGCAAAGCAAGAAGCTCCAGGGTCTCTTAGCTTGGCACACTTGGATCTACTCTCCTACAGTGTTGGAAAGACCACTAGTGCACATTCAAAGGCAATGACCTGTGATAGCATGCTCACTCTGAGATCTCTTTGGGGCATCCTACACCTTAGTTTGAGTATACAATGGACAAAATAAACTGACACCGTCTAGACTGTCTTAACACCTAGACAGAGGCAGCCTTGCAAACTGAGCATTGCTATCAAAATGGCATTCACTGTCCAGCAGTGAAATATCTCCTATCTGTCACAAATGGACTGTTTTATTTATTTATGCCTCAGTGAGCTCCAAGCATTAGCAAAACCAGGTTGATCTCCACAGTTTACTAGATTTTGGGACAGGTGGTGAGGATCTGAGCTAGAGATATACCTATGACCTTCTGCACAGTGTTAACAGCCCTTCTGTCAAAGAGCATGTGACACCAAAATCGTGTAGTGAAAAATGCCCTTTTCCCATATATGTTTGGAATGAGAGGCCAGCACGACTGACAGCTTTCTGGGTGCCACAGTGCCATGGATGCTTTCCCATGGTTGGGTAACAACAAGGCTTAGCTTATGGCCTATGTGGTAGGAGAAGTGATCCCTATTAAAAAAAACAGACACAGGTAAAATCCTAAATATTATGGCCATTCCTAGCCTTGTTAGACTTACGGTTGTAAACAGCTCATGTATAATGCTAACTAGTCTAATAATTTTCATTGTGAAGTGTAAAAATACAGAATTTAAAGTCACCTTCTTATTTAAGACTGAGAGTCTGAAATGGGAAAAGTGCTAAGAAAAACAAAACAAAACAAAACAAAACAAAACAAAACAAAACACCTGAAACAGAAATTAAATTAAAGCTCTACACGGCTTTTTTTTTCAGTTGTTGAGAGTTTTTTAGACTCTCTTTCATCTTCTTTCTCTTTCAAAGACTAGTCTATTTTTTGCTGCATTTTGAAGACATTTGTTCAATGTCATTGAGGAATGGATTGAAAGCAGCCCCGAGGAGAAGGACTTGGGGGTACTGATTGATGAGAAGCTCAACATGAGCCAGCATTGTGCGCTTGCAGCCCAGAAAGCCAACTGTATCCTGGGCTGCATCAAAAGAAGTGTGACCAGCAGGTCAAGGGAGGTGATCCTGCCCCTCTACTCCACTCTTGTGAGACCCCACCTGGAGTACTGTGTCCAGCTCTGGGGGCCCCAGTACAGGAGAGACATGGAGCTGTTGGAGCGAGTCCAGAGGAGGGCCACGAAGCTGATCAGAGGGCTGGAGCACCTCTCCTATGAGGACAGGCTGAGAGAGTTGGGATTGTTCAGCCTGGAGAAAAGAAGGCTCCAGGGAGATCTAATTGCAGCTTACCAGTACCTGAAGGGGCCTACAGGAAGGATGGGGAGGGACTGTTTATGAGGGAGTGTAGTGACAGGACAAGGGGTAATGGGTTTAAACTGAAAGAGGGTCGATTTAGATTAGATGTTAGGAAGAAATTCTTTACTGTGAGGGTGGTGAGGCACTGGAACAGGTTGCCCAGAGAGGTTGTGGAGGCCCCATCCCTGGAAGTGTTTAAGGCCAGGTTGGATGAGGCTTTGGGCAATGTGGTCTAGTGGAGGGTGTCCCTGCCCATGGCAGGGGGGTTGGAACTAGATGATCTTTGAGGTCCCTTCCAACCCAAACCATTCTATGATTCTATGATTCTATGATTCTATGATTAATGTGAAGTAGGGGTATGGCTCCCCGGGTGGAGAGCCATCAGCAAACCCAAAGAGCTGCCACACAAACCAGGGCCCACATGAAAACTTGCCACATGTCTTGAGGAGCTGTCTCAGGGAGCAGCCATTTTCTAAGAGGAATGTTTCCTCCTTTCCCCATTTCTTTCACTGTCCATATTTTTATGGGAGCCCTTTTAGCACAGTACTTATTTCTGACTCATACAAATCAGCTCCAAAGCTTGGGTAATGCCAAAAATGGGCTATTCATATTCATTCACGCTCTTGTACGCATCTCTGCTCTCATAAAATGGAACATGTGTCTGATGAGCTTATTTACTTTCTAAATGTGTGGCTAGGAAGGATAGAGAGCGTGCAAGATATAATGGTAGTAGCACTGGAATAACATCAATAACGTATCTGCAAATAGAAACTTCCCAGTTTGCCTGACCTCTGCCAAGCTCTGTGCAGTCTGGTTATAATGGAGTGTAAGAAACTCTTTGGTGTAGATTTTATTGTTATGCCCTTTAAAATACAAAGACACATACTCCGTTGGTTAATTCCCAGAATAACAATGTTGCTCGGTACAGAGATGACTCATTCCTAAGATGCCACTTGCCTGGTTGCTGTTCACTTCCACAGGGAAGAAAATGGTTAAGGTCATCACCTGTGCTGTCAGGTAGAGCCCCTTAGGGTCCCGGGCTGCTTGAGTACCCCCATCTGCAGCAGGCTGAGTCTGCTGTGACTCATCCTGCACACAAAACTCACAGTCAGCTCCCATAACACAGCCCCACTGGATAATATGATACAGAAAATGCTTGGGGAGCAAATCTCTCCACTCCCTGGTGTACACGTGACACAGAACACCTTGCAGCACTGACAGACTACCCCAGTGTACAGGGGGAACGCTCACCATGCTGGGCTGCAGCCAGAACATAATCCCCCTAATAAGATCGCATACTGAAAGGGAAGATGGTCCCCCCCTAGCCATCGTATCTTAGGACCCCACACCTCAGCAGTGGTACCTCTCCTGTCTTCTGCCCTGCCTGCCCATGTGACAGGCTTGTGTTGGGTTTGCATGGCCAGATTTTGGTAGCGGGGAGACTACGGGGGGGTGGCTTCTGTGAGAAGCTGCTGGAAGCTTCCCCCATGTCCAACAGAGCCAATGCCAGCCGGCTACAAGACAGACCCGCCGCTGGCCAAGGCTGAGCCCATCAGTGACAGTGGTAGCGCCTCTGGGATAACAGAGTTAAGAAGAGGAAAAAAGGTGCTGCGCAACGGCAACTACAGCTAAAGAGGGGATGAGAATATGTGAGAGGAACAACTCTGCAGACACCTAGGCCAGTGAAGAAGGAGGGGCAGGAGGTGCCCCAGGCACCAGAGCAGAGATTCCCCTGCAGCCCATTGAGAAGACCATGGTGAGGCAGGCTGTCCCCCTGAGACCATAGAGGTTGATGGTGGAGCAGATATCCACCTGTAGCCGATGGAGGACCCCATGCTGGAGCAGGTGGATGCCCAAAGGACGCTGTGACCCCATGGGAAGCCCACAGTGGAGCAGGCTCCTGGCAGGACCTATGGCCCCATGGAGTGAGGAGCCCATGCTGGAGCAGGTTTGCTGGCAGGACTTGTGACCCCATGGGGGACCCACGCTGGAGCAGTCTGCTCCTGAAGGACTGCACCCTGTGGAAGGGATGCACACTAAAGCAGTTCATGAAGAACTGTAGCCTGTGGGAAGGACTCACGTTGGAGAAGTTGGTGGAGGACTGTCTCCCATGGGAGGGACCCCACACTGGAGCAAGGGAAGAGTGTGAGGAGTCCTCCCCCTGAGGAGGAAGGAGCAGCAGAGACAATGTGTGATGAACTGACTGCAACCTCCATTCCCTGTCCCCCTGTGCAGCTGTGGGAAGGAGGTAGAGAAATTGGGAGTAAAATTAAGCCCAGGAAGAAGGGAGGGATGGGGGAAAGTGGTTTTTAAGATTTGGTTTTATTTCTTATTATCCTACTCTGGTAATAAATTAAACTAATTAAATTAATTTCCCCACATTGAGTCTGTTTTGCCCATGACGGTAATTGGTGAGTGATCCCTCCCTGTCCTTATCTCGACCCACAAGCCTTTTGTTATATTTTCTCTCCACTGTCCAGCTGAGGAGGGGAGTGATAAGAGTGGCTTTGGTGAGCACCTGGCCTCCAGCCAGGGTCAACCCACCACAAGGCTACAGCGTTTTGAATGGGTACAGATGCCCAAGAAGGTGGCGCCTGGGAGGTGTGTCTAACTACCTTGGTCTATCAGTGTGGTATGACTTCCTCTGCATGGCACTGAATAGCTGCATGGATTAGATTGCTCCACAAAGTGGCAAACTGCCTTCTCTCTGTTCCTTTTATTGCTTCAGTTTTCCTTTTTCCACTGAAGTAACAGTATTATATAAAATTCTGGTTGGGTTTTTTTTTTTTGGGGGGGGGGGGGAAGCTGAACTAGACAAATTTTCCCTCCTCCTCCCTTCTCTTCCCCTCTACTTTTCCCTTCCTTTCCCTTCCCTTCCCTTCCCTTCCCTTCCCTTCCCTTTCCAGGGACACAGAGATAAAAAAATTTTGCTCAATATCACAGCTGAAGATTAGGAGCATAGGGGAAACCTGCACAAGGAAGAACCTGCCTTGTCTATTGCCATGGCCTGGCAGGAAGCTGATGCCCCAGTACATCTCCGAAACAGCACAGCCTTGCATAGGAAATCAACCTTATCCTCATGCTTGCAGAACATAATGGCAGCCCAGCAGGCTGGTTGTGTCACAGAGCGGGGAATGGCATCAGTACCTGTCCACATCTCTACTCTGATTTCTTTCATATCCCCCAAAAAGGTCTAAAAGTCTCCAGCATCCTGCTAATACACTGCAACATGATTGTCACGCACCATAAAATATGCAGCACTTTTTGCCCGGATGGATATGTTGTACCTTTTGTCTCTTTTATGTCTCATAAACCTCTTGGTATTAATAATTTTTTATGTTATTTCTATATATAAGGAAAACCACTGGTATTTACTGAAGCTTTGATTTCTGGTATTGCTTTTATATAAATCATGTTCTCCTTGCTTGAGCCAGTAAGGATTCCAGAACTAAACTGCAGACCTCTCTTCCTGTGGTATAATATCAAAATGTGGACATGAGATAGTGGTTAACTGATGAGTCGTCAGACCTTTTCTCAGATCTCTCATCGGCAATAAACAAGCATCCTAGATAAGCCAATGTCTACCAAGATATCACAGCAGAAAATGACATCTGTCTCCTTTTTCCAAAAATAAGGAACATGATTCCAGGGTTTTGCAAGTATCCCCCGTGTCACAAGGAAACTTATATTTGTGCTAAAAGTATGATGGAATTAAAGAGCAGGATTCTGGAATATCCTTAGGGAATTATTTTGTAAATATGTATTCAGTACTGAGTCCACTTCAAAGGTAAAAAAGGGGGGGAAAAAAGAAAGGAAAAGGGAAACAAAATTCAGTTCTTCAGAAGTATTTTTATGATCCTCAGGGATGAGTCATCTCTGGCAGAGGAGATTTAACAGGATGCAATGAGGGGCTGACTCCACACCGAAGCAGGGAAATCACTGTTCCTTCAGTTTGATGGCTGATTTTTTTAACTAGGGCTCCCCGTACCACCACAAAGGCCAACCCTGTACATAACTGAGAGACAATCCTCTTTGGGTCCATGTGGTGCGTGGCCAACCTTGCTCATAACATGGGCTGCGGTTGTGAAATAACAGTGACAGGAATCCTCTGCTACCTTGAGAAGGATCCAGAATGGCTGTTTCCTTTTTACTTTTTTTCCCCCAGAAAAATGCAGCTTCTCTGCTAAATACCCTCACCTTTCTTCATCAAGCATGGGAATTCAGTATCAGACAGAGCCATCTCTAATCTCTCAAGTACCTTTCAATCTGCTTGCTACTAGGGCACTAAGATTCCCCTCTATCTCTGTGTCAGATAAAATGAGCTCAAAGTTACGCTTTCAGGGGTGGAGGTCAGTTCCCTGATATATCTAGGCAGAAGTCTGTAATCACTTGAGTTTCTGTCCAAGTGAGAGCTGAGAACACGCTGCATTTCTTAAATCTACTTATTAACACGATAACTAATCTAATGGATGCCTTCAGATGCTTGAAAGCTGAAGGCAGGAGCAAGCGTGCATACACATCAGGACAGCTTCTACATTTTTAAGCCAATTTGCTACTTGCCTAGAATTAAAAAGAGGATGACAAGTCCAGATCTGCGGAGTTTAATGGGAGCTAGCAAACTCTATGGCTGACAGGACAGAGGGAGATGACGTCTTCCCTACCGCACATAAGATTTTCTGTCATGCTCTTAAATCTTTTGAGTCTAAATTTTAAATAATGTATTACTGTCTGGCATCTTAATGCTTGCATACAGATTCCTGTGACAGAATTGCAAGAATCCATTCCGGTTCATTCTTCAGTCAACAGGTAAAAGAAAAGACAACATGTTCCCAGCTGCTCTTTCAATGTATCTAGCATTTGTAACAGCAGAAAGTGTATTCTAGGAAAAGCCCTGGTTTTGATGGGGACTCAGCAAAATCTTCCAACATCTCACTCAAGACAAATTGGTAAGAGGAGTCTGCTGAATGAAGAGTGGAACAGCCTCACCTCCCTTGGTGGAAGGACCCTTTCCAAGTGTGAATCAGGAACAGCTTTTCCGTTGTTCTCAGCACTGAATGGCAGTCGTCCACTTGGCTTCCCAAAAGTCCTGGCCCAGAATCGACACTGGAGTGTTACCTGTGTGGCACACTCAATTCAGCAGAGAGGGAAGAGCAAAGCTCCTTCCTAACACCAATAAAACACACACTTTTAAACAAACATGTCGGTTTTGTTGCTAACTCCACACTTGGAGTTTGAAGGAGGGTCCTCAGAGGCGCTTAAGCCTTCTCAGTTTTAGATCAAATTGCTGCTTCTGGGGGTAGAAGCAGTGTCTTTCCTGCCCCGGGCACAGCTATATAGTGCAGTACGAATAAACAATAAAGCAAGGCAAGAGATCAGAGAAATATAACAGTGCTCTGACACCTCGAGTTTGGATTACTTGCAAACTGCATCAAGTCCTGGCAAGGCTGACCTAACTCGTGATCCTCAGAGCTCGATAAATTGAGTTCCACAGAGATCACCATGTATTGGTTTTCTGATGAAAACTTTAAAAAAACAGGGGTCTTTTTGCTCTCCACAGTTCTAACAGCGTTGTGTAAGCATCATGATTTCTCTTGCTGCTTTGAGTCAAGTTTCTTTTCATGCCCCTCCCCATGCTATGCACTGAGCTTTCCTTGGTTTTGCCCTGCAACCCTGAGGAAGCTGCATTTCCATGATATATTATTAAAGTGCGTATGTTGTTTATGAGCTACCCTGGTACCCTTCAGTAGGGAGACACAATTTAAATGTAAAATAGCATTACTGTGATAAATAAAGAGAATTCAAAACTCAGGCACCTTTACTGTATGTATGAGATGTGCTTGGATGCTAAAAGCTATCCTCTTTTGCATGTAAAATGCTAGCGCCTTGTAGTTTCTTCACTGAGATCTGGAAGTACAGAAACAAAGTCTGACTTCTAAACAACCAATGTGTGTGACTGCACTGCAGGCCTGAGAAGTTCAGTCCACACTCACCTGAAAATGACTGACTGGTTCATAGTAAACAGTATTTAATAATGAGAAGACAGGCCTGAACTGGAAAACGATCCTACCCCACCAGTTGACAGGAAGCTTATGAGGTGTTTTGTTGATTCATAGCACACAAAATGTGAGAACTGGGGGGGGGGGGGGGAGATAGAGGCGCAAAACCTAAAATGCTGGCATTAGCCAGGCGTCTTGCGGCGTGATGGGTATAATTCCCTCCCCGGGAGAGCTCTGCAGGGACCGCGTATGAGAGCTGCCAAAAGTGAGGCAGCAATGACCCCGCTCTGCGGCACTCTTTCGACTTAATAGGAACAGCTGGTCAGTGAAGTGTTTGCTAGAAATTTAACAAGGCTCAAACAGTGAGAAGCATCTGCCAATAAATCAAAAGGGAGAGCCCAGCTAAATGAGGTTTAATTTAAATTTGTACCTAGGGCTGACAGATGAGAGCTTCATTGCTCTTCTGCATTGTATTAGCGCACGCAGGTCTGTGCCCACGTCAGCAGCAGCTCGGGGAAGATGTTTCTGAGTGGCAGCCTGGGTTAAGCGTGCAGCAACCGTGCAAAACTGTGAGTCAAATGCAAGGGGGGCTAGTGGGGAGATGACACGGGGAAGTTGTTTCTCCCTAATGGCACATTTTCCAAGCCATTTGAAAATGATGAAAGCAACCTTGGCCACAAATGTTTTCGGCTCCGCTGTGCCCCATTGCTGCTGCCAGCTTGGTTCCGCTGCTTGTGCAGAGCAAGCAGCCATGTCAGAAAAGGCCGTGGCCATAGCGGAAGTGTCCCTGCAATGGCAGCTTGGGGTAGCAAGGGGAGGGAAGTCATCTAATGTTTCTGTTTCCTTGCCTGAGGAAGCCCACACAATCTTCTGCGAAAGGCCAGCTTTCCCAGAGCCCCCAGCATATGGCAGGTGTGGGCAGAAGCCTCCGAAGGTCACCTCACAGCAGGCCAAGGGTGGCCACCACTGGCACCGGGGGTGTCATGCATCTCTCCTGCTTCGCTGGGCAGTTTTCAGCCTGGCAGCAGGGGTTAGCTTTCACCTTGAGACACTCTCAGGCAAACTGAGTGCCTTTGATCTCCTGGCAGGTCAGAAGAGTCATGCTGAGGGAAACACGGAGGTTTGCTGGTTGTGCCTGCACATCGCTCTGCTCTGCCATGAGCAACACTGACTTCTTTTCAGGGAAGTGCTCAATCGTGCCTATATGGCTTTGGAGAAAAGCCTTGTGGCTGCTTGTGGGCACCTCCAGCTACCTATGTGCCTCCACAGTGAAGGGTCCGGGAGCCAGTGCAGGGCCAGGCAGCCCCAGGGTCCCCTCCCTGCCCTCCTGTGCCCCTGCCCACAGCTGGAAAGCACCGCAGAGGTACGTGGGCAGCCCACTGTGCCTCAAAAGACTGTTTACGCTGCCCAATTTTGCTTGCTTTTAATCTCTGATGTCACATGGAGCTGCTGGGGTGTTTGCTCACAGTTCACAAACCAAGATATCGGGGCAGTTGTTCCTTTGTCTGGGATGTGGAGTGACTGCAGAGGCAAAGGAGAGCACAAAGGCAGGGAACGGCTGAAGGATGAGCTGCAAGGTGAATGTCTTTGGGCTGGGCTGTCACTGAATTCCGCGTGGCCGTTCTTTGCATGAGTTGGGGAATCAGTTTGGCTTTCTTTTTCAAATTAAATTAGAGATATCCAAAGCATGACACGTACTACAAAATGTACTAGGTGGTATTTCTGGTGTATGCACAAATCCAGATAAATGCATCTATAAGGAAAGCTGCTCTGTGAGAATTGTGACCATTGCCTCACATATTCACTGACCCCCTGATTGGAAGAAACTTCAGCAAACTTTTGTTTGTAATGTTTTCCAGAAGTTTAAAATAGAAAAGACTGACAATAGTGCACAACATACATGTGGAAAGAGGAAATTGGGAATAACTGACTTATTACAGATATACTGGTATATTGACATTCCAGTTAGCTTTTTGTATATGAATACACACTTCTGTGCATGCACACACACACGCATACATAAAATGGATTAGATTTGTTCTGAAGCTTTTGACAACAGTAGCTACACTTTTTACAAGTCAGAGGCAGCCATATTCCCTTCAGAAATCATCTGGTAGGAAAATATCAAAAGCAGAATGTGCAGGCTTTTAAAGAAATGTGTAGGAGCAAAACAAGCTTATTTCTGTTTTAATCTAAACTGAATCATATGTCTTATGTCAAAGCTATAAAAAACAAGGAAGGTAAAAGAGGTAATTCTTGTACTGCAAACTTTTTTTAAAATCTTGTATTAAATTATTTCTTTCTCCTTACACAAAAGAAACAAAAAAAAGTATCAATTCCTAGCAATATAATTTCACCTCTTTCCTATCATTAAGAAGAAACTAAGGAGACACATCCTCTTCTGGTGTAGTCTGTTACAGCGCCTCAGGATTCAAAGGAACTAGGACAGTTTCCAACATTGGAGGACATGATCCTCAGATCTTTAGTAAGTGAAAAAGCATCCTGTCTGAAACTATTTGGGAGAGGAAGCTTCTCCGGAGACAGCTAATAAAATACTTTCAGTGCTCTGTAAAGGAGATCAGTTGATGCTGAGTGTAAGGCCGCTGCCGTTTACTGCCTGGCGGGAGAAGTGCGGCGGCCCCTGGCCCTTTTCCCAAACCCCAGCGAAGCAGCGTGCGGGTCGGATGAGTGGTTTGGCCGGCAGCAGCCGCCATCTGTCCCGTTGGCCACCTCTGCTATTACGTAATGGCCCAGATCTGGTCAACTGACCAGGAGGCCCTGGAGAAGGAGAGCTCCCAGATGGCAGTGTGCTGCCACCACAGATACTTATTACACTGCTACCACCTCAGGTCTTGGGAGCTTGGGGGAAGGATGGTGTCCAGAACTAGGCTGTGTGAAGTCCTTAGGTGCCAGGAGCCTGCTTCCTCCCTCCATTTTTCACAGGGTCCTCAGATCCTGCCAGAGCATGGGCTGTACACTAGACTATGCTCTGCAAAAGTACAGTGAGCCAGGCGGTGCTGGGAAGTGCAACACACTCTGCAGGCACATACTATCTGCATGGGCTCAACGTGTATCATACAGTGGGGCAGATGCTCCCTGCTCTTCCCTGACACTGAAAAGATGCTTGATTGCCCAGAGAGGTTGTGGAGTCTCCTTCTCTGGAGATATTCAAAACTCACCTAGACATGATCCTGTGCAACCCGCTCTAGGTGATCCTGCTTTAGCAGGGAGGTTGGACCAGATGATCTCCAGAGGTCCCTTCCAACCCCTACCATTCTGTGATTTTGTGATTCTGTGATTCTGTGGTGACTGGGGTCTGCCTAGCCAGGACAGTCAGACACTGTACAATTGAGACTGAGACTGGGCTAGGACACAAGGAGGATAAAAGACCTAAAAATCTTTAAGTAAGCTGAAAAGCTTCCAGTAGCCTTGGAGCCATATTCAAATAAATGACCTTAGACACTGATGCACCAAAACGATGCTGTGTGGTCCAGAAAGGATTTAGAGTGCATAAATGAGGATCCTGTAGGACACATACCTCCCACTGATATTACAGGCAGCTTCAGAGCACCCACAGGAGGCTGGAGGCTCCAGCAGGGAGCCACAGCCATCCAAACAATAGTAGACTCCCAGCACTCCCTGCTGCCAGCTCAAGACTTGCATTGGTACATGAGACAGGACTGGCAATCTGTCCCTCCATTGTTGCAAATCAGGGTGAATCCACTCATTTCTCTTGACACGGTGTGATGGAAGATGAGAACAACTGCCAGAGAGGCAAGTAAGGTTGTTTCAATGGCACTGGTGGTTTTTACGTAGCCCCTTCCCTTCTCAGAGCAGACTGAGAGCTCTTTGCAGCATGGCTTCTGTCCATGGGTCCTGGGCCATGATGGAGGCTCCTAGATACAAGATCAGAAATTGATTAAGTAATAAAAACTCAACAACAATTACCTCGTCCAGCTTCTTGCTTTCTCATCCCCCTCACTCTTGAGTTCTGCAGCAATAACAGCAGCAGCGGAATTGAAGAACGAACAGAATAATACTGCGAAGTTCAGGTTACCTCTGGAAAATCTTCCCAGAACAGCCTGAAGTGGCCACATGATTTTAGAGAAAGTGGGAGGATGTCACCTTCATTCCAAGGCCAAGACTAATTGCTGGGCTGGATCTGTTACCTGTCTGAGCTGCACAGGTCTCCAAATCTCCTGCCTCTTCTGGGAACAATCAAATAATATCAAACTAATACAAAAACTATCATCACCCCAAGCCATGTTCATCCAGTGCTGGGAAACTATTCTGTGCCTTTGCACTACTTATGCTGGCTTCTTACACTACCAAAATAGCCTTTATTAAAGAGATTTAACCAAGTTCAGAACAAATGAAAGATCTGTTGGCAGACCAAAAAACTGTATGAAATCACTACCATAAGGAGGAAGACATTTCTGAGCTGCTGTCTATGTATTTATTTTCTGCATATGGAATCAGTCATTTTGTATGCTTGATAAAATCAAGGACAATTAAACTAAATTGAGCTTTAATTTCAGACTGAGACATACGTCTATGGCTGAGTATTTCTTCCTGCAATGTCTGGAATTACTAACCAGCAGCACAAGCTAAGCTCAAATATCAGACAAGGTGGGATCAAGTTCATCGCTTGTCAAAAAGCAGACAATGATAAAGGTGTTGGAATACTTTGCATTACTCTCAGAAAAGAAGAGTTTAAACAAGGTCTATATTCCAATCCAGTATATGTTTAGGATGAGAAGCAGGACAATAAATGTTTCAGGAGTTGGAGAGGGATAGGACAAGGTCAAGCAGAAATGACCCACTAATGAGGAATCCCACCCTCCTGTGCAAGAGGATAAATGAGCCCCATCGAGGGCTGAGTCCTCAGTATTCATGAGAACTGTGGTCTCAGCTTCCTGCACACTCCACATCACCTCTCTGAGCTGCACCACTGAAGATCTGTGGAGAAAGGATTCTTTATTTGCAAACGCACAACTGCAACAATTATTTTTAATACCAGTCTCAAACTCAAGTTTCATATCTTAAAAAACTGAAAACATTTTTCTCTGCCTCTTATAATGTCTAATGTATGTGCCTGTTTCAGGGTCTGGCTCTTCTCCAAGTGGCTGGTGCTTCCCTGTGAACTGACTGGACAGGCAATCCTCCCTACAAAATTTGTGTGTGCAGCAGACATTATTTCCGTCCCACATTAGGTCTCAGTTTGATTTCAGTTCTGAAAGGTCTCTGCTCCTGTGTCTTTGATGGTAGGTCCAGGCCGGTTGTTAGCCTTGCACAAAGTGCTGTGCCTGGGTGATTTTGATCTTGTTCTTTCCTCCCAAATCCTCAGATGACCTGTGAGAAGAACAAAGCTTTTCCAAGCCGAGCAGATGGCTTGCAAGGGAATACTTGTTCAGGAAGGGCAGGCTGTGCTAATGACTTTTCCAAAGTCCTACTGTCCCCTTGCCAACAATGTCATATGCAGAAAATGGATCCTGTGGCAAGACAGCAAGGAAAGGTGGTTTTAACAACACGGCACTATCCTTGGTCAATGTGAAAAAGCTGTCAAATCTTTGTAGCCATACAAACACTGATCAAGCTGAGTTTTCTAGAGGTTCTGGATGGCTAAAGTCCTCCAGAGGGGAGCTGAAGGGAGATGACTTATGTTTTCTGGAAAAGCCAAGTCAGTTGAGGCCAGAGTCTAAATGAATCGTTTAATTAGAGACCATCAGAAAAGGATTTTGGTTACATCCAAACCTCCTCTTATCACAGGAAGCTACAGAGTAGGATATTACACAGCTTAGGGGAAAAAAAATAATATCAGACTCTTTATTAAGTCCTTCTATTCCTCATTTGTGAAAAATCCATCCAGCTCACTCTCTAAGGCACAATGGCTGGCCTCTCAGCAAGTCGCTATTCGAATCCTCCCTATCCAGTGACAGTTGTTTTACAGCAGAGGAGGTGTTAGATATCTTACTAGAGTTTTGCAGAGCAGCTTACACAGGGAACTGTGAGTCCTACCATTTTCCCCTCATCTCTGATGAACACTCATGTCTAGAACAATAAAATCTCCTCTTGTTAGTGATCACTTTGAAAGAAAAATCAGCTATTAAGATGATTAAGATAACAGCTCAGGTACAGTAAAACCTTCTAATGTCTATTTCCATCTACCTTTGAAATGCAGACTGCTACACAGAGGCAACCAAATGTCCTAGTTTAACCTCTTACATGGTAATCAAATGAAAAGAAAGAACAGTGAGAAATTCAGCAAATCAAAGGCTTTGCAAGAGGGTCCAGGGACTTCAAAACAGCCTCTTCTCACATGCAATACTTGTGCGGGAGAACAGGAGGGAGGAAACCGTCCGTTCAGATCTTCAGTCAGTTTAGGACTTACTCCTATCAGTTTCTGACAGCTTCTTCTGATATAACAAAATTTGATCCACTTCATAGCTGTGACTTATTACCAGTTCTGTTTACAGCACAGAGTGCCAAGCAAAAAACTTCCTTACCCAGAGATCAGCTTCCTGTCTCAGTCTGCAATAACCCAAGTTACCAACTCAAACTAAATCTCTTGACAGTGGGAATCTTTTTTTTTTCCTATTATTAATTTTTGAAGGAGATAGGAATGTTATTTGAATGATTAGCTGCCCAAGTACATCAGAGAACAGAATATAAATAGGATTTGCTTGCAAAGTGGAGGTAGAACCAGACACACGGAATATGTCGAAAGGGAGTTTAATTATGCTCTGTTTTTAAAGAGTGACAAAACCATGCCAGTGAAATTTATAACCCAAGTTATCACAGAAATTTGCAACTCAGTAAAGTTGTCAAAAATATTAAATTATGCAGTATGCACAGATGTGGTTGAGAAATTACCCAAAAATTTGTTTAAGAAACATCAAAGCGGTTAACTTCAATCACATTTTGCTGGGGCTGATATTCTCTTTCATTTTCAGCAAGTTTAGGGAATTAACAATGGTATTGGCAAACATTTATTCAGGTGAGTTGGTCTGCAGTCCTCCTAGTTAGAGCATGAAGACTTATTCCCCAGATCTGAGTTTACGCATCATTCTATCTACCTGTTGTCCCAAAAGTGGGATCGTTTACCTGGTGTACACCAGCATTTTGGAAGAAACATTTATGTGCCAAGAAAGTTACAGCAATAGAAAACGCTAGCCCTCACATCCAATCATGAATGTGTCATGAAGCTGAATTCCTGTTTATCCAGAGGAGTAGAGGAGGAACCGAGCAAAACTAGACCAGCTCAACTGGATGTCTGTGAGGTCCCTGTTTGGAATATATCACACCCAGACCTTAGTTGAATGCTCTTCCTTTCGACAGGACCCTACACAGCCACCTTGTTTGTGACAGCTTTCCTTACTTCAGACCATCAAAGCCCTAGTCCAAAACATGGTGATAGAAGGTCTCGCCTTCACTTCGCTGTGTTTTGATTTTGGATAGTTTGTTATATCTGGAGCAACTGCATTTTTCTCAATACTGAGGAAAACAGAAACAGGCAGTCTTTGTGAGCTACCCAGAAGCTTTGAGTTCCTGTTTGGGGAAAGTCAGACACAGCAATGATCTAGGCACCACAGATACAAAAGAATGAGGCTGGGTTCCTATTTGGGAAATTACAGCGTTTTAAATATAAGGCTAAGAATGGAGATATTTTTAGTAAAATCATCTTCTAATTACTCCAGGCTCTATGCATTTGTGTGTCCTTCAGTCCTTGTGTCCTTGGGAAAATGCAGGAGAAGATTTTGGGTTGTCATGGAGGGTAATCTTGCACTATGCCACAGGAGCATGGTTCAGCAGCGAGGAGCTATAGGTTTTGCCACAGGAATGGCATTATACATAGTAACTCCTCTGGCCTTTTATCCCCATTCGCAAAACAGGACAAGAACCATCTCGTGGGAGCATAATCCAATGCCAGCCACTGTGTACCTTTGTGACCTGAGGATAGGGGGTACTCCAGAAGCACAGAATTTCATCTTAGGTATTATTTCCAATGAATGCATTTGTGACACCAATTAAAAATCTCTGAAAGATCATCAGCTTGGAGTACTTTGAGCTGTGATGGACATTCACAATGAGCTTGTATAGATGCCATCTTTCAGATTTAATCTGTATGTGCTGTATATGCACATGCGGCATGTGATGCCATCCCTGACACTGTACAACAGACGTTCTTTTATGTTAGAAAGTAATTGTGGCATTCTGGATGATGATTTGTTGACTGGTTAATAGCTGTCACTGAACATACTGTATATACATTAGCTGTCCTGTTTTAATGAGGAACAGAACTCTTTAACATTCCTCTTCTGCCATTTTTTCATTTTTAATATGCAATTAAAAAATGACAAATGCAACCCTCAAAAGGGGTTGGACTAGACAATCTCTAGAGGTCTCTTCCAACTTCAGCTGTTCTGTGACTCTGAAAATATCCTGGAATCTTTAAACAGCATTAGGGGGGTTATTATCACCTGTACATGAACAGCTGGCTGAGTCACCAACACGGCTGGTAGCACAAACAAGACTGTAGTGAGATGGTTTTATCTCACACTGCAGCAGAAATGCCTTCACATCATTACAAAACGTGAATGTCAGCGCTCACTGAGTGCTGTTCCAGACAGATGTTTGTTCCATGTAACTTGTTAAAATTTCTCCTTAAAAAGGTATCAAAATCCATTATCTGGCTACATTTCAGCTGGTCCCCAGTCTTTCTGAGCCTTACTCAAGCACACTGAATGTGCTTCTCTGTAAAGGACTGAAAGAAAATTCCACATTGCCATCAAAAAGAGTGCAAGGCTGGGGCTTAGGTACATGCACCTCTGTGCTGCCAGAACAGCACTGGGGAGGCGTATGCTCCCACTGCTGCCTGCCCTTTTGAGACCTTGGACTAGTGTCGCTTGCCACAGCAGTGGTGGCGGTACAAGTTGCGGTCCGCACCCTTAAATCTAGGTTTGGTGTTTCAGCTGGCATGGCTGATGCGACATCCTGCTCAAAAGAAAAAAACCCAAACAGAAAGATACCCCCCTCTTCCCTTTTGTTTCATGAGAACCACTTCTGTTAGGCAAGAGAAGACCATTCTGTGACACGCACGCTTCAGTTTATTGAAAGTTATCTTGGTTGTTTCTTACTAAACTTCTGCTGTGCTGTAACTTTATGTCAACATGATCATCTGGGTTTCATGGAGTTCATTTTATTCTGAATAACAAGTCTGAACAAAACCTTCCATTGTATCTGTTAAACAAAATTGCTCGTGTCTGATTCAAAGTGTCTTGGCTGGCCTCCCATAGCTTAATAGAATACGTGCAAACTTGTGTTGTAAGCCACCGTTAGCCAGGGTCGTAGCACTGATCGCTTGCCTGAATGTCAGAATGAATCTTTCCACTAAACTACTTGCAGCCAGGTAGCAGGGAGGTGATGTGATGTGTCTGATACCATTTATTTTAACAAACAACGGGCACTCTTTGGATGTGAATTGAGTTCCATTGTCACTTAGAATCTGTCCAGAAACTTGAAAACGAGAGTCTTAACACTTCTAGTATCTGCACTGAAGTAATTTGCACGGAATGTTGCAAGCCATTTTCACGGTACATCTACTGAAGCTGAAAAAATGCAAGTTATGAAAAGTGCAGGAAAGGTTTTCTGGATTCTGCCTGCTATGAGGTAGCTGACTGTTGCCCCTGAAGAGTAGATGGTGTTTGTGGATAATCTTGACATTGCATTGCCACTACCAACCATCATTTACCTCACAGACTACTTGGCCAGCATTTAGCTAGCAAACAGTCCTCACATGTTTTTTGCAGCACAAAGGACCTGGGTTTTGCAAGGAAAACCATTCCGTGACCACATGCTAGGCAATTCTGAAAGTTAAATTACTAGATCTTTTCAAATCAGGGAAGCTGGAAAGAGTTATTTAGATGCATGGCTCTACCCACCCATTGCCACAGCACTCACTTCATTGTGAGCTTTGCCCCGTGCTGTGGCATGTCCCTGGCAGGAGGTCCACAGGACATACCAGCCATGTTTCCCTTGCAATGTCCTCCTGCAACCCAATGGCAGGCATGACAAACATCCTGCATTTGCACATTGACTAGTAATTTCAGATTTGATAGACTGGCCATGAACATGTCCATTGCTATAAATGGGCTGATAACATTCACCTTCTTGGGGTTATGGAATGACGTGTAACCAGTTATTTTCTGTAAAGGCAGGCAAAGCTCACATGACTTCTAACCTCTCCAGAAAGCAGCTATGCTCAAAATGATGGTGAGAAGCTAAATTTAGCAAAACGCAGGCAAGCCTTTCACTATGATGATCCATGATGCTGAATCTGCCCACTTCTACTCTGCAGATTGGGAAATGCACAACCAAGGCATCAGAAATAGCGTGGTCAGCAGGACTAGGGGAGTGATTGTCCCCCTATACTTGGCACCGGTGAAGCAGCACCTCAAGTACTGTGTTCAGTTTTGGGCCCCTCGCTACAAGAAAGACATTGAGGTGCTGGAGTGTGTCCAAAGAGCAACAAAGGTGGTGAAAGGTCTAGAGCACAAGTCTTATGAGGAGCAGCTGAGGGAACTGGGGTTGTTTAGCCTGGAGAAAAGGAGGCTCAGGGGAGAACTTATCACTCTCTACAACTACCTGACAGGAGGTTGTAGCCAGGTGGGTGTTGGTCTCTTCTCCCAAGTAACAAGCAACAGGACAAGAGGAAATGCCCTCAAGTTGCGCCAGGGGAGGTTTAGATTGGGTATTAGGAAAAAGTTTCTTCACTGAAAGGGTTGTCAAGCCTTGCAACAGGCTGCCCAGGGAAGTGGTTGAGTCACCATCCCTGGAGGTATTGAAAAGACATGTAGATGTGGTGCTTAGGGATGTGGTTTAGTGGTGGACTTGGCAGTGCTAGGTTAATGGTTGGACTCGATAATCTTAAAGGTCTTTTCCAACCTAAATGATTCTATGATTCTGTGATTCTAAGGCCCATCATAAGAGGTGACAATCTCTTCAGCTGTCACCCCACTAGCTTTAGCAAAAGAGTTAGTGCACTGGAGAGGGGGTAAAGGACTAACACCAGTTCACTCAGGGAATGAAGCCCTGCTGCTTTGAGGGGGAGGAATCCATAGTACGAAATGACTTTTCGAGAAATGAACATAATTGTGAGACATTTTGTAGTTGTAATGCCTCACGGATAGATTTGCATTTGCATATCACACACTAACCAGTCCCCTGTGCATCATTTAAACTCTCTGCACACAGGCAATGCTCCGTCAGTTTTCATAACCCAGCTGCCTGTACAGGAATTGTTCTGTTTTCCCTCCCGAAACTGTGTGTGAAAGCAGAAGTGTTCTGTGCTCGCAACAGGCTTTAGGGAATGGGTATTTTTGTCAATTCTCCACAAACCCAGAAAATATTTTGCCTACTGACTTAACAGGAGCTGCTACATAACACAGTAAATCTTGCATTTTATACTTAACGAGAGCTGTTAATTTCTCCTCTTTGAAGCTATCATTAGCAAACGTTCCAAGCTTTTGATATCTGCTGCACAGTCCTCAGAAGAGACACAGGCATACAGGCTAAACTCTTTTCTCTGTCAATACGATGAGGAGTCCCAGTGTTGCAGGCTGCTGTTATTCTATTTCTGCAAGCCTCATCATCACTCCCTGTTCCTCCTCAGTTCTGGGCCAGCATGGCCAAGCCTGAAAGTGTCTGTCTGTGATTTTCTGGAAAGCATCAGGAAGCCTCAGTGGCGCAGCCAGACTCCAAAAGGACAACAGTTATTATACACAAATACACAAGACTTTAGTACATGTGCATCTACTCCGTGTCAATGGCTTTGTGGCTCCTGTAAACTGGAGAGATACAAGAGTTACAAGAGTTAATAACTGCAAAGCTATAGCTAATAGTGACCTCCTCCTGCTTCAGACCCGTGTGCCTGCGCGTTTGTTACTGATGGACTCTTGGCCCATTTCCACTAGTCAGGATGGCTCAGTCATGTGCTTTGCCTGTCACTGGGGGTAAACAGCCTCCCTTGCTGCCCTGGGATCAGCCTGCCTTCCCTGCTGATAAAGTGGTGCCCTTGGGGGAAAGAGAGAAAGGGGTGTCTTACCACCCCATCAGACCAAAGCATCCCCTTCAGACACCTACCTCTTTCTTCTGTAAAGCCTTCAGCCCTGGTCTGGGGGAGTGAAGAACATTAGCAAGGTGTGTGGTCAAAAGCTGTGTAGTGGAGAAACACACACGAGCCCGTCAGTATCCGAATGCCTCAGCTCACTCCCATAGGACAACGCTCGTGTAAGGCCATGCTGGGAGGGGGCTAGCCACAGGAAGGGAGGGTCGATAACAGTTTCAGGCCATTTTTTACTTTTTCTGCTACAAATGCTGGAAAGGATTGGGCTGGATAAAGATGCCAAAAGGCTCGTTTCAGATATTTGAGGAAAGGAGGGTGCAACACCAGCCTTTTCCCTAACAGCCACAGTCCTCTCGCTGTGCCTGGGAGGCTGCACCAGAGCTCACCCCATGCAGAGGGAGAGTCCAGCACCACTTCTAATGGGTGCACCAGCCTCAGCAACTGGAAATCATTTAACTGCATGCACTTTTGAAAAATGACTTACCCATGATACCAGAATCAAAGCAGGCTGTGTTTTTCTGCTTGATGGACGTAAGAGAAAGCGAATGGTCCAGCCGCTAGTCGAATTGGCTGGCACAGGCTCCTCTTAGTTTCAAGGATAAAACTTGCTTTGATGCAAGCAGCAAATGGTGAAAAGCGCAAAGCCAAACATGACTGCTTTAAACTTCAGCATTTGCCTGCCACAGATTATTTTTGCAGAATACCAGCGGGTCACTTGCTCACATGGGTAAGTATTACCTGGCAGCAGAATTACCATTGATTTCATATGATTGATTTCTCAGTCTAACACTAACATACTAAATCTGTTCTTTTCAAAGAAGAAACTGTCATGGCAGGAGAAAGTGAATTATTCCAGGAGCCCACAGCTTTTAGGACCAGAAAACCTTTCAGAGATGTGAGTTTTTCACTGCTTGATGGAGAAAAGGGACTTTTATGCTCCTTAGTGCTTTCCGAGCAGTTATTTTATAGGTCTCAAACCTCCGTATTGTCAAACCAGAATTCTTCATTAAAGAGATCTTGCATAAGATTGTCTATAAACTGAACCAAAAGAGAAGATTATAAGTACTAAAATAAACAATGAAATAGCACTGACTGCCATGCAAACTGACAGGGGGAATTCAAACTGAGATTATTTTTCTATTCTTCTTACCTCATTACAAGTCAGTTTTTGTTTACCCTGGAGAGAGATGTTTCTGGTTTTGCATTCTTGCCGTGCCACTCCGAATCTGTCCCTTTGTCCCCTGTAGCACCAGGGCTCTCGGCAGACTTGCTTCTCTCATGGTCCACCCGAACAGAGATATTGCATAGCCACGTTCGTGGCCCATTTCTGGGCCTTCTTACTCTGGAGTTCATCAGAGCAGTGTTTGGCAGCTGCCTGGAATTTCTTTTTTTACCTCTCCAGTCCTGGAGCCTGCTCAGTCCTTCAGCTTCATTTAACATGGACACTGGGAAAATGTGTGTATTTCTATTGGCAGGCTATGAGGCAAGAGGAAAGTGGAGCTCTAACATCCTGGCCCCACAGGGCACCCTATTTGGAGCCGGATTTGCCCTACCCATGCAGCTTGCTGACAGGGTAGGTAGGAGGAAGGCCAAGGGCATAACCGGCTGCTGCAATAGTAAAATTGGTAACCGGGAGCTCTCTTGGCACTCCAGCCCTGCACATGGGCTTATACAGCACTGATTTACCTAAAAGGGGCTCAAAGTGTCCCCCGTGCCCCCATGCTGTGATGCAGGGACGTGGCTCACGTACCTGCTACTCCCTGTGATTTGGGAGCATACACATTGCTGAGTGTGTAAACGTACCCCAGAGCTTTCAGAGCTCAGGAATAGCGTAACTGCTAGGGAGAGAGAAACAGCTTCCGTGTTGCTCTGCTCTTTTAGGACCTCATCCCATACACTTTGGCTGTTGGTTCTACCTCATTGTTACTGGCCCTTTTGAGAGGCAGCCTGAGTCTTCTGGCTGAAGGGTTGGTCCTCACCCCCCATGCCAGCCTTCACTTGTTCTGCCTCCCGCAGTCACCATCATCTTTTTCTATGTAAAAAGCCATCTCTTCTTGGCATCACTGATGTCTGCTCTCCTCTGATCTTTCCACTGGAGTTCCTCATTCTGATAGCCACCTTGCCATCATTTTACCTCTTCCCTTCCTCTGTGGCACACAAGATGATACCGTTCTGGCTGCCTTTCATGCCCTTTCTTCCACAAGCCCAAAGTTGTAGCATCTGTCTGGTGTCCTCTGTACTCATGCCGGGTCTCCAGTTGCTCTCATTGTAAGGCACAGCTGATTTGGGGGGTCATAGAAACACTCAGCATCCCCTCCCACACCCACAGCACAGTCTGCCCATGGAAGTCGGTAGTCTTCTTCAAGTTTTTTCTGTTGAACCATCCTACCTTTCTGAATGGAATTTTTTACCCTTAGGATGAAAGTTTCTCATCCCTTGATGATCAAATTAGTTGAGAAACTCTTTGAAGTATGTTTTGATAACAACAAAATTCTGTTCCTCCAATGTTACATACTCGGCATTTATACAGACCTATTTAATATGATACCCTTATCGCCTCCTCACATTAGAGGAAGTTCTGAGTAGAAGAGTTAATAAAAATTTAATTTTCTCAAAATACCATAGATGAATGCTCCTGAACCCAATTTGTGTTCTTTCTGCTAGTCAAATACACACAAAGATACTGAGGGAGGAGGAGGGGGAAAGGGGACATGAACAGTATTTCTGATTAAGTAAATTCCTATCCTGGCAGTTGATTTGACTACAATTTGATTCTATATTAAAAAAATGTTTATTATTTTTACATCCAGTGTTTTCTAGGAGAAGTGGAAATGGGTTGCACTTAGATTTTATTTGGGGTTTTTTTCAACACTGGAAAAAAAGATGATCATTCCTTCAAGTTCATCGAGTGTCTTCCACATTTTCACACTTCTGGATGCACCAACATCACTGGAAGGTTCTCATACTAGTGCTGGTTACAACGTGCTCACGTACCCCCCTACTGCTGACTATGGATTGACATAAACCAGATTAAAATGAGTCCCAACTGAGGGAAAACTATTTTGTAAATGTCTCAATCAACCTCCAGCCTCAGCCCTAGAGATCTCTGCAGCTGAACAGAGATTTCAGCTTGTTGGGGAGCTCGGTGGACTCTCTCCAGGGAAGCAGAAAGAGCGCCAACCTATATTCCCACTGCAAACATTAACTAATTGATCCAGATGTCGGCACAAAGATTATGACTTACCTTTGTTTGTACATGAAATAGGGAGACGGGATCATGAGGGAGGGCAGAGGAAAAGGCTCCTTCCTCATACGATGAATACCGTCACAGCTGATAGATGCTGCTTTGATTTCTCTGTGCAAGCATGACTTACTGGGACAGTGCTGACCTATCCATCAGTCGGCAAGGCTGGTATCATACGGGGATGAGCGTGCAGGCTTGGAGTGGAGCACTGCCCTCAAGGAACATGAGCAGAGGCTCAGTCAGGGGGCTGTCTCACATCTGATGGTGGGACAACTCAAAAAGCAGGTTGGTAGGTGTAACATAGGAATGCAAGCTTGAGGAGCTGTGCCCTAAGCACAGAGCATAGAAATTTGACACTGGAAACAAAGAGATACAGGCGAAATCTAAACCCTGTAGGGTTTGTGAACCTCGGAATGTGCAGTGGTCCCCAGGCAAGGTGAGAGCAAACCTTGTGCCATTGCGCTGGAGGACGAAAAAAAGTGAACTGGCTATTTAAAGCATTTCAGACAAATTTTACTTTCATGCAAGTTAAGAGAGCTGCTCAGATTTAGGATCTGATTAAAGGTGCAAAGGAAAGGAATATAATCTATGGAAAATAAATAGCTCTTGACCAAACTAATTGGATACTTCTAATGAGATTATAAATTTTATTGACCACTGCAAGAATTTTGTTGCTATGAAATTTACCCTCAATAAAAATATTTAACACTGTGCTCACAAAGTCCTAATAACACAGGGGAGTAACATAAAATTATACACATCGTATTGATTGAAAAAGAATTGAGAGGGAACTTTGAAGAGACAGACAGACATCTACAGGAGAAACAAACTGGACGTCTGCTCTCATCCACTGTTGACTACAGATGAATCCTAGGAAATCAGCTTGCTGTGCCAATGCCTTTGTGAATGCTGAGGTTGTAAGTTACAATTATGCATTACACATTATGCAAATATAAAGTCACACCTCTTTGGCACAAAACCAAGGAGCTGCTATGCTGAGGAGCGGGAACAAGCAACCCAGCATGAAGTACAGAGTGCCGATGTGCTGGCCGGGCACATCAACCCGCTTCCTTAATGCATAGAGGGAAGTGCTGAGTAGGGGTTAGAGAAACTATCGTAACTCCCCAGGTGTGCTCAAATGCCAGCTCGGGTTTGGCATTCACACTCAAATGCTAGAAAATCAGAACAAGAACATACCAGCAGTGGGGGCAGGATCTTAATCTGGAGCGAGTCCAGAGGAGGGCCACGAAGCTGATCAGAGGGCTGGAGCACCTCTCCTATGAGGACAGGCTGAGAGAGTTGGGGTTGGTCAGCCTGGAGAAGAGAAGCGTCTGGGGAGACCTTATAGCAGCCTTCCAGTGCCTGAAGGGGGCCTACAGGAAAGCCGGAGAGGGGCTGTTTACAAGGGCATGTAGTGACAGGACAAGGGGTAATGGCTTTAAACTGAAAGAGGGTAGGTTTAGATTAGATATTAGGAAGAAATTTTTTACTGTGAGGGTGGTGAGGCACTGGAACAGGTTGCCCAGAGAAGCTGTGGATGCTCCATCCCTGGAAGTGTTCAAGGCCAGGTTGGATGGGACTTTGGGCAACCTGGTCTAGTGGAGGGTGTCCCTGCCCGCAGCAGGGATCTTTAAGGTCCCTTCCAACCCAGGCCATTCTATGATTCTGTGATTCTATGAATTAGAAGTAAATTTCAAAAATCAAGATGGGCTTTTTAGTTCCTGAAAGATGCACTCTGGACAGCTGCAACCTGAAAAAGGAAACTGCCCTATTACAAGTTCAGGAGTTGGTCCAAGTAGGTCCATGCTGGATGATAAACCGTCAGGGAAGACCCATGCAGACCTCCTGCAAACTTTCCATGCAACTGGACTTAACATTGGATGGATAAGCTACGTAACGTTAGCCTGTCATAAAATATGTACTTCAGGCACCATTTGGTTTCTTTCTGGTTCTAGTCGCAGGAAGAGCAAATTGTACTTAAAAATGGCATAATGGAGGGGATCCTACCTGACAGAAAAGCCACTGACCTCTGAAAAATGCAGATAATTTTCTTGGAGGAATGAACAGTAATAACAGCACAGTGTTCTTGTGCTTGCACTGGTATTGGGAAAGCACAGGCATCAAAAATAAACAAATCCTTAGGAAAAGTATTTTAAACCATTGACTTTATTAAAATACTTAATACACAGTCTGTAGAGGAATGTACTTACATTTTCTGGAAACTCCACTGAAACCAAATTTTAATTATATATTTAACAAATGACAAAACAGTGGATGAATTCATGCTGTACACCAAATAATAGACAAGTTAGGGGTTTTTTTTTATCATCATTGTTTTCCTGGCACAGACTCTTCTTTGCTTCTTAGCTTCAATCTCTTGAATATCTAGTAGCAGAGAAAGGAGGTTTGCATTTCTCACAGTATTAAACCCATCTGGACCAAGTTAAATTTCCATTTGTTTTCATCAGGTTGTTCATTCAACCCTTCCCCAGTAGCTTCCTTTTCCAGAAAAGCATAGGCAGTTGACCTCTCTAAAAAGCTACAGGTCATAGTGCAAGAAGAGTTTGACAATCAAATGTGAACGTGGAGCTCTAAACCTTCTTAGAGTCATTACTCTTTCAAAATATCAATTTCAAGCTGAGAGCGGAAAAAAAAGACACTGTCAAAATATCAGGGCCAGAACACATTCATGGACTTGGTGGAATGCACATTGAAGACAGCCTGCGGTGCTGCAGCTCTGAAGTAAAAGGTAAACCAGAAGCAAGGTCTTGTTGAAATATAAGATGCAAAGGCTGGGAAGAAGAGAGACGGAAATAACCTGGCCACATCCTTACAAGAATGAAATGTCCTAACCTCACGGAGAAGGCTGTAATCATCGTACACATTGCAATTGCCATAGAACCATGAAGATCAGTGACAAAGTGTATGTTACGACAATCTCAATGACAAGTATAATCTGGGGGAAATTATTTATACTGAGTGAAGAAATAATTGTTTCAATGCAAGATGCACAGAGGCTGCATAGGTTTTCACATCAAATTCATAAGGCTCTTTTTAGGAGATAATTTTGCAACCTTGCATAGGTGATATTATATCTTTTCTATAGATAATATGCAGAAACTATGTACAGTTGAAAAAAAGAACTTTGATGAATGCATTTTTTCCCCTCAAGTTTTACCATAGTATAAAAAGTAACTTATATAACTCCTTCAGTTCTCTAAAACACGTACGGAATATCCCAGAAAGAGACGCTAGGAACGCCATCTAAATGATGCCGTGTGCGTTTATATGATAGGTTGAAACTAGAGAAGCCACCACAAAGCATAGTCGTAAAGTTTCCGTATAGAGAAAAAAAAAAAAAATGCAGGAGTTGTTAATTTTGCTTACAAACATTAAAATTCATTTAAACAGAAATGCATTTTAGTTATAACAAATTAATGAGCTTCACTAATCAGATTGCTGAATGAATGGATGACTCACACACTAAGTAAACTACAGAAAGAGCCAATTCGATCCCTGCTTCATGATGTACAGTAAACTTTAAAATCTGCATTTGGTTTCCAATTAATCTCAGCTTAGAACAACTCCTCCCTTAGACAACCAGAATGCAGCTTCTCAAAACTAATGTTTTGAACATCTGCCAGTGCGCTGCAACAAGAGCCATTAGGGCATTCATGCGCTTCTTCATTTGGTATGGTAGAAAGTCAGCCGGCGGGTGAGGACGGTGCCGCAGGACAGCCGACCCCACCTTTGAAAATGAGCGTCCTGTTCCCTTGGACACTCGTCCACCCCCCTAAACGGTTTATCTTTGCTCTGCAATTATCTAAACCAGGAGACCTTCTGCCTGGCATGGCTCTCTTCCACCTAAACTACCTTCTCTGTTACACAGGAGTTGTCTGGCATTTCTTTTGCCATTTTGTGCCTGGATCTAAGACGTCATGATTAGCGCTGCTTATTACTCTTGCATATCACAGTGATGTGTACTTTTCAGTAATATTTACAATGGTATCACTGTGGAGAACTAAGCCCTGTACTGGAAACAGTCTCTTAACAGAGACCTTAATACTAAGGATTTGGTGTATTCCTTATCTACAGATAAACTTAAAAAGGCAAAGCTAAAATCAGCCCACTATACATTTGGTGTGTTAGGTTCAAAGGGGGAAAAACCAAACACCCAGCACATTTCCTTTCAAAGGGATGCTATTTACATGAAGGATTAACTTTTTTAATATTTCAACAACAAAAACCCAGCTAATTTTGAAATTAGTGAAATCTAAGGCGGCTTAGTTTTTAACCAACACAGAGCACAAACGACACTGCTGTTTGCTGTTAAACACAAGTCTCAGAAATGCAAGGAAACTATGATCAACTATACTATGGGTGACAAATTGCAACCAGTTGAATAACAAGAGTAAAAAAAACCACTTCTGCTTTTTTTAAACACAGCCTCTAAAAAGTACAGCATCCCAATGTTTTCTCAGTTCTAGATTGCTGACGTTATAAATTAAAGGTGAAAAGAGATCCGTATATAAACAAGGCAGCTTTCCATTGACTTCATTGTACTGTTCTTGTCTAAACCTTTGGAAATTTCAGCTTCAAATACCATACGGTAAGGTTGAATTTATCAGTTACAGAACAACGTCCATTTGTACGTGGAATTTGAAAACAAAACCAAAACCCAAACCAAACTCAAAACACACCCAAGTATTTACAGCAACTCAGATTTCGTTTTTTCCAGCCTTCGCGCTTGCATTTCACCTTCTGCAGAACTGTAAACACACTATCCGCTGAGACCAAGGCCTTATGTTATGGTACGCGGCCTTTTGGGCGGCGGGGGCGGCATGAGTTCAGTGTCGGGATCAAGGTGGTGTTTCCGCGTCTGTCCTTGAGAAGCTGCTGTACATCTGTCAATGAACTCAAACAGCATCTCCTTCGTGACCGGATTCTGGATGCTGTTGCATACAGCTGGGAACAAAGAACATATTCTTCAGTTACTAAACCGATTTGTTGTAGTCGGCACTTCAATAATTTCATCTCCTCTTTGCAAAATAAATAACATCATTTGGCTCAAGCATTCAGCTTTAAATGCAGACTTTCACAAGACCATTGTGTCAGGAGTGGAGTGTCTCTGCTCTGCCTCCCAGAGAGCAAAGCAGCCTAGTGGGCTCCTGCCTCAGGGGGATCCCCTTTTTTAAAACAAACAAAAGGCATGCGTGTGGAGGCTTCATGGGGCAACTATAAAAACACCAAGCGGTGACATCCTATTGAGGCGAGCAACAGCAACGAAGGCCTCAGGAGACATGGCTTTAAAATGCTCATCAAATCCAAATAGCCAGACACAAGATTACCTTAATATTGAAAACCTCTGAATTAAGGTCACACTTTTTTTTCCATGACTAAGTACTATACCATAAACCCACAATGCACAGTACTTTTTTTAAATTTTTTAATCTAAATACCTTTGTGTGGCAGAAAGACTTGACACCAAGCGAACTACGCGTCTACTAGAGTGGACCACATGGTGGAGGAAAGGCCATAGTGCTGCACAGTGGCCAAGGCATGCATGTACAAGCACACTCAGATTACTGAACATGAAACCCTAGGCTATAGTTTGTAAATTACGGTTCACGGGATTTTAAGGAACATACAAAAAGGCTCAGTTTTCTTAAAATGAATGTATTAATTTTAATACTTTTCCTATATAACTTTATACTCCTCTAATTAATCCTCCCTAGAGACTTAGGGAGGGCAAAGAAAATAAAGAGCAAGAAATTAAGCAGGAAAGCTACGACTATCTTGGAAGAAAGTACAAAATGATTAGAGAATAATCTATAGCATGTAAGGATTGGCCGCAGTGTGGATGCAATTTCCATGCAAAACAATCTATTGACCCCCTAGAGTACTAAACAACATTAAGACTCCTTAAAATGTACTTGCAATATAGCATTGTTACAAATAACAGTCAACGTATGATTTCCTGACTCTTAAAAACACTCCGTTCTTTCCTGCAGAATTCCAGAACCATTCAAAGCATTACTTTACAATCAATAAAACACCTTCCTAGCATTATTTTTTGATTATCTCATTTATTTTTGGTGAAAAAGTGCTTTCAAAGTTGTACTGTATGTGATTTCAGCAGTTGGAAGCATTCTGATTATCAGTAGTTTGGGAACAGAATTTGTGCCACAAGGCAGCTGGTGTAACTCCCTACCAACTTTTAAGGGCTGTCCTCGCTTAATCACTCAAAAAGCCCTTCTCTTCAATTTGAAAGGTATCAAAGTCCAAAAGCAAGATGGAGACATGTACTTATTTTGTTGCTATTTCAACCATCAGGAAAAATAAATAGTATTTTTTATCAAGAGAAAGCAAATAGAGGACAAAGGATCTAGAAAAGGGGACAATGGAAGTCTCAAATGAGAAAATACAACTTTTGGAGATTTTGAAAAATGGTCAAAAGTGAAAATTTAAAGCCAAAAGAAAACTTTGTTCTGAAAATTCCTATGGAAAATTTGAAATACTTCTTATAGAACAGTTCTTCCTGTAGCATTTAATTTTATTTTAATTTTTATTTTTAGGAAGTTCATTATGCTTTGGCGGAAAAAAAGGTCAGGAATAACATAACTGCTCTACAAATGGAGGAAATGAGAAGAGAAAAAGTGCAGCTGCATATGCTTTTAAGAATGAAGGGAAGAAGAATATGCTACTCCTCAAAGAAAACTCCAAGGAAAACTAACTATTGAAACAATAAGGTGAATCAGAGAAGAGAAATTTAGGTCATGGTGACAAAGAGATGTCATTGTACTTGTATGACTTCTGTGGCCCATTCCTCTTTCCCGGCAGGACTGTTCAGCAAATATTTCAGCTACATTCTGTACTGGTTCCCTAAGGTGCCACCAGATTTATTATCTCCTGGCAAAATGACCACGTTTTGTTTATTCAAGAAAATCTACTCACTGCTCAGGCAGAAATACAAGTAGAACATTTCAGAGAAAATGCTACATCATCTATGAATGCCCTAGTAAACAGCATGGTCTTAAATATGATTAACTTCATTTTGGCACTTAACAAAAGTCATTATCAGCATAACTATTGTTATTCAGCCTTGCACACTTCTATTCAAACTCTTATACTTCACCTGAAAGTAAACAACATCATTTAGTTTACAATACTTGGCAAAATATTTTTTGGTAGAACATAAAAGTGTCACAATTCTGCAGGGTTATACCCCCAACTTCCATTAGTTCCCCTCTTCATTGTTTGTGACTATTGTAGAAACTTAAGATGACATTTTCTCTTATTAATTTTCTAGCTCATCTGCCAAATAACGGTTTTGGCATTTTGAATAGAGGTGAAATTATAATGGATTTTTTGTTCAACAAACTCAACTCATAGTGTGCCAGTCTGCATTACATCCCGACAAGGCAGCACAAGGCTAGGAACTGATGTTAGTTAGTTAACTGCTGCTGCAATGCTCTTGTAAATAAAAACTTCCTTGGGTCTCACTTAAAAGGCATGCCCTGCCATTCAAAGTCTCTTTGAGCAAGTCTCTGCAGTTCTACAAAGACTTAGGCACTTGCTTCTGCATTCTCTCTTAAATCCTGCATGACAGTACTGGTTTAACTGACTTCATCAAATAACCCTGAAGCCACAGGATTCACGCTATATAAAAGCTAAACATGACATAAGCACTTGCAAGATGAGGTATTACTATAATAAGTGAAAGAAGCCAGGACTCAAACTAGAAATGAAAACAGAGTCCCCTTCCTCCTTAAACTAGAAAAGAGTTAAAAAATTAAAATTTGAGCCTGAAAAACTTTTAAAGCAAATTATTCTACTCACCCATGGCAGTGCTGTAGGCATTTGGAAAGCTTTTGTCTATTCTCTGTCTCATGAAGACCCAGCTGTTGTTCTCAAACTTGCACTCTATAATTTTATTGTCGTACTGTTTCAGTTCTTTTGTCACCTGTTCAAAAAAAAAAAATGTTTGGGATAAACATATTTTAATTAACTTTTTTTTTCTTTCTTTTAGGGATAAATAATAGAAGATCAAAAGCTGCCCTGCATTTTTCAGCAACATGCCTCCATCCTACACAGAAAAACTGCACAGACTACGTCTCCATTATACATATGCTCAGCTACTCAACATTTTAAAAATACTTTTCAAATCTGCTGTCAATATACAGCAATTATATTATGCTAAAACGTCAGCAGCTCTAACAGAGGGGGAAAAAAGTCACTTCTGGCCCAAATGCAAATAGGTTTCCATGGGAATAAACTGCTTCCAGTGTAAGTGCTACTGCCAGCCTAAGTGCACGAAATGTATTATCCATGTTTCATCAACCTTCTTTGTTGAAGGTCTCAAAGCCAAATGTCAGATTTCAATACCAGAAGGAGCTTACGGAAAACCATTCCACTCTTTACATTACTGAGGATTTTTCTTTTATTTTCTTTTTTCTTTTTTTTTTTTTCATTTGTCTTTAAAAATTAAGATTGTAACTCCAAAATAATGCGGGATTTCAAATCACATATGTTCTAAACCTCCTTCAGGCCTCTCTTTATTGATTCATAGATTTGTCAGCAGCCAATATCCCGAGCTATTTGTCTTTCTATTTGGCAACGCTGTGTGGTTTGGAAACGTAGTTTATATGCATTGGACTTCCTAGTTGTTTTGGCTACTTCATCCTATGCATCCTAATCTATGATACAATGCAAAATTTTCAAGTAACCATGGTAACCTGAGAACCTTATCTAACGCTTTAACAATTTTACCCATATACTTCACTTTGTTCCAAAGGGCCTCTTCAGAAGTATAAAGCTGTATTTAACTGCTAGCTGCCTTTAGTTTGCTATAGTTTACCAGCGAAAAGCTGTACAAGGTAATGGAACACTTTGGATTCAGGATCTTATCCATAAGCACTCTCATAAAAAGGCACTGGTTATTGCAATTCATTAGCATAATTTTTCACCTCTGTTGTCTACTTGCTCCTGAGCGGTGACACGGGAATTTACTACTGTCAGAAAGATGCAGATTTGAAAAAGGCCATAACTGTCTCCAGACAGCTTAATAGCACATACAGTGGAAAAGTCCATGAACCTCCTTTCCATTAATTCCCAGATAAAGGCAATTAATTCATGAAAAGGTCCTGAGCATGGACTGAGTCCTCTTATACTACATGGTACAGGATTTATCCTTAATTTGATAAGCAGAATCCTAACATTTTTCTTGGTATTTACCCTGAATACTTGCATTCATTCCCAGATAGGGAGGCCTGGGATTTTACCTGTCAAGTGAATGTGGCACCGTAAGACCATTTTGTTAAATCTGCTTAAAACCGAGGCCTGTCCTACTGCAGGACTGACAGAATCAGAGCCAGGTTTCCATGTCACGCATTATTTCTTCATCCATTCCATCACTTGTAAAGGGCTTTTTTCCAAAAATCATTTAATCCTTAAGTGAAGTTTGCATCTGCTGATGATCACTTGGATGAAATCAACAGATTGTCCAGATCAGCAATCTGTTCCTTTGCAGCATGCTCTGCACAGCACATCACTTCTTTCCATCCGTGTTGAAAAGCTATATACAGCCCAGATGTTTGACTGACACACATTTGTGAATGTGTTTATGTTCCATTAGGTGTACGCAGGAAAACACAGCATCCTTTTCGAGCGCGCTATGGATACATAAACCCAGGAAGAAACTGGGCGGCGCGGTGCCTTGGGAAGGTATATTACTTTGAAAACAGCTGCCTAGTGGAAGCGGGGGCAGCAGGGGGTATGACTGTGTGTCTGATTTTCTGCCAAAGCAGGGAAACATTAGAAGGATCACCTGCTAGAGACAGAAATGTATAAAACTGCAGGCAAAGACTTCAACTAACCAACCATCGCATAAGGCCTTCTCCTGGTTTATCATTCTTCTAGTGTTCAGATGCTCAGAATGGCAATAAATTAGATGGCAGCTTTATCTGACTCTGGCAATTAAGCAGTATTATTAACTATCTAGATACTTACTTGGCCCTTCATTAGCAATCTGGAAGACAGATCTTTCAAAAAATACAAACACCTGCCAAAGCACTGACTTAAATGAATTTTCCCATTAGAAAACTGATGGTCACAGTCTTTAACAATTGCAAGTTGCAGTAATTATTTTACAAAGGAAGAAATACAGCATCTACTCTTCTCTATACTTTGTTAAGTGACCTCAGCCTTATAAATGTACTTAATGTAATGTTAATGAACATTTTAGGAACTGCTGGGCACTTGATCAAGACTTCAAGCACTCTGAGCAAAACGCCCTTTTCAGCATTAAAAATACTCTTCTACTATTCCATCTTAGTAGACTTCTAAATGTTTATGCACACGACTGAACAAGCCCACAGCGATCCTTGTATCCATAATTCACACCTTACATCTACCTATCACTTGCACGCTACTTTCTGGTATTTCAGCTTCAAAGTGGGACATGGAAACTGTCAAATTTAACTGTATTGAATTTCCTTCCCTTTGGGAATCCATTCTGAGCTGCTCAGAGCAGTGTATTCTCGATTCTCCCTTTGCAGTATGGAGTTCATCCCTCCTTCTCCCTCTTAACTATTACAGTCCATAGCAGTATCTGAATAACGCACCATCATTTCTCTTCCTGAGAGGTGGTACTTCTAGCTAATCTTCACAGAAATGGGAGAAGTGCCTTAGGATTGATGGCAGTTCTCAGCCAAAATGCTCATCCTCAGCAGCAGTGATGCTTTTGGTACAGCACCAATGCTTCTGCCATACTGTTGATAAAATGCTTTGAACCAGCATTCAGTACTTTCAAGACAGAAACTCCCACCACACTAAGGACACCATGGAACCTCCCTTAATTAAATATTTATTCCCTAGCCTATTTTTGGACAGCCAGTCAAAATTAGAAGCCCACATGCTCACATCTCAGACACAGGGCTGTCAGAGGTGGTGTGCATCAGAATGCTATCTCTGGTCTGGGCCACAACTGTGTCCTGGGCAAGAATAAACACCAGCCTGTACACTGCTTTCCTTTCAAGAGGAAGGAAATCGTTCCTCAGCAGGAACATTCCCTGTCCCTGACTGCATTTGATCTAGTTATCAAGAGCCAGCCTACTTGCCCAACAGAAATCACTTCCCAAAAATATAGATGAGCTTCCTCTTGGGAGCTGATTCATTACATTACTACTAGATTGCAAGATGTGATTGGAAAAAAGTGGGCAAGAGTTGCGTCCCCTTTCCAGAAATAGCTCATTATCAAATCAGATTGGATGTAATACAATACCACTGCCTAAGAATGTCAGATTACATGAAGATGACAGCTATCTTCCTCTTCCTGCTGAGAAAGGCTTCCCACTGCCGTCATCATCTGGGCTATTCACTACTAAAAACTTTGGTGGGGTAAGCTTATTCCTTTTTTCTAAGAATGATGACAGTTAAGGTTTAGGAAATCTCCCATTCTCCAGTCTCTTTCCATCTCCTATGTTCTGAAAGAAATTCAAAATATATTAAAAAAAAGTGAAGTATCTAACCCATCTCAAATTATCTCGCCTGGCAGAATAATGGAGCCATTTTGAGATGAATCACAACAATGTGTTTATATGCAGTCACATTTTATGTTAATTTAGAGAAAAATGTGAAAAAACAATATATCCAGCTGAAGAAGAGGAGAAACCATTTACATTGAAAGCAGTTAGCTCTAGTCCGGTGAACATGCCTGCATTATGTCTGCTGACTACCAGTGGGGCCAAGGCTTTCCTGTGTATCTCCACAGCCCACTTGATCATCAGACTGGTCCATCATTCCACCTGTTGAGTCATTCTTTCATTTACTTTCATTTTCTGTGAAGACTTCACTCAAACATTAGTCTCATCACCCTTAATCCTGACGGACAATGAAATTCCTGGGCAAGCTGCTACTTTACATAAGAGGTATTAGCAATGAGAATTTGGTAATTAAGTTAATATTTCAGAAAACATGTCTACAGAGGACAAGCTTAAACTTTACAAACACATCTACCTTCCCCATATTCAAGTTCTTTAGAAAGAAAAAAGGAGGTAAGCTTTTAGATAGATGGAGACTTGACTGAAAGAAGCCCTGTGTTTCCATATGCATGTTTTTCAAAGCAAAAGAAATTATTTTAGCTCAGTAAATAATCCCCTTTAAAGAAAGTGATGTTTCTAAGCAAAATCTTCTTCACATATTCTATTTCAAATCCTTTCTATCTTTAAATGCCTTTTTGTTGCACTTTACCCTCTATTACCAAACATTTACAGAAGGAAAATAATTTTTCAATTCATCTATTTCTATTGCTTATTCCACATCCCTAGTCATCAGCCTATTTCTAAGATCCCAGAAGAAACAATCAGAATAGTAGATGCAGAAAATGTTAACTTCCATGAGAGAACAAATGAGAAAAAGCAGCAGTTGAAATCTTATGAAATTAAAAAGATCTTTATTTCTAAGTACAGAATTAAAAAAAGGAACCATAACACACAGGGAAGATAGATTCTAAATGTAATGGCTTTCTATTTTCTAAGAAGAATCTGCCTCTTCTTTTTATAGCTGGCATGTGCAATGAAGGCATTCCTTTTTGATACGCTCAAGTACACAAACTGTTTGTTTTCTTTTTTTAAACACAAGTTCCAATGCCTGGAGGGGAGAAAAGTTTCAAGCTGCCACATAAGGCCTGGAAAGTAATTCTTCCTCTCTCTGATATCGTAACTAACTTTTCTCCATTAGGATCCATTCTCACAGCTGTGTGTTCAGGAGGGAGCAATCTTTTGGTTGCTTCCCAGTCCCCCACTGCAGGAGAACTGGAACCTGCACCTTCTCTAGTCAGCCATCCTGCAAAAATTAAACCACATTTTTCTAAGAACTGTCCAAAAAATACAGCATTTGCAAGCTCCTTGTCCTGAGGGTATTGGGATACATTCAGCACAAATGACAGTTTAGGAAGTAAAACCTCCCTGGCAAAATAGCACATCTCAAATCCTGATTTCTGCATCACCCTCAAATACCGTGACTGCCCACAACTGCAAAGTACTGCGGAGTTTATTTCTAAACTTCTCAAGCAATGTGGAATGTCCTAGATGACAGAGAGAATTAACCTGCCCGCTGGTACTATGACTCCATAGCAGTAAGGGCTTCATCTGAAGACCAGGGAGAAGCAATGGCAACAGTCGGGGAACAAGAAGAACAATTACATGGGAATTTGAGGAAACAAAGAGGGATCACAACTTCCTGAAGGAATAGGATGGAAATGGAAAAAAATAAAGAAGCAGCAGTAAAAAAATAAACAGCTTCTGGAGATACAAAGATAAGCCAAGCTCAAAGTGAAATCTTTTTGAAGACTGAAGAGTTAAAGGTGACAAGCAAACTCCAAGGACCTTCATGTCAAACCAAGGCAACTGAGAGGAAATGAGGTGTTAGAAAGAGGACTCCCCTTTATTCTGAGAATACACGTAAAGCAAAGCTTCGAAGTGCATGATTGTAGGGCATGCTCAGCTTTCCAGAGGAATGTGCATATGGGCAAGGACTATCCTGGGAAAAGTCTTATACATGATTACAAATGAGGGCATGAATATAAGAAATTCTAATCATTTGACTAAGAACATCCTAGAGAGCCAGGGCCTAATGCAGATCCCAAGTTGTTCCTTCAGTGCTTCTTCCTAATTCTCGGACAGCTGGTTCAGAAGCTTTTAAAGAACTTTTTTCCCCATTCACATAAAGTATATCATGTTTTGCACAGTAAAACTTCTCAGAGAACTATAAAATAGATGGTTATTAAATGCCTGTTCATACCATTAGTGTACACAGGGCCACAAACATTAATATTGTGAACTGGCAAAAATTAAATCAGTTAATCTGCTTCACATTTTTGTTCAAGTAAACACAGATTTTGTAATGTAGCTTAATATCCACTTCTTAATACGATTCAAGAGATTATTTTATCAAAAACATAGATTTGTCAAAAGTAGAATAAGAGCACTGGTAACCAATTCTGTTGCTAAATTAAACATACTGACTGTGTTTCCTTTTAAGTAATATATTACCCAACAAATGGTTATCAGCTTGGGTAAACACAATGTAGTTGATATATTTATTTAACATTAAAGAAGCTTTCTAAGTGTAACTACGCTTCTTGTGTACATACGAAATGGAAATGCTCCAATTTTGAGATCTCATTCCTGGAAAGGAACATTAAGAAATATAAAAATTTTAACATTTTTGTTCATGCCAAATTAAACCACAATGCTAACACCAAGCACTGGAAAATCATGGAAAAAGCCAAAAAGAAAAATCGTGTTTCAAAATCACAAGAGTGAGGCTTTATTAAATTGTAGATTTGTTTTGGTTTTTGACCTCCAGTGCCTAGCACTCACAGTTCATGATTTATTCTTTCTTTTCAACACATAATATTTTCTCAAAGAATCTCTCATTCTTATGTGTAGCAATTTCAAATATGGATACCATTTTCTGACACATAGAATAGGTTGGAGTCCTGGGGTTTTCCTGACAACTGACTGATGGAAACATCAGAAATCAAAAGACTTCTGCTTATCAGTGATATTACAAGTTTAATGACTTTCAGTGCAGCTGTAAATAGATTTCTTAATGTATCCTGGAAGGTCTCCTGTACACCTGACCTTGCAACACCATCTTAACTATCTGTAAGAAACCGATGTTCTTCAGAGCTTTGTTTAGGACTCACAGAGGAACACTGGTATCTACAAAAAAGCAGATAGCTGGTAACTGCTAAGACCATGACGTGAAAATATATCTGTGTTTGTGCAAATGCTTTGCTTGATGATGCACACTCTTCAAGACATTTTTTTTCTATACTTCGCATTTCACTCAATGGGAAAACCTGCTCAGCCACAGCAAACCAACAAACTCTTTGAACCCTTTTGGGCATTGTGACTCAGGCATCTACTGTACTCAAAGAGCAGCTGACCTTCCTGCTAGACTTGTCATCTCCACCTAACTCCTGAGGGAACTTTAAAGCTTTTCAAAAACCTATTTTCTTTTAATCATCGTCAAGAATGGGAAACAGAGATCCGAGGGTCCATACACATCTTGAACAGTTAAATGAATCAAAGTAATAATTGATTGATCCTCCTAGATTGATATCCCTTGCCCAGATGCTCTAATCATCATAGGTCTATAGATTAAAGAAAAAAAGATCTCTGTACATCTTCTGTAAAAACTGAGAAATGGAAGAATTCTGTGCGGAGGACTTATGAACCTGTCATACCTCCATTACTATGAGTTCTTAAATAAAGTCATATTAAAAAAATATAATTCTGACCCTCAGCATGTGCTAATGACAGAGGAAGAAACTCTAGACGGCAGCTAACACCCAGCAGTAAGAGAGCAGTATCAGAGTTCTCAAAGCAACTGTCAGTGTGAACTTACTGCAGAGAGGATGCATATTTGGTGCAAACAGAGCTTCACCTGCTCTACAGCTCATGAATTTGTAGGAAGGGTAAGAACAATGCTTCACCGCAAGCACCTGGGCTAACTTTGCAGAGGCCAGAGACAGCCACTTTGGATTTGGCACACCAGGAAGAACTGTGCTCTAATAATCCCTGAGGTCAGTACTGAAACTTCAGGGTGGTTTTCAAAGTACCAAAGAAAAACAGACAGATGCAAGCAAAATAGTAAAATGCCATAGCAAACTGCAGAGCTGTTCAGCAGGTGATGCAAAAACAAATAAGTAAAAAAAAGTCCTTTCAGTGAAGGACAAGGAATCCACTGGAGGTTTCTGAAAAAAGCCACCCCTGACCAGGAAGATAAGCAACGGTACAGGAAGGGAAGGTAGAGCAAGGATGTGCAGTGCAAGATGATAGAAAAAGCTGTAATTGGAATGTAGAAGTGATTCCGGGAGGAAACATTTCACCCACAGCCTGATATATTTTGAGGACTGTAGTTGTACTTGACATGAGCTAGCTTGAGAAAGCCAGTCTTAACCCTCATTTGTGTTTTACTCAGACTGCTTTTACAAAAGGGAGCCAGCCCCAAAGTGAGAGCACTGCATGCTAAGACACCAAGATCCAGGAGACAAGAGTCATGTGCCAATAGTAAAGAATATACTTCGAAAACACCACTTAGCTTGTTCATAAATTATGAATTTCATAAGGCTTATTATTCTCACTTTGCAAATGGGGAAACAGAGATGCTTTGTGGTCACACAACAGGGAAAGCATTTACCCCCCATTAGGTTCTTTAAACCCGATCTTAATTACCCCTCAGGTACTTACACTCAAGAAATCCTGTGACACAGGGCAGCTGAGATCTCTTTAATAATTTATCAGTAGAAACCCAAACAAATCTTCCGGAGACAAAGTAACACTATCACTATTTTACAACCTTTGGCAACACTATTTCTATATCTCAAAATAAATGAAAGAATAGGATGAAGAGGTTTTCTGACATTTTCTGCCTTTCACATGTTGGACTTCACCTCTGTAACGACGGCTCTCTTGACAAACGTTTGTGTTTATCACATGTAGATTTTACAGTGCACTTTCTCGTATGACTGTTTTTCGTCTTTTCTTTGTACCCAAGCTATTGCTACTGTAGGAGTCTAAATTAATCTAATTTTACCTGTATTTCTTACACCCTACAAGGGGTTCTGTCGCTTGCTGTCACACCGCGGGGGATGGGTTACGGGGAGACTCCCCGCGGCTGAGCTATCAGGAGCTTCCCAGCATCCTGAGGAAAAACTACTTTTACGAGTCAGATAGTACCTGATAGCTACTCATGTGGGCCCCAGCTCTACAAACTCTTATCCTTGTAAGTTATACACCTATGAGCAACTTCGTAAGATCAATTACCCTGCACTAGTGTTATCAGGATTGGGCCCTAAACCTAATTCTAGTCATCGCTTATCTGGTTTCTGAAACGTTCTTAGAAACCGTGGTTTTATACTCTTTCGGAAAACCACCAAATGATACCAGAATAAACCAAAAGAAATTCAAACTAGAATCCAAAGTAGCAAGTAATTGCAAGTGAGTCTTTTAAACCCACTTTTACTTGTAACAACAGGCAGCTTTCAAATTACAGCCATTATGAATCATATTCTTTTCTTCCATTTAGATCCCAAACAGCCAGTTATATACGCTTAAAGTTTTTTTTCCCCATAAATCAAAATTCACCACTGAGAACAACTGTGTTAACACTACAAGGAAATTTGTTTGCTTTGTTAAATTGAGCTTCAAAAGCATGAATTGAACGTACATTTGTGATGGCAAGTAATGCCTCTTCTTATATCCATTCAAAATGTTTACTTTATTACAGCTTATTATAAACGTACTGTCTAAAATGCAGCAGCATGACTGTTCAATTTTCAGGCCATAATTTTATGATAATCATATGTAATATATTCATACGTCTACTCCGCTGCCTAACAAAGCCCAAACTGGTTTGTTAGCAGCTCTGCTTTCCCCATGGTTCAAATTTCTTTGACTCAGAACATTACTGAACAACAACATTAAGAAAGATATAATCAAAATTTTACTTCGGATTCTTCACTATAGTAGGCAAACAAAGAAATATATAACATTGGAAGCTGAATTTGGCATACTGACTTTATCAAATACTGGTATCTAAGTGATATGTAAATTATTAAACATGCTATGCAAGCAGTATTAGAAAGGTGGTGGGGGAGCAAGATTATAAATTTATAAATGTTTTCTACATCTAGAAATCCTATTAATACTTGAAAACATTGAGATTGTACAGAGAGAACATGTGCATAAACTAAGACCAGAACTAAGCAAACTTGCTTTTAATCTATATTTAACATGTGTTTCAGTTTTTGCCTAGGACCTATTTACAAAAAGTAATAATTTTTCTTCTCTTCAATACATTTCAGAGGCAACTCCTAGTTACTCATAAATCTAATTCCAGCACATACAGAGGCTTACGGGACTTGTAGGAGATAAAAATTCAGACAATCCCTATCCACTTCACTGGACTGAATGGTTTGTCATCAACCAAGTCTGCTACGAATCAAAGGGTTGAGCCAGAGAGAAAAGCTTAGTCCTGCTCATCGTAGCTTTTATATGGTCTGTGTAATAGTTAGTATTTTTAAGAGAGTGCCAGATCTTGAAATCACAGAAGTCTCTTAAGGCAGAATAAAATTTTACTTTTTAAAGACTATTTTCAGGGTTTGTATTTGTATTATATGAGAAAGCAACTTTGAATTTTCAAATACAGGATGACAAAAAAAGTTAAACTAGGATTTTTAAAACCTTGCCATTTTGAGGGAGCATTCTTACACCTGATTGCTGAGACTGGAGTTCACAGCCCTGCTGACTCAACCTTCATTTTTGTAGCTATGACACAGGATGAGTTTCAGGTGACTGCCAGACTCACTTAAGTGAGGGAGCTGATAAATGCCTTGATGAAACACTGCAAACACAAAGCTGAGAAGAGCCAAACAACCACCAAAAATAATCTACTCAGCAGTGCTATAAAATCCAAATAATAAAGCAAAGAAGTGTTGGGGGAAAAGCTGCAAAAGCCATGTTAGGGATTTTTCATTGTATTTTTCATCCTTCTAAGATTTCAATTAGAAGGAAAATAATCTTTTTTTTTTCCATTACTGATAATACATCACAACAAAAAGATTAATGGCTGCTGACTTAACGCAGACTTTCAAAAATCAGCTTTGATCAAAGCAACTGCTGTAGTGAAAGTCAACTGCCCTAACTCACTTCTCAACTGCCTTTACAGCATTGAGCTGGCTTGAACTCCCTCCCTTTCTTGAATAGTTTCACTTAAACTTCAAAGCCTAACTAACTGGCTTTGAGGCTTAAATAATGGAAAGCTTTTTTCCTCCTCCTTCAAAAGCAATTAAAGACGTTCAGTATAATCTGACCTATAATCTTAAAATCTAAGCATGCAGGTCTTCTTGATCATTGTGGGGTTACAGAATGGAAGAGGCTAGATGGGGAAGTTAATTGTGGCGCAGACACTGCAAATGGTTTTATGGCGCCCGCCAGCTGATGAGGTCAGTCCTCTAAAAGAAAGGTAAGCAAGGGCTAATCTATCAATGGCACAAATTTGTCGCTAAACAAGGCTATAAAGGGATTCTTACTGCTTTACCTGTCATTGCAAGCCCCTCCTTCCTTTCCATTCCTTGCTATTAATGAATCTGCAGAGTTAGGAAGCCAGATTTCCCAGGACACCCCAGTAACGGCTGTGGGGTGGGGCGACAGACTGCAGTGATCACGAGGCAGAGAAATGGACAATGTTCATGGGCTTGGAAGAGTCACAGCTGGCTTCAGAGGATTTTATGGATTTTGCCAGATATAGCCTGAAAAACCTATGGACTTCTTGGTCTGTTTGGGCAGCAGTGTTTCGAGACAAATCAACATGGATTTTATCAGTTTCTCGTTTACTGTCAACTAACCAGGATTACAACTTTGAATGATGAGTGCTGGCAACATAACGGTTTGATAGTTGGTCCTGCCCAAGCCCTGAAGGCAGGAAATCTGGGAAAGCCCGCTGTGTTATTGTATGGTGCATCGGTAACAAAACAAGTGAGCGACAATATTTAATCTTCATTCTTATTTCACAAAATGACTTTGCCCAGTTAGTCTGCAAAAGCGAAGGCAAGCAAAGCCAAGAAAAGTCTCCTGAGTTTTCTAACCAGATGACTTCTCCAAAAAACCCCTTCGTCATAAAGCTGTGGCCTGCAAAGACCTCTGCATGGGCCGATTCTTGAATTCTCCAGAATTCAGAGCCTCATTTGAACGCTCTGCTTAAGCGCTACAGTTGTGTTTGAGCGGCTGTCCTCCCCCACCCGAGGTCCAGGACTGAAACAGCGTTAGTTCTCTAACAAATACAACTGAAAACATTTGTTTTGCTTTTCACATGATGTAACAGCATTACAAGTAACATCATAAGCCCATTCTAGAGTCAGCCAGTGGCACTAACAATTCCAGCCAGGAAAAAAAAATAATTCTTAAAGGCTCTTCTCTATTAGAATAGGCAGCACTGGAAAGAGATAAGAGAAGAGAAAGAAAAACCTGTTGCCTGATAACCTCAAAATGTATTTTTATACGTCAAACCAACTTCATTAGTTTGTTTTACATAAAAAGAGTTTTACATACATAATTCTAAAGTTGAAAAGCCCAAGGCAAAAGGGAGTTGATTTGTCAGGCAAGAGCGGACCTGGTGGGGAAATCCATGAACTGAAACGGAAAGCCTTGGTTTGTAGTTTTCTGCTGTAACTACTAGCACTGATTACTAATTACAGATTTTTCCCTTAAAGTTCTGAATGAAATATTAACAAGCTGGTAATTAAGTAATTCAGGGTCTGTTTGCTTTAGTGTTAGTTTCAGTTTTTTAAGTCCAAAACCTCTGACTCACTGATCTATAAACATCCTTCTAAATTATTCAGAGATGTCCTTTGTTTTCCCTCTATTAAAGTTAAGTTACTCTGAAACCTCTTTCTATGCATTATTGGCATCCAAAGTGTAACCAGTGGAAAGGGAATGTAATGATGTAGGAAAATACACTAATTGTATCTTGCGTTATTGTGTAAAGACACAAAGACATTCTTGTCTCTAATTCTGCTTTTGCATATTCCTCTACGTTGCTTCTACTCTGGACTGGCCTCTTCCCTACCTCCCACACAGGCTTCTTCAGAGGTTGTGTTTGTATGAAAGAAATGCTACAACACTTAGTTAATCTGCTCCTGCAATGGTCAGCAATCAAGCGTGGCTAACCATGACCCACTAATGAAATGAAGCAGAAGCCGGGCTGCACTTGTCTGTATTACTATTAAATTACAACCGAGTAGGTTAACACATGACACTAATCGGGCATTTTATTTCTTGTGTGGTGCAGCATTAATACGTAGGCATGCTCCTACGTATTAACGGGCAGCTCCGCGAGGCAGTGAGGACCATGGTTGATATTAAGCACCTCTGGAAGACTGCCTGAGTCCTACCAGGCTGAGCAGCTGAATCCAGAAACTTTACAGCACTATTTTGTTATAACCTCATTCCTTCCCACTGTCAGGGTCTTGGCTGACAGTGAGAGAAAGCCCGTGGATGACTTCTGCAGAGCTTAAGTGAGACAACTGTCCTCCAGCAGAACCCAGGTCTTTACTTCTTCCTGTACCAATGCTGACTTCTCTGCTTCACGCAAGAAAAATAGATAAAAATCTCACATCGAAGCCTGTACAGAATCCAGCATGGCATCTCATGAATCAACCAACTGAGAACATACTCAAATATTTTTTTTTATTACAACACATTAGGCTAAAATCAATAGATTCATTTACCGAAATGGATTTAATACTTCAGCTAATCAAGGGAAAGTAACATTTTTCTGAAAAGAAGTTGACATTTCATTATAGCATTCGGTTGTAAAGTCACTGGCAGAAATTTTTCTGTATACCAATTAAACAGTAACTCACTGAAGTTAGTAACATAAAAAGTAATATTGCATATTTACAGTTTCCTCCCCAGTAAATGAAAACATCTACAGCTCTCAGCAACACCAATAAAGTGTCTGTCTGCACAATAGTTCTAACAATGCTGCCACATCTCTGATCCTTCCTTTTCAAATCTTTCTACACTATTTTTCCCAAAGATATAACATGCTATTTTCTCTACAATCAACCATTTTTTCTTCCTTTGGAGAGAAGCAGAAGTGGCATTTTGAAAACTTCAATTTGCTGAAATATAATAGCACCACTGAGCTCTGTTGTTCTTCACTTTTTTCCCCACTTTATGCTAGAAAGATAAAACTGCAGTGGTTTTACTATTGTCAAACAAAAAGTAAATAAATAATGGTTTTGTTGACTATTACATAACCAGATACTGCATCGCTATTATTCAACAGAGTTTTAGTATATATTTCTCTCTCAAATGTGAACTTTTACAAATACTATAATCATTCTGGAATACAAGCACAGGTATAGAGGTGACCCTTGCAATGAAAACTGTGAAAGCCAATCTGATGAAAAAAAAAAAAAATTTAGTATTTCACTGTAAATCATAGAAAAAGAGGAACGAATTAAGAATGCAAAAAGAAATAATCTTACCTGATTTATTGTCTATGTACAACTTCATTTCCCCCTAGGATTACTGCTTTCTAGGTATCAAAGGCATTCTTTGAATTGTACAGGGGCTATTTATTATTACCTTGTGTAGGACATAAGCATCCTTCTACTTTTACTGGTACGAAACCCCATCTTACTGCCTACGGGCCAGCCTTTCACGGGCACAATCTAGTTTAATTCCACCTTCCACCTTATTTGCTAACTGACTGTAAGAGCCACCAACTTTCTCATCAGAGGTCTAACAGAGCTTAAGCTTGCAGGACTTACCTGGTTTTATAGCTTATATTTGAGGATAGAAATGGTGCAAAAAACGGATCTCGGAAAAATCTATTAACGGTAGCTGAAGTGGCATTTAAGCCACAATGCTTGTCTGTGGGGAATACCGTACTGGAAATGCTCACTTGTAGTTAAAACAGCTGTACAGTAAGAATTTGGTCTTACGCCAGCCTTTAGTCTCATAATTGGAAAAGTCCAAAGAGACCGGCAAGATGAGTATTTGCACCATTACTTTAGGTACTTAAAATTTAGGAGCTAGTTTGGGTATGTAATCCGCTGAGAGAGACTGACATCTCTAGAAAGCAATTTAAAAGACGCAGCAAAGCAACTGTCAGGGGCTTTTCTTAGAGGTTTCCAGACTCACCCTTGGATTCAACTGTTTTCTGCTGTCTATACAGGGAGCCTGTGGGCTGAAATTACTTCATGTAACTACCCTCCTTTATAGGTATTATAATTAGACAGGATATTATCCACAACCCCTTTTCCTTTGTAAGCTGATATCCTGCATAATTATCTCGTTTGGTATTTCTTCTACCTTCTGTGTTATTGTTTGCAGGCCTATTCTTTCTCATTTATCTAAATTTAATCTGCATTTGCCTTTTACTAGTCCTAAACCAGCACAGTACCTCTCAATACGATAATTTTTGCCGTCAACTGATTTTCTCCAATCTTATCAGCATCTGACATTTAAAATATTTCTCATTCATGACGTTCACTATGTGTTTTATATATACTATAAAGAAAGGTCTCAGAAACAATTTCCTAGTCAAAGAATTTCCCTGTTATACCATCTCTCACCCTTTGCAACTTCAACATCTTGATTTATTCATGAGTAATTTATTTTAAAGACATTATCATCTGCATTTCATGAAGGTACTACAAGTTCAAGCTCATTTATCAAGTTCAACCTCGTTTGTTCAGTTTAGACTCAAAATAACTCACCTCTAAAAAGCTTAACAAATTTAGATATACTCTGCCTATAAACTATTTACAACAACAATTTGCTTTCTCTTCCCCCCTCAAGCTTGATCTTGGCTGACGTTCTTATGATACTTTAAAATAATACACAATTAAGAAATGGTTAACAAAAGTCCTAAAAGACTTTGCCCACGTACTTTTTGTTGTCTCATTCGATTAGAATAAATTTTTAATAGGGTCTGATTTTTATAATTTTATTTAGAAACTATTTTTTGTATCTATTCTTTCTCTTTGACTGTTATCCATTCTACTGCCTTTATTTCACTTGCTTACAGTACCAACGAAAGCCTCTAATGCAAAAAGGTCTAGTGCAGAAAGAAAAGATGAAGAACCGATTTAAAAAATCAGAACAGATTAATAAAGAACAATTATGGTAACAAATATGACATGAAAAGAATCATTTCTGATGGAAACAAAGACACAAAAATTTAGGACACTACTTTCTCTGAGAAGACAATTATCCACAACGAGTTCCCTAAATTGCCTAAAACTCTGAGAAGCTTGAGCAGACTGCTATACTGTTTTAGTATTGTATTCCAGTCAAAAGAAAATGCAAATGCAATTGCATTTATGGAAACTAAGCGTGGGGATGTCTACATCAAAGGAAAAACAGTCCCTGTTGCAACTCAGACAAGCACAGGAGCTGGCCCCATAAACAGCTGTTGTCATCAAGGTATCCTCAATTACTCAGAGCAAATTAAGCACGCTCTGTGCAGAGGCACACTCAAACCAGGTTTGACAATGCAGTTATAACATGGGAACAGCTGCAGCAACAAATTACCATGTTCAAGAGCTTAAAATCATTATGGACAAATCATCCTCTTCTGCAAGATGATTTTCGTAAAAGATAAGAAAGGAAAACAGAAGATGGTGCCAGCCCCAAATCACCCACGTACGGGAGCCAGAACACTCTCACACACTGAAGCCTGGGAAAGAACAACGTGACAAAGAGGACGAGGACAATAGCAAAACACAACTCGCACTACAGTGCGAGAAATCTGGCAGTTTCACAATGACCTGATCAGACATTCCTCTGTGACAAGTATGAGGGCTCAATGCAATGCAGATGAGAAATATCTGCAATATCTATGCTCATTTATTGCTAAAACAAACCTCTCATTCCCAGTATCCTTCTCAGCAATTTTTATTTGGGAGTGAGCAATAACTTTAAGGTTGAGAGACACAGCTTAACCCTTTTGTTTTGCTGTCTCTTCAATATGGAAAATAAACTCCCTATTAATGTGTTATTTTAATGAGACATAATCTGCATGTCCTAATGTTCACATTTATCATAGTATGTTTTCATACTACTGGGCATAGGAAAGCTACTGTAAGCACAATCTGCTTATCATTTTGAAAATCCAGTTTTCTGTATGACTGGACTTCTCAGAATAGTATCTGTATGGGGTCAACAGTAAGTATTTGGAAAATTACCAGGAAGATAAGAAAGCAAATGAATTCAAGAAGAAGGAACGCTGAGACAAAAAAAGAAAATAATGAAAACTAAAGTCTGATGGCACATACATTAGCTACTGCTGGTTTCAAATCTCATTATTTATCAAATGAAAGGAAACAGGAAACTCCAAATCAACCGTCCCTAATGTGATAAAAAAATGCTGGTTGGCTTAATCTCATAGGTATTATGACAAAAGTACTCCAACCAAAATAGCTGAAGAAGAAAATATGAATGGTCTTAGGGATTAATTTTGGAGGCTTTTCCTAAGAGTCACTGCAGGTCAGCATCGCTGCTGGAACAGGGCTGCAGACAGGACTGGAAGAGAAGGGAAGGTGTCGATGTTAGACAGCATGATCGCATCTTCCCAGCAAGTTTTGTTTCTGCAGTACTTATGCATTGTAGACTCTTACGCATTCGTCTTCCCTTACTCATACCTATTATGCACAAGAGTTACACTCCGTTTCATGCATTTATAAAGTCTCCTGGGCGTATTTACATCCAACAGCTACTCACTAGCTGCTCTTCTTCCAGCTGGTTACTCTCGAGCTTTGCTACTAATCTCACCAGTGCTGCCACTTCCAATTTCTTTTCCTCTTTGCTATCATTCTTTTAAAATTAGTTATATGGCTCTGAATAATCTATAAACTTCTTAAGTTTTAGGCACATGCCTGAGAACACCAGCTTCTTTCAAGTCCAGTTATGCTCACAGATTTTTATTTTAAGCCAAACATGCTTTATTCTCAACATATACCACACACTCCATTAAAAAATCCATACTGTCTCATTATGTGAAAATAGCTGCAAAATGACTTCAAAGGAAAAAAAAAATCCTTTCTTCTTCTAAATAAACATTTTAGTGAAGAAAACACAGCATATTCTTTGAAAGAGGAGCATAGGATCTCCAGAAGGTAATGCAATTCTACCCCTTAATGGAAAAAAGACGCATCTTTTCATATTTTTTATATTATGAGAAAACCAGTCACCTACAAAGGTAAACATTTAACAAGAAAAAGAAGAGATACTCAGAATGGAAGTACTGAAAGTCTTGTATAACACAGTAATAGTTGCAGCCACAGGAAAAGATAAGGAGGAAGAACTGACTGGTATACTATATGTTAATATTATGGACTGAAATTCAGCTCTATTCAATCAGTAACAGCGGAGGCTCAGAAACATCCAACTGTACAATTTCCCAATAAACACAATAAATGATGCAGTTTCATGTACCCTTAAGAACTAGTTATATTTCACAGTGGTGACAGCTCATACTCTAGAACGTCACAGAACCAGAAAAATTCAGGTTAGAAGGGGCTTCCAGCCATCACCTAGTCCAATCTCCTGCTCTAGGCTGAGTTAACTTCAGGGATGAGTCAGGTTGCTCAGGGCCTTTTCCAGTTAAATTTTTAAAATCTCCACAGACAGACGTTTTACAGCCTTTCCAGGCAACCTGCTGCTGTGCCCAACCAACCTTACCATGAAAATGTATTCCTTACATCCAACTGGAATTACCCTTCTTCTTCCCTGTGCATCCCTGAGAAGTGTCTGCCGCTCTTTTTGCCCTGCAATCTCACTTTGGGCAATGGAAGATTTCAGTTAGTCCCCCCACCACTTGCCTTCTCTTCTTCAAACCGAAGAAACCCAATTTCTTTAACATCTCCTCACAAGCCATGTGCTCTACCCTTCATCATAACCCTCTGCAGGAATCACTCCAGCAGGGTGACTTCTCCTGCGCCGCAGAGTCCCGAACACTGCATGGTTATTTAAGATGTGGTCTTACAAATGCTGGAGCAGAGAATAGTGACTTTCCTTGACCTGCTGGCTATACTCAAGCTAACACAACCCAGGGTAGGGTTGGCCTTTACCGGTGCAAGGGCACATGGCTGGCTCACCTTCAACTTGTTGCCCCCAGGACCCTTGGATGATTTTCTGGAGAGCTGCTGCGCAGCCAGAGAGGTTCCAGCCTGAGCTGCTGCAGGGGCTTGTTCTGGCCCTGATGCACAACCCTGCATTTGCAGATCTTAAACTTCCTGAGGTTCCTTTGTCAGCACTTGTTTTTCTAAGGTTTTTGAGAAATGAGGTATTATTATACTGATTTTCTATTCCTAGGATGTATTTGTATTCCAAAGCCCAAGAAATGGAAGGCTTAAAAAACTGCAATCTGTTAATTTTTACAATACTCACTAAAAGCATTTGAAGATTTTTTTTCTTAAACAGTTAATACAGAAATAAATAGAAAACTTAAAAAACCCCCAATAAATTAAGTTCTACAATCAATTAGCTATTATTTTAACCTTTCCAGAAGGCTTAATTTACTCTATGCTTAGCTAGAACAAACTTGGATTGATTTTCAAAAAAAACTACTAAGAGTTGAAATAACAAAAGCTGCCCAATAAAAAAAAAAGGAAAAAAAAATCATAGTCCAAAACCAAGCACCAATTATTCTATCTTATTGGCAGCAACAACAGAAAACTGCAGAGGTAATCTTCCTAATTCTGTGGACTTCTATGGAACACCACATGCTTTACAAAGAACAAATTTTTTAACTGAATTCATAGGCATAATCATGACAAAAAGCAAAATGGGGACTATCTGATCCATCAGAACAGAGCGAATTTATAAATTATAGCTCATTAACATTTTGTTCTTAGGGGCAGCAATTGTGACAGCATACAAAATCACTGCTTCAGTTTTTGCAGTGCTCACGCAGATTTTCTAGTTGTTATTCTTTTTCTGTTTGTATCACCAGTTCCAAAGCTAGATTATTTTAAAATTTTTTTTAACTATTTTTTTTTCTCTCCTCAGTGTGTCTATAGAGACTAAATATGCCCACTGCATGCTGGCATTTATTGTAATATAAATGCATACATAAAATATATTACTATGGATTTATACTACTGGTGTCTAACATTCCCAGGCAGGACTGAGGGCTCCAATATTCCAGAGACTATACAAACACACAGGCAGTCAGGACCCCTTGCCCTTAAGAGTTAGTAACTGCTTTTGAGAAAACCTGCAACAAAGAATGGCAAGATGTAGAGAAATGAAAGGAAGTCAAGGGATAAAGAATTAAGCCATATGTTTTTTTTCTTTCTGAATTAATTCTTAAAGTAATGGTTCAAAAGTATCCTATTTTCAAAAGGAGCTGAATTTTGCTACCTTTAACAAACATGTAACTTAGGAATGAGCAGTGGGTGATTTCTTGCTAGCACCTTACAACTTTTTCTAACTTGCAGTTTGTTCAGGAATTCTTTCTAGCACCTCCCTCATCTTCTTTACAAGACATAAACTGTATGCGTAGGGCAGTTTTTTACCTCTCAGAGTTTCTGTTACTGCTGTCACAAACTCAGAATTTTGTTTAGGACACAAAGTCAAAGAAAGGCACCTTGAAGATAAAAACTAAGATGTTGAACTTGACTCAGTCCTTTATGTGAAATCAGTGTAGAAGAAAGGAATGAGTGGAAAAGGAGGACAGGTTCAGGCACCAGAAGGCATTATCTCAGCACTGTATGACTTCCCATGAGAAGACTGTACATTGTCGTCTTGTAACAATAAACATTAGGAACAAAGCTTAAATTCCAACCCCATTGAGAAATTTATTTTGAAAGCTTATCTGGCAATCAGCCCCACTTTTTAAGTGTTGGTGCTAAAACTGTTTCCATGTGTTGACTGCTGCATGACACACAAATATAGGTGGTTTCCACAAAATACAAACAGAATAAGAAAAAGGAAGAGAAGGATTTCCTTAGGCAGCTTCTCAACAGCCCAAGAGTAGCAATTCCAGCAATGCCCAGTGCAGCTTCCACGTCTAGCAAGAGGATCTGAAAATCCTACTGTCACATTGTACAAAACTCTATAAAGCATTACAGCCACCCACCAGTTCTGTTTGAAGCCTGTTAACAAGAATAAATATATATACTAATGCTGATTACTTTATCCTATAGTTTGAACTTCGGAAGAGGTAAAATATTATACAGCTTTATCCTCGGTTTGTGTTTTAATTCAGAGTGACTATGTTTAATGAAAGATAGGGACTCAGATTATCTGAGCTTATCTTCTTCTTTCACAGTCGTCAAATCATATAATGATCACATCCTTTCTCAACACTGTAAAGGTGTTTGCTCCTAGTGGAAGCTGGATCCAGATCTGTAGTTCTCAAAAGTATTCTTCAGCTTTCAGAACAAAATTCTTTCTGTCCAGCATAACCCATTTGTTCTCCTGTCATTACTTTCCCAGTTTAAAACAATCTTCTCCCCTTCTTCTTCCCCTCACTGCCTATGTTAACTCTGCTAATAAGATGAAATAATCATTCTCTGACACCATCTTGCTAAGCTAACCAAGCAAGTTACAGTTACCACTATTTGTCTTTAATTTGTCAGGCCTCTGTTCAACCCAGCGGTGTCTCTCTCAGTTTGAAATCATTTGTCTTCAACGTGAGCAACTAGAATCAAACACCTACAGATAAATTTGTATTTCCTTTTTCTCAGGAATGTCTCACTCCAGAGATCTAGGGCTGTATTTGTCTTTTTATTCAAGCTGAAGACATGATATCCTTATGTTTTATTCTGTGGCATTTTGTATCACATACAGTACACTAACAGCACAAAATAATAAGGGGAGATAGGCAACAAACAAAACTCAAATTATGACTTCATGATAAGCTAGAAATCCTTTCCACCTGTGGTAGTGAAAGCAAAAACCTCAATCGATAAGTAGGAAAGTCCAATAAGCAAATCATCAAATAATTAGGGCACCAACATACTCTTACTGGTTGTTAAGAGGCACTGGGGGAAAAGTTTTATATGTCTTTTGCTAAAAGACTGTACAGACCACATTGCTGTTGTGGAGCTCTGTCAGGACAGCAACTGAGTGCACCGGGAAAGTTGAACTAATTTTCCTCCTAAATTTGGAGTAGTCTGAAGAGCTGTACCCTAACAAGGTGCTCCATATCTGTCCTCTGTGACTAGACAGTGGCTGTCCACCCAGCTATGGGATCGCTAATTGGTAGTAGAAGTCGTTGTCACTCAGGGAGGAAAAACAGCCAGCTTCCGTCAAGAAATCAGCAGCTTATCCTCATTTACGAAATAAACTCTTGAAAGCAGCAAGTTCACCAATTCATACCTTTGCCGCCTTCTTTCAGGAAAAGATTGGTAAATTGTGGCCAATCACTTCAGTAATCACCTACAGAGGTTTGATATTGCTGAAGGAGTCATGAGTGAGGTCTAGCCTGGTTCTCAGATATCAGTGCAGCCTCCTCTATGTCTGGACAAAGGTAAAGCAGCTGCGTTGAAGATGTTTCAGCTCTTGGGAACACTGCAGTAAATTCTCTGATGCCTGTGGATGTTAAAGTAAAGGTGGATGGATTTGTATCTGGAGGGTCCACTGGTTTTGATGTGATATGATCAGAGGAATTATTCTGGGGCGATTACCCATTGCAAGGCTTCTCTCTGGCAGAACTCCACCATGCTTTATCATGTTTTAAGTTAAAAGGGTATTTGCTGAGGGAAAATGAGGCAGTTGGGCAAATAATAGCTTAGAACCAAACCACAGTCCTGGAGTATAGATGGTAGGTTTAGCTGTCTCAGCAATCAGCAATACTGTTCTCAAGTTTAATAAAATCACAGATACCGGCTACTGAGCTGCAGGTCAGAGCAGAAAGCTCGATTCCTCACTAGTCCTTGGCAGCAAGACTGCTGTAACTACAGCAGCAAATTCCCCAGAAGCAAACTTCAAACTTTCAGAATCTTTCCACTGGGCTCCTACCATAGAAACAAAATACTAAGGACACATCACTATTTCCAAAATACTCTTTTCACCATAACTGTCCTCATATTCTATTAAATCGAACAATTCTATTTTGAACAAAGTAGTATTTATTATGAAACTTCTTAATAACTACTCTTAAAATACTAAAAATAAAATAGCAGTAATTAATCTTTATTTAAATGGTAATTTAATGTGTTAAGAGCCCAAAATGAAACTAGTCATTAGCTCAATAGTAAAGACTGCCAGAAGCTTCATTACTGATTAATAATGGAGAACACACTGTACGGAACAGTTTCCCCTAATCCCAGAAGCATCTAGGAACTGAACTACAAAAAATTTCAATCCTAATAAATTGATTAAGCAATATCATTTTCTTTATAGTTAGAATTACTGGGTATAGCGTAGCTAAATTTTCATTCTGATGCACATTGGTCAAAACTCCATTTTAAAAACAATGGGTCAAGTATGTTATGAAGACTTCTTGTTCTGTAAACAGGTTAAACATCCCATAACATACCCTTCCATCAGGTGACTATTATGTATGCTGGGACAATGAAATTAGTTACTTCTAATAAACATAAAATTTCTATGATAAAATGTTTGCTTTAATACCTTCATTGCTAGTGAAAGAATAAGAACAATATTTAATGTAAATAGATATAAGAAAGTTTAGCAGTTAATTCCAGCTGATGTCAATACTGCTGATCAAGATTGTCACTTATAAGAAACCTTCTTAATTTCATCCAGTTTCCAAGAGTTATTTAATAAATACAACCACTTAAGATCCAAAGAAAGCTGCAAATCATTGAAATGCTCTGAAGTTCTTGAATGTATGTGACAGTAACTACTACTACTATAACATAGCTACTTAAATGGGAAAAGATACAAAAAGTGAACACTTACGGTGAAACTGTTTCACATCACCTTTGAACAGATGCTAGGATGAAAAAATAAACTAGAATAGTTTTGTTTAAAAATAAAATTAAATTATCCTAGAATGGCCTGGGTTGGAAGGGACCTTAAAGACTATCTAGTTCCAACCCCCCTGCCATGGGCAGGGACACCCTCCACTAGACCACATTGCCCAAAGCCCCATCTAACCTGGCCTTGAACACTTCCAGGGAGGGGGCATCCACAACTTCTCTGGGCAACCTGTGCCAGTGCCTCACCACCCTCACGGGAAAGAATTTCTTCCTCCTATCTAATCTAAATTGACCCTCCTTCAGTTTAAGGCCATTACCCCTTGTCCTATCCCTACATGCCCTCATTAAACAGTCCCTCTGCAGCTTTCCTGTAGGTCCCCTTGAGGTACTGAAAGGCTGCTATATGGTTTCCCTGGAGCCTTCTCTTCTCCAGGCTGACCAACCCCAACTCTCTCAGCCTGTCCTCATAGGAGAGGTGCTCCAGCCCTCTGATCATCTTCGTGGCCCTCCTCTGGACTCCGTCCAACAGGTCCATGTACTTTCTTGTACTGGGAAAGTAAAAGGTCCATGTACTTTCTTAAACCCCAGGGCTAGATGCAGTACTCCAGGTAGGGTCTCACGAGAGCAGAGAAGAGGAACTACCCTATATGAAACTGATTCCTTCAATATTACCTTAAAGAAGAGTCTCTGAAAATAAAATGAGAATTCATTGCCACAGCAAATTAGACTTTCAAATCATTAATTCATTTAGTTCTCTCACCAGCTAACCAAAATAGCCATAATTTTTATGATTTTTATATTTATTACTGAAACTCACTGAATATTACTCTAGGACAAGAGCAATTGTAAGCATTATGCAAGAACTTAAAAGGTCTGTATCATGAACTCTGTTCAAAGTAGCAACATACAAAAACTTGCAGTATGCATGAACTGGCACATTACTGGAAAAGAAAAGTTCCAGACAGATCCCTCTAGCCAGGAAAACACACTTTTTTTTCATTTCTTCTAATCTACCTGCTACCAGATACATGATTCAAAAGCTTGAGGAGAGAATGCTTCACACTGCTTTTGTATAATGAAGTACAGAGATCAAACACCCATCAAGCACTACCACTGATACCACTGAAAGCAAGTCAGGAGGAGGAAGATCAGGTAATTTCAGTTAATCTTACCAGTTCATCTATGTCTCAGAAACATTATAAATATTAATATATATATAAATATTAATGAATTATTGCATATGAGAAAAACAGACACAGAAAAATCATCCTAGAAGAAACATTAGTATTTCAAAAATTTTACCAGACTTGCCATCTAGTGTCTTCATCATCAAAGACACTGGTGCAATTATCTTCCCGCACAGTTCTGGAAAATCAAACTTGTTTGCTTTTGGGAAGGGATACTTTGATAAGGAGTTTCTCTCTCTACAGTTTTGTAAATGTACATAAATTGAAACATGAATTTATGAGTACTGGCATGGCAGTTTATATGCTTACTGTGAATATTTTAAAGGCCTGGTAACATTCCTATTTGTCCAAGTGAAAGTGCACTAAAATGCACTGGAAGTATTGCTGTGTAATAATGGTTCACTTTGAGTAATAAATCTACAGTGACAGAGGAGTGTAGTGGTTTGGGGCATTCCTTAATGCACGTTTGGCAAGAAATGCCCTATCTTAATAGAATACCTTAATACTTGGGACGTTTGCAAATGAACATGAGTGGGTAATTCATATAACGAGAGAGACCAATCCATCACACAGTGCACAAAAGCATATCTGAACTAAAAGCTTACAAAGACTCTGCTTATTGCAGGACCAAGTGTGGTTCACAGGTCTTTTAACTGGTGGAAACATTAGCAACTGTATATGAAAGACCTCAAGAACTGCTGGGGGAGGAAAGGAAGCAGAAAGGAAGCAACTTGTGTCAACAGTTACAAAAAACCATTGTATATCTCCAGAGTACATACTTCTCTTTTCACAGCACCAACTCTTAATGTGAATTATTACTCCCCATTTTTGGTGCTGAAGATCTCTAAGAAGGTGCAACCCCATTATTCCACATCAACTCCTCCCGCTGTCATGCAACCAACATCCTTCTAGAATCTTCAAGCAATCAGATAGGAGCCTCAATTAAAAAAGGTTATTGTTTTTGTTAACTGTACACCATTTCCCAGTTGCAGCTAACAATACAAGCCAAAACATAGCCCCATACTAGCTACTATGAAGATAATTAACTCTATCCCAGCCACAACCAGCGCAACCTGAGACAAATTAGCTTACCATTTTAGGATTACCGTTAGCATCAGAAACAAAGCAAAGCAGTGGTGTGCAAATATATGCCCATATATATGCCTACAGCTCCAAAAAAAAAAGTTACCTTTTAGAGAGTACAGCTTGTGGAATTACCTTATTCAAACATGTCTGTGTAATCTACAGTAATTTAGTGGATAATAAGCTTTGTTTTTCTTAGGTAGAAACTGAGTGTTATTTTGAATATCCACATTAACTATTCTGTGGCAAGCAAAACATTTAGCACGAGACTACACCAGCAATACATTACCAGAAAGTCTAATAGTAGCCTACTCAAATGTATGTCAGTTATTTATCGAACATTTTACCATACAGAAGGTAAGAACAGCAAACAGAACAGAAGATGTTATTGTGCCCATATCTTGAATATTGTGCCATTCCCTACCTTAAAAAAGGCAACAGTAGAAATACAGAAGGGTACAAGGGACAAAACTGGTGTTGATTGGAGATAGTGAATGGTTGGATACAGGGAGCAATTAAATAGATTAAGGTTTTGTGGCTTGGAAGATGCAAGACTGGGGTAATGTGGAAGAGAAGACAGAGTTAGGAGCAGAGAATGACTGCTCACCATTTGTCCTGTTGTATGGCCTACGTTAAACCAAAATGAATTAGTAGGCAACAGGTTTAAAAGAAATAAAATAATACCTTAACTCACAGTGATAGTGTGGCTTTGTATGTTGAAAATTTAGTGGAAAATCCCTTAGGCACATTCAGGGAGGAAAGTCCAACAGAGTCTGTTAAGCACCAGGACGCAGATACAACTTCCAGCAGAGAAGGCCCGGCTTGCAAATTGCAGGAAACTGGATGCATACTTTGTATTTATCCTTGTGGTGGTTTACCCTCAGCTGGATGCCAAGTGTCCACCAAGCCGCTCTATCACTCCCCTCCTCAGTAAGGCAGGGAGGGGAGAAAATAAGATGGAAAAAACAACCCCAAACTCGTGGGGCAGTTTAATGTAGCTAAAGCAAAAGGCCGGGTGCAGAAGCAAAGTAAAAAGCAAAAGATTATTCTCTATTTCCCATCAGCAGGCGATGTCCGGCCACTTCCTGGGAAGCAGGGCTTCCGTACGCATACTCCTTATTCCAGAAGACAAACATCGTAAAAAACCCCCCGAATACCCCTGCCCTGTTCCTCCCCCTATCTCTCAGTTTCTTATTGCTGAGCAGACGTCATATGGTACGGAATATCCCTTTGGCCAGTTTGGGTCAGCTGTCCTGGCTGTGTCCCCTCCCAAGATCTTGCCCATCCCCAGCCTGCTGTTGGGTGTGGGGGAAGAAATGTTGGAGAGACAGCCTTGATGTGTGCTGGCACTGCTCAGCAGCAGCCAACACCCTGGTGTGTTATCAACACCTTGCTAGTGACCGATACACAGCAGAGCACCATGAGGGCTGCTGTGGGGAGAATTACCTCCATCTCAGCCAGACCCAATACAGTCCTGCTCTAGCACTCTTTCCCTAAGCACTTGCTAGTGATGCGATGCCCAGTCCCGCAGTTTGATCCTGCGCAGCGTCTGCTTTGCAGCTGTCCTGTGAGCAGAAGGGCTTCTCCCTGGCTGCAAGTGATAGGAAGAGTACCACCGCTGACTGCAAACGGCTGAAAATGACTACAGTACGTGCCAATTCTCTCTCAAATCCACCCAGTGAACTTACGAACTCTTCCCAGCCATGGGAAAAACCTCCCCATTTTGCAGCTTATTATTAGAAGTGGATGGGGCAGGTGAGGGTGGGAATTCGGGAGAACAGTGTGAGAGAACTTTTACAAAGCATTTAAACGAGCACTATTCTAAAGAGTTATCACCAAGAAAACACAAGATTATTTGTGATGAAACTTCTTGCAAGAAACATTGGAATTGTTTGATTATTAGCCAAACTACATAATCTACATGTAGGAACTAGGGAGATGAGAGAAAAGGAACAGGGAAGATGAAAAGCACACATCTGTTAATTTAAAGTAATTTTAAAACAGTACTAAGATTTAAGTTATAAAAAGCAACTATTTGCTAGATACGGTTGGGAATACTGTTCTTTAGTAATCTAATTAGGGATGGCAAAGGAACTCATCTGAGTTTTAGAAATTAAGTTTCATTTTGATGTAAAACAAAACCAAGGCTTTTAAAATTCTGAGAGGCACAAGCATGTGCACACAAAGGAGGGAACAACGCTGCCAAGAGTGCAGAATATATACTAATTAAAAGTATCACCTGGGACACGGGAACATTTCAGCATTCTAAAACAGATACCGTATTTCCGCATCCCAGTGTAATGATTGACATGCTAATGCCTCACTCTCTTTGTCCTAAGAAAAATCCCAATGAAACTCATCAAAATCAGTCCATATATTCTTGTAAAATGTTTTTGTTTGCATGTGACGTGACAATAACTAATTAGCAACTGGCAATTAGAAATGTGAAACTATTATAGTTCAACTGAAGGAAAAGAAACAACAAGTCATAAAAGACAAATGATTTTCCAGCAATTGTACGAGTCTTTCATAATAAATCTAATAATACTGGGAAAACAATCTGTGCTTTTTACTGCAGTGTCTTCCCTGCCAAGGACCACTTAAAGAATTACAGAGTTCCAAAAGTGGCTTTGTTTTGAAATGTCACTGACAAGGTAACCTAAGAAAAAGAGAACATTGTCCTTCTGATAATTAAACCAGAGTCAAAATTAATCAAAAGATAATAGGAAAAAACTAAATGTCTTTGACAAGTTAAGGACACAGATGTAACTAGAACCAAACCCAGAATATGGCAAACGTCACCAAAGTAGCACTATTTCCCATTATTTTTCCTGAAGCTGCATTGATAACTTGAAATACACTAAATCAAGACTTATATCATACAGCAGTGAAATAATTCAAACAGCCACCTCCCCCCCATCCCCAGCTTATTAATCGTACCTTAATTTGTGCAAAAGGTCTGTCAAAGTTTCCAACATAAAGAAGACCAACATTCTGCGTGAGTAGCCTAAAAAAATGAAAAAAATCTCTTAAGATATCATTTTACATCCAGAAATGTTTTTGAATCGCCATTAGTTGTTACCAAACCCTAGCAGGGTAACAAGCTTCATTATGATAGCAACAGCTACCTTTGAAAATCTGATTACACAATTCTATTTGAACTCCTATAAAAAAAGTAGTGCATTAAAGATGGATGCGCACAGCTAACTTGTGTTTATGGTGCAAGCAGCTCTTCAACAAAATCATTTCGCATGTAATGCATGTCACTCAATAACATGGAAGAACGGCAGGTATGTGCCTTTTCTATTTATTAGAGACATAGGGACAGCAACAGAAAAGACAAGCAAACACGCATTTAGAGCAGCAGGCCTAAGCGTTAAAACAGATGACGGCAAATAAAAGTACACACAGTAATACAAAAATGACATCATAAAGTAGAGAAATAATAGAGAATCTCTCCAATATTGCCTAATGGCTTCCTAAATAAAAAGAGCCCCAGATGCAGTTCGTGCCTGCTGTTCTCTTCAACTCTTTATAAAGTCATTGCGTACACGACCAAGATGTACACCACCAGAAGGGCGGTGGGATAAGTTGACTCAAAGGACCATTGGTACTTCTGGAAAAGAGTCAGCTTGATTTCTGCAGATACTGTGCAAGTTAATGTTATTCCTAGACAAACTCCAAATCCCAGAGGAGCATCAGGGTGCCACTGCTATCAACAAGCAGACAAGAACATCACTGGCCAGCAAAAAGGGTAGGAGAGCACTGTGCTGTTCAAGCTGGATGCTCATGATGTTCCTCTTGCTAAGCAAAGACACAGCAGTCATTCCCTCCAGCGCAGAGTCTCCAAAAGCATTGCACTGAACTACAGGCACCTCATAATAAGGGAACTTTTTGATGACAAACCCTTTTGAAAGAGATTCTGCTTTGATTACAAGGGACATTCGAAACCCATCATACTCTTCAGTAGCTGCAAGTTTTCATTAAGTGTTTGCTATTTTATATTTTCCTTCAATTTCACATCCCATTCTTTTTAGTAATAAGACCTCACATATGAATTAAATAACCAGAAATAAGTACAAATGTAGGCATCATTTTGCTTAATTCCGACACTGAGGTGTCTCTTTCTTATGTTTTTAAGCATATATATACACTTTTAATTCATACTGAGTTACATTTTTTTTCTATATATAAACCAGCTGTAATTTTCAACTAATTTCTCACCACTGCCAGGCCTGTTTTCATAAACAAAAGAAAACAGAAACTTAGATGGCAGTAAATCATTTTGACCCCACAGAATGTACACATCTAAGTAGGATTTTGATTCTTCCCAGTTCTGACAACAATATGATACATATGACTTTAAAGTGGTTTACCAACAGTGGGAATTGGTGGAACTCAGCAAAATGACAAAATCAAAACATTCGCAAATATAAAACAGTTAAGTAAGAAGTGGTGTCGAACTGCCTATCCTCTTCAAAAAAATCCTTCTGTAATTAGATACAGTATACAAAAATTTCCTGAGCATTGACAGAAATACCCAAAGGAAGGAAAGACCAGTCAGGATCAGAGCAGATCAGTCACAGTACGGACAGGCAAGTGGCTTCCTCGCTTTACCCATCAGCGTGCTGGACTCCATCAGGAAGATCTGTACTGTTTCGCAATGGTTCTGCTGCATATGGAAGTCAGGATAAGCATATCCAACTCATTTTCAGTCACAATATATCAAATTTATTCAAAACTCAGGTATCTGGAGTTGGAAAAGCCACCATATTGATCAAACCTTCTCCTAGGATGATAAAGCAAACTCAGAAAATATTTAAGAGTTTTCTAATGAAAAGAAACATATGGCAAGTAATTAGCGAAAAAGGTTAAAAGAGAATCTATAAAAAGGATTCGGGGTATGTCACCATATTTGAGAGAGGGGCACCTTAAAGCAAAAAAGTATTCTTAAAAAGAACTGCAGGTAAGTTTTGCAAGGCTGAAAAGAAAAAAAAAAATCCACTAGCTGCATTTCTAGTTAGGGACCTAAAAAAAGAGAAGACGTACAGTGTGATTATTCCCATGTAGTTATTCTTCACATTGTTTTCTTTACGGGTTAGAAATGTAGGACCATTAAAAACCTCAGTCTTTTGGATGGCTTTAGTTAGAAATAATGAACATCTAGGGAACCTTAAGACTGGTGTTTCCAGAAGACCACACAGCTGTCTATGCTCTTTAACTTGCTATTACTGATGTGCACCCAAAACCTGCAAACAAACTGCAAGAATTGGCTTCCTTAATAAGATTGATAGTGACACGGTACAAGCTTATTACTGTTTATTCACCTTTCACTGCCTCGGCTGAAAGTATTTTACTTATAATTTTTTATTTGTATTCACGTAGCACTTCAAAAAGGCCATGTTAATTCAATGCAATGTTAACTTCTATTCCCTAAAAATTTTGCTATTTGCTATTTGTGGTGGGTTGACCCTGGCTGGGGGCCAGGTGCCCACCAGAGCCGCTCTCTCACTCCCCTCATTCACCAAACAGGGGAGAAAAGGCATAACGAAATGCTTGTGGGTCGAGATAAGGACAGGGAGAGATCACTCACTAATTGTTGTCACGAGCAAAACAGACCAAACTTAGAGAGGGAATTCATCTAATTTATTACTAGGCAAAACAGAGTAGAGGAATGAGAAAATAAAATCAACTCTTAAAACACTTCCCCCCACCCCTCCCATCTTCCCGGGCTCAACTTCACTCCCGGCTTCAACCTTCCCCCCCTCAGCGGCACAGGGGGACGGGGAGTGGGGGTTACGGTCAGTTCATCTCACGGTGTTTCTGCCGCTTCTTCATCCTCAGGGGGAGGACTCCTCTCATCGTTCCCCTGCTCCAGCATGGAGTCCCTCTCACGGGGTGCAGACCTTCAGGAGCAAACTGCTCCAGCATGGGGTCCCCCACGGGGTCACAAGTCCTGCCAGCAAACCTGCCCTGGCGTGGGCTCCCCTCTTCACGGGTCCACCGGTCCGGCCTGGAACTTGCTCCAGCGTGGGCTTCCCACGGGCCACAGCCTCCTTCAGGTGCCTCCACCTGCTCCGGCGTGGGGTCCTCCACGGGCTGCAGGTGGAATCGCTACACCCCCTCATCCTTCCTCCATGGGCTGCAGGGGGACAGCCTGCTTCACCATGGCCTTCACCATGGGCTGCAGGGGGATCTCTGCTCCGGCGCCTGGAGCTCCTCCTCCTCCCCCTCCATCTGCACTGACCTTGGTGTCTGCAGAGTTTCTTACATCTTCTCACTCCTCTCTCCGGCTGCAAAAGCTCTCTCTCTCTAAGTGTTTTTCTACTTCTTAAATATGTTATCACAGAGGCTCTGATTGGCTTGGCCTTGGCCAGTGGCGGGCCCGTCTTAGAGCCGGCTGGCATTGGCTCTGTCAGACACAGGGGGAGCTTCTAGCAGCTTCTCACAGAAGCCACCCCTGTAGCCCCCCCGCTACCAAAACCCTGCCACGCAAACCCAACACACTATTATTTATTTTGCAACTTTACGTTGCTTAAACAAAAGGTTGCATTCTTTGTTTCTCTAGTTTTCAAGATTCCTCTCAAGTTCTGAAGTTCAAAATTATATCACCAACACGCAAAACCAGTTTTCCATATAAACACTCAATGAGGTTGAAATGAGCATCCTAATATGATCATAATTTAATGTCCTGAAATGCTCTGGTTTTCCACTCCTAAACGGTCTGTGCAATTAAAAAATTCTGAATCTCATAACTAGTATAAACTCTTTTACTTCAGGGTCTGTCTTACCAGCATAATCTCCATATTTCAGAGACTGAGCTCACACAGAAGAGTCTGGAGAGGTAAGCAAAACATGGCAAGAGTCACTGTTGAGGCTCTGGATAGATCAAACTACTGCATGAGTGTTACTACTCCCGCAGCAATTACCAGTGGCAGTATCAAAAAACCACGTGCCATCGAGGAAAGGGGCCGATCTCCATCTCACCCACAGGAACTCTGCACGACTGATCTCTAAATTACCATTAAGATGTACTCCTTGCCAATCAGAAAGTTCAAATTATTTATAGCCATTCTTGTAGTTCTTTACCACAACACCAGGCTGCATTTTTAAGTATCTCAAATTAACTTTATACCATAAACTTCAACATGTCTAAATTGATACAGATATTCTCTCCTACTGCTCTCACCTAATTACCCTTTGCCTTGTAAGACTTTCCAATGGGAGGCAGTTTTGGTTATAAACACTTCTATGTTTTCTTATGCCAATGCTCTCTTTTAAAATACCAATTTTCTATTTCTTACCTAATTTCACATTTGCACAGTTCTATTCGCAAAACACCGTTAGCGTTTCTCAACACCTAACCCTGCTAACAGCTGGACATCACCTCTAACTGGCCAAAATCAATACCAGCCTATGAAATAGTGGTGACAGTTTCACCGTGCAATTGTATTTGAATTTCACATTCAAATAATTACCTTAAAATTATGAGAAACAATTGTCAAAAATACAAATGCCTACCAGCACTTCAATACATATATTTACTTTTATTTGAAAATATGTAGCACTATACAAAGTTGCCTCAACTAACCCTATTAGCTTACAGATTGCCATGTACTTTATTTGTAATCTCTTCCATTCAATACATTAGCAACACAATTCCCTTTTTTTTCTGTAAGCAGGAGAAAACCCATCACTCCAAGAAGCAGTGGTTCTTTAAGATGTGCTGCCCATACGTAAAATTACACTCCCCACCCTTCTGTCCCATACACCCAAGCGAGCAGACTTCTAGCCTGACATGCCTATTAGGGCTGTATCGTCGTGTTCCATGCAAACAGCATAAAACAGCAAAAAGTGTCGGGACAAACCACTTCTGACTTTGCCAATATAATGTCAAGGTGTTAAAGGCCTTTCCAGTACCAAGAAAATGCTGCCGTATAGTTACCACCAAATTCCCTATTTTCTGCCTTCAGAATCCTAGATTTGGCCTTTTCTGGGATATAAAACGTACCACATACCCCATGTTTTCAAAATCCGAGCTGCAGGAGCCAGGCAGTGCTGCTTGTGGGGGAGCTGACTGCAAGAGTGAGCACGGTCAGGCACGGACATCCAAAAAATGTGGTGGCAACAGCAATATGAGGGGGTTAAATGCAAATAAATACAGGACAGGATTAAAGGCTTGGGTGAAAAGAAATTTGGAATAAGGCAGCGTGAGACAGCAGGGGATGTGGAACACAAGAGGGATGAGAGGTATAAAGGAGTGACAGTGCGGCTGTCTGGGTTGGAAAGCACTGGGGCAGAGCTCTGGGCTGGAGCAGACTGGTGGATTAGGGCTATGGGAACAGCAGAGACCGATTTACCACAGAGGTCACCCTCCCCGAGCTCAGCTAACCTTGCTTTGGGGGCTGGGACAGTCCCCATCACCCTCTTCCTACTGCCTTTGGCCATGTCAAGTAGAGCCACCCTTGGCTATGGACAGCACATTTCGAAGAAGCCTGATCATCTCCTCTTCTCCACACACAGTCTGTTCCCGGTAGCTCACTAAGACTTCTCCGTTAAGATGAAGGTGGGTATTTCAAGATATTCTCGACAAAGATTCAGGCACAGCTCACCAACACACCAACGCTCCAGCCGTTAAGTAGTATTTTCTAAAGGCAGAAAGCAGGCATCAAATAGTTCCTTGGTGTCTTGTTGGGAGGTATGCCTCAAGGACACCACTCATGCTTGATCTGAACCCCAAACGCCGACCCCTTCAGACTCCAAGGGCTGCCTCGAAAGTCTGCTTGGGCTATCAAACAGGACCATGCAAACTGTGGAGCTGAAAACATAACTTCTGACCAGTTCGTACGCAAACCAGTTGGGAGTTTGCCTCTGGGCTATCTGGATCCTAAGTGCTGCTGTGCAGACTATGGAAGGAGGTTTTCAGAAAGGAGCATGCAGAGAAGTAAAGGAGCAGGGTGGAGCCAGGAGCCGCTGTCTCTCACAGGAGCAAGTTACTGCAGGTTAGCTGAACGCGGTAACTTGCTCCTGTGCGAGGCAGCAGCTCCTGCGCTTGCTCTGTTGCAAGACCGGTGGCATATCGTGCAGGAACACAGACTGAGACTTGCAGCTCTAGGCAACGGCACAGAGGTCAGGTGTGGAAAGCAGAGAGTACAGAGTGACAAATGCAATGTGTGCAGTAGAAAGGCTGAAAAGAGGTAAGGAAAATGGTGTTGGAAAGGTGGAATGTGCCAAAAGAAAACGATGACCAATGAACGGGCATACGGGTTGGAATTGTCTTGTTTTTCAGGATGAAAGCTGCCATGAAACAGGCAGTGGGAGGTATGCAGAGCTGTCTACAGCAATGCTCCAGCTATCCACTACCCCTCTGAAACAGAACATGTAACTTCTTCCTTAAATTTCCACAAGAACACTCATCAAAATCCCAGAACTGATGACAATTTATCAAACAGGATCTTGCAGTATCTGTATTAGGCAATCCTAAAATTTATCTTGACATACATTGTGGTTGAAGAATAGTTAATCACTCCACATAAATCAAATCACTACATTCTGTATTTCTGGTTTTATTCTTGACTGTTGCCTGCTTCTTTCACTAGCTCTTGCAACCACCGAAAAACCTGAGTCTAGATGAGTTTGTGTTTGTTTTTCAGAGTTTGATAAGTGCTACAGCCTGCCACCAAAGCTTTGTTAGATGTAGTAAGACTTTGTTGTTATATCGCATAACCAGAGAAGTATTTGAGTGCATGCGAGACTGCAGGAACTTCCAAAACTCAGTTTGACAACTGTGTGTATCTGTCTGTAATTCTAATGATGGTGTAGATGGAATTGCCCGCTTTCAGTAATGGACAAATGGCAGCTCCTGCTGTGTTCTGTTCTCTTATCTGAAAGAACTCTCTCTAGATCGGACAAGGTTTTTTTCTGGTTGATCTGAATGGTGGACTGATACCTGAAACATCCTTGGTGTCTGCATGGAAGGAATTTGACCCTAGCAGATATGATTAAACAGGAATTACCAATTGCACTGATGAGACAACGGGACTACTTCCACTTTACAGTCAGAAGCAGCAACAAGTAGCTACAATGGGGCTGGGATCTGATCTAACAACTTCATCCCTCATATGCTGTGGAAAGACATTTGCAGTCTTCACAGTGACTGGTGAAAGGATTTCAATCCTGAGAAGACATGTATCAAGAGTGGAAGAGATGCAAAGCAAAATCAAAAGAAAAAACAATCCTGACGTTCAGTGGAGCTACTGACCCTTCTGCACATCCGTATCTTTATTGCTAAGATCATCCCAGCATATGCATTAGTGGATGAGTAAGGACAAAAATGGAATACAACCTGCTTAAAATATAAATTGGACAGTCAGATAAATTTTTCAGAAAATCACTGTAACCACAGTCACATTCTAAACTCCTATATTTAAAATAACTATATAACAGGGATTAATATTAGCTATGGTCTGAATATTTTTACATTTCATTTTAAAATATACCTTTTGTGTGATAAGCATATACAAAGAATTCCACTGTTACGCTCTATGTGTGCCTTTTACTGTCTCTAAAAATCACTCTGAATGCATTTGCACATTTTAGGCAGAAATGACTGTTACAAGTTACAAACACAGATGAACATCAGCCCTGAGAACAGAAGCAACGTCTTTGTAAGTTCAGTAACAGTATTTTCAAACATTATTTGAACAGTTTTCACACATGCCTTTGAAGATAAAGGTAACTTTTATACATAATTTTACAAAATTTTTATGCCATTATGCAAAGAAATTATCCCAGTATGTCATTATTGCACACAACGACACGAGCACAAACAAAGCATCGTGGCACAACAGAAAGGACATCACATTCACATGATAATGGTCTGTCCTCTGAAGAATATAATGAATATTCTGTATTTATCCTGTGTTCACTTAGACTGTGAGGAAAAACTGTGCACTATGCCACAATATCTTAACCATGGAAAAGAAGCAGTTTCTCAAGTAGTCTCTTGCACCGTAACTTGGATTCCTACAACAGTGACATTTACAATTATGTTTTGCTTCTTGCTTAGGATAATTGTTCCCCATTGCTTTTCAACTCTAATTATGTATTTTCTCAGAATATGAAACGGAAAGAAAAGGCAAGAAGGAAATCAGAAAAGCATAAGTAGAGAATTATAAAAATTGATGTTAGGGTCAAAAGAATTAACTTCCTACATCTAATTTTTTTCAAGATCATTAATTATTTCATTAATTTATTTCACAGACTAATATAAGAGTAACATAGTGAAAATATTATATTAGGTACTATGAAATATAAAAGCGTATAAAAGAATTCAATACAAATTCTGGAAAAGGCTAATACCAGTGCACAGACAATCTTTTGAGTTTAAACAGACATGCATATATGGTCTGCAAAATACATTAATTTCATTTCATTCTAAAAACATAAAGAGTCAAAGAACTTGAGAGTTCACAGAAGGAGTAGCGAAGGTTGCATGCAGAATACTGACAATGGCAAAGCAGGGACAAGCAAGACAGAAGAGCTCTCTCCTGCTTTCTACAGTGCATTTATCAAACCACTTTTTCAGGCTATGAAAATATTCTAACAAAATTTTTTACTCATCAGTCATGCAAGAAAACTTTTTCATGGACAAATATACACTGTGCTAGTATAATCATCATGGTAAAGAGTAGACAGAGGCAGTAGACTCTATCTGATTTAGGACATTCTTCCTCAAATTAGAGCACAAATTGAAAAAAGCTATGAGGGAACTGGAAGAGATACTATGCACAGCTGGTTACACAGTAAAGATGCAAAAAAGAAACTGGGTTTGAATTCAAGAGGGGAAAAAGGTTGGGAAGGGATACAATCAAGTGTTAAAAAAGAAACTGTAAACAATTTTACAATGCCAAATTCATCTCTGCAATAAAAGAACCCACAGAAATGTAAGCAAAACCTTTTCATTCAGTGAATTCTGAATTTGCAGAATATCCCAAGCCAAGTTAATGGTAATGGCAATTAACGTCAAACTGTATTCTAAGTAATATTCATGGGAAAAATGCAGTGGATAGCACAAACTACAGACTTGACTGTAACCCCCTCAGCCTTCCCACAATAGTACTCCAACTGTGTGTGTTATTAGTTGTATTAATAAGCATGCTGCTTTCTGAAACATATGCAACTCAGGCAAAAATATCAATGTTATGTGCTAATTGCCCTTCATAGGAAAAGGTCCTATGTGTGATACTTGAAAGGCTTCACTGAGCTACCTCACTCCCTACAGCAAATCACTGTCATTGGCTATTGACAATAGGAATTTAGGAAGTAACTGATCCCTGAAAGACATACTTCCACTGAATAACGTCACCACTGTTATATACCAAACCCAATAAAAATTACATTTAGAGAGCTTGAAACTGCAAAATGAAGTGACCTCATATTTGAGGTAATAGTCTGCAAGTGATTCTAGATCATGTCAAAAAGAATAAACCAACCAATATAAAGGTTTACTTTGAGTTAGGAGGGTTTAATGTGCATGATTTTTGAACAAGTGTTTGGCTGTTGTTTTGGGGGTTTTTTTGGGGGGGTGTGGGGGTGGTGTTTGTACACAAATGCTTTCCTAGAGACAGGGAGATTTTTCAAGAAATAATCTTGCCCTTCATAAATAAAACCGCACATCAGATGTTTCCAAAAGCACTTCCATTTGTTTGCTGCGTTTATGTCTAGCACTGATAATATTTTAATGTTTGTCCAGGCTTTGCCTTACAGGCAAATCACAAAGAAGCATTTTGACTACATTTACATATAACATCCATAAAAAGTAGAAAGGAAAAGTAACTAGAAACAAAAAGTGCCCATTAAATAATCATGCCCATTCCTCCACCAATGGAATATTATTCCCTGTAGTGTGATGAGCAATTTGGCCAGGCTGGCCATAAATTATCTGAAAAATGAGGCTGCTTGCCTTTTCCTTTGGGAGATTATTACATAGTCTGAGACATTTCACTATTAGAATCTATTTCTGATAGTGAACGTCAATTTTTCTTTCTGAATATCATCCCTTTCATCTCACTGAAATATAGGACAGGAGTTAGGAACTATTCCAAATTTGCTGAAAGACCTGCCTGACACAGGCTGCGCTGCAAGAGCCCTGCCCAGGTTTAGCCATGTATCACAAAGCCAAAGCACTCACGCAGCCCTGCAGCGGACGCACTGCAACACCATAACCCCACGTTCTAGTCTAGGACCCCGCAGGGTCCTTTCTCCTTGGCCATCTTTTAAATTATAACAGAGACCACACTACTAGCAAATTCAGCACCCGGAATTAAGTGAAGAATTGACACCACAATGCGAGGCTTTCTATCAGGAGACTTCAATAAAATAACAAGTCTAATTACAAGTATTTTAAAGTCAAAACAAAGGCATTTTAAGTCTCTCCGGTGCTACTTAGAAAAAAGGATTTCTAACAGAAGAAATAAATCAGATAGTGGCAAAAAAATCTCAAGTATATCCAAGTACAAAACTGGTAAAAAAAAATCCAGTAGATTCACTTGATCATGTGGAAATACAAGAAGCAACTAAGGAAGACAAAGAGACTGCTGAAAAGCTCGTGGATGTTTGTTCCCACTGAAAAAAAAATAAAGACACCTAGTCAGGCACACTTGGTTTTAGTTACCAAAATGAAATGCCTGCAGAAACAGAGGTACTAAAAGAAAGCCTCTGGGGATATATTGATAATTAGGGTGAAATAAATCACCAAACCCTGATGCAACACATCCAAGATTTCTTACGTTTTTTAACATGGAGGGTCTGAATCGCTGTTAAAAAAGTCCCCATATCAACGTTATCAGCGTTAACGCTGAAATAGCGTCATTTTTGCAAACTTCTCAGAGTCCTGCCCTTCAGCGCAGCATTGTTCAGCATGGCTACCTCGGCCACACATGGCAGCGCTACTTAGGATGTTGCACGTCCCCTGCATTCACACTGCGGCTGCATCTGCCTCCCTTTTGATCATTTTAATGAAAGAGCGCTGGAAAAGGAATGGGGGACAGGAGAGGCACCACACTGACATAATCAATTCAGACTGCCAAAAGGCTTCCGTTACAGTCTTCCACAGTAATTTATTTTTTAAAAAATAAAACTAGGCAGTAAGTATTTTAATACGGAAGAGGCTACTTAATGTTACGGATCAAACCCTGATTAAGAGACTGGACAAGCAGAATAAATGGTCAGTTTTCATCTTGGCAAAGGCCAAGTGACTACTCAATATATGTAACAGACTGTTTAATATATTTATTAGTAATCTGATAAAGTCATGAACAGAGAAAGTCTGCTGACGAAGCAAGTTATGAAGCAAAGGCTGGCAACTTTAGCTAGATTACAAAGTTCATCACTTTGAAAGGACGCTGATGCCGTACTTAACAATCATCCTTACAACCTTAGCATTACTTTCCTCTGCGGTGAAAGGCATGTGTTCCTGTGTGTCTGAATTAGGGAGAGGTACTTACCCATTTAATTAAGGAATGTGTCATAATGTATATGAACCTGGCAACTACAACTCTGCTGTTTCCTAACATTCAAAGGCTTGACTTTGAAGCTCATTGAACTTTCTTTCCACGTGGGGTTTTGTCATTCCTTTGTCCTTGATCTTTCCATTTTTAAAACAAGAAAAATAAAACCAAACTTCTGTCCTGCATAACTACTCTAAATCGTCAGAGCAGAGCTAAAAATTGAAATATTCAGCAGTTTTAACACAGGTTGTTACTGCTGAAAAACCATGACAAAGAACTGGCAGGAAAGGTACGATGGGGTGGTCTCATCTGGCTATCATCTCCCCCATTCTGCCCTTCATTTGTCAGCACAGCTGCTCCAGCAGTTTTCTGGTTTTCCCAGTGCCCTGCATGCTGCACCAGCAGTGGCAAGACCTCACGGCAGTCCATGACTCTGCCAGCTAGCACTTCCAAATAAAAGAAAACAGGCCACTCTGCAGGTTGGCCAAATTTAGAGAGAATTCCTCTGCAATAAAGACAAGACGCTTCTGTATCCCATGGAGGTGACTCTAGTATATACTAGAAATCTGATGAATTATGGATTGGCAAGTTTTTCAGAGAAAATATTGTAAACCACTCTGAAGCACAGCATAAGGTACCCTGAGTAAATCACTCAGTACCAGTAGCCTTTTGACAATGCAGGGCAAACCAAAGATTGGTCAGGTGATCTGCGTTTCATTTCTCAAACAAAAGAACAAGTGACTGAATTATGCCCATTGAGGGAGAATTCAAATCTGATAAATACTTCAACACAAAACACACAATTAGACTGGAGCTCATGCACACTGCTGTGGTGTGCAAGAGAAACAGGGACTGAACACACAGGTGCATAATAAAAATATCTAGATGACTAACAATTTCTCTTTGAAATAAAACAGTAAAAAATTTAAAATTCACTTGTCTACATGGATCAGAGATATAATCAGTATGAAAATTCCCACCTTCTTATTAAAGATCCTCCATGGGAAAGCATCATGAAAAAGCACCCTTAGCCATATGCATGTGCACTGCCAGACCACTCCAACTCATCTCTCTTTCTTCCCGTTGCCCGACACCACTTTAATGATTTATTAAAAATAAATATTAATTAATCATGCACAACCACAGAAATTATTGAATTACAGTCTACAAACCATTTAGGTATGGGTTCCTGGGGAACTATGCAGATTGCAATCCTGAAGTAAAGCCCGTAACAAACAACAAATTGTTTGTCTGGAATTGGGGGTGATACACACCCAGCTGCGATCTACCCAGACACAAGTGCCACCAGCAGAAGGCATGAACACCCGTCTGCTATGAACAAACCTACCACCCAAAATAAGGTAGGAAGGCTGTCAGAGACTTCATGAACTCTATTGGATGCTTCACTCTTATTTCTGAAGCCTGCATGGATGGTGCAAGATTTAGCTCCTCTGTTCATTATAATATGAAGTCTCTCAGTGTATTCACTATAGGAACTTTTTAATGAAATGTCTTTTACAGAAATTCTTCAGGTAGTAATAAACACAGAATGAAGTATTCTGCATTCTGCAGTATTAAGAAATGCAGTTGAAGTACCTTCCTGGGTGTGACAAAAGAAAGGACTATTACCTTGTAATACCAAATACCAACACTGTAATACTGATTAGTGCATCTGTAATCTAGAAGGCATTTGCAGCAAAACTGCGCTGTGTTTCTGGTGTATCACTCTGCTCGACAAATTAGCATCCTGACCCATCAGGCTCCTTTCTCTACAAGGGAAATCACTGCTTTGCTGTCAGGGTGCTCTGTCTCACTTCAGAAGCGCCACATCTCCTCCAGTCACTCCCTTCTCCATTCCTCTTTCTTTCCTTTACTTCTGACTTTAACACTACTCAGCTGCCCCTTGGTTTTGTTTTTACAGGCTTTTTAAGATGACTATCTCCCTCTAATACATCCCGCTGCCTTCTTTCTCCAAACTTTAGCACCATTTATTCCGACTCCCAAATTTAGAGAGGGGAAGCATACTTTTCTTGGAGCTGCCAGGAGAGGAATGGGAATGCGCTGGGATGGTGGCAGCTTGGACGATGCTAAGGAACAGAGGGTCGCCAGCAAACAGATTATGGAAAAAAAACCCAAACCATCTTCTGAGAGGCCTCTGCTCCACACATGGCATTTGCTTCACAGCAACAGCTCCCAGCTTGAGAACTACTGTTCCAGTTGCTCCTGAGCAGCCATGATCTCCACAGCAATATAAACCTGATGCAGCTACTGAAACCACACAGGGCGCTACCCTGGCTCATTCTTCCCAGACACTCGGGGTACGGTCACATCTGAGTTCACAAACACCCCAAGAAGTCCCACGCAGCCAGACCCACCTGCTTGCCTGCGCATGGGCTGAGGAAGAGGATCAGGGAGCATCATCATCTTAGGGACCTGCTTCTGCTGAACTTTTGGTCCAATATAACCATTTTGCAAGCTCTTCATATGCTACCAGTATTCCTAGTCTCTTCTTTTCCAGCTTTTCACACTTTACTTGAAATGATAAAGCTATTTTGTGACACACTCCATAAAAAGTCAAAGAAGCTGAGGCCTGGGTGATGAGCAACTTGCAAAAATATATCTTTCCTATAAACTGTGGGAAAAAATAATTGAATTCTTCATAAAAATTGCTGTATTATTATTACAGAAAGTGAGCATCTTTTCATTTACTGTCCTGAATTATGAATTTTTATTATGTAGGCCACAAGTGAAAGAGCAATTATGATTAAATGCTAACTGCATAGGACAAAAAATTAGTTATTTCCAGTCCTTCGCTGATAACTACTGATTTAACTGGTATCAGGATGATCTGCTCTGTCTCTTCTTTCATCTATTTCTGAGAAGATTTATGTAACGTAAATTATTAAGTTATTCATTAACAAATGTACAGTAAAGCTGGGGGGGGTGTCTCCTTTTTGAAGTATGCCTCCAAGACACTATTTTTTACTGGAAGCAATTTTGCATGTCCTTTTGGACTATATTTTACCCTTGCCAAAAAAAGCCTGCCAAAAAATTAGTGCAACATGGTTCAGTATATTTTCATTTTGCAAGTAGAAGATTCTCATGGCAGTATTTTAAGGTACCTGCACAGATAATAAACCTGTTTAGGGAATATAGTTAACTGCAATTAATTACAGGTATTACAGGAAAAAAATAAAAATCACATTGTTGATTATAAACACTGTGAATTTAATTCAGGTCTGATTTAAGACAAAGTCTCTAGGGAAAAGTAGTATGTTTTCTTAGACTAAGTGATATAGCTGGGAAGAAGGATGACTGGAGCATGCAAGTTAATCTTGAGTACGAAGACTTTGATGTCTCTAAATGTGGCTATTTTTTAAATATATATGATAAGCATAATAAACTAACGTAAGCTATTGCCTTTTCCTATATACTGAGTCTTACATCTTCAAACCATCAGAGAGAGAAACTTATCAATTTGTATACAGGAATGCAATTTCAGTTATTTCATGGAAATCCTATGCATTTTAACCAGGACTTTAATCACTCTGGAGTAGCAACTGACAGCAAATAAAAAATAATCACCTTTACTGGGAAGCCAAGCCTGAAGACCCACATGCAAATATAGGTGAGAGAAGGAAAGCAGAACAAATAAAACTTTAGCAGGAACACGAAATTGAGTCTATCTGGGAACAGTATCACAGAAGTAAAAAGAGAAAAGGGCAAACTCATAGAGGACATATTCTTCTTAACAGATGATGGGAAACCTACATTTTAACACATCCCTGCTGTCAAGTTTTACACCAGCTAGAAAACTCAACAGTAAAGTGTCTCTCATCATCTTTTACAACCTGGTTTCTTAAGAGAAGTGCAATTTAGAAGTGGTAGAAGTTATTCCATTTACACTACAGATATTCTGTTTACACTACAGACCTGTGCTCTGGATCTACCTGTCCCAGCACCAGGAATGCACAGCCCCTAGGGTCGACTCTTTTTGGAGGAATTCAATTTATTTTGGATGCTAGGCTGTAACTTTAACGTTCTTCAGCTACATTTTACATGCACAGACTAGTGACAATGGGATTACTTTGACAGTTTCTACAATTCTACATTTTTTGTCTAATATATTTCATTTCAAACTAAGAATATTGCTTCAGTTTTTCACATCCGGCATTTACAAGACTTATCCATGATTGATTTAAAATGCATAGAAACAGAATTAACTCTAGATTTACTTTATATGCACACATTTATTTTCTTAAACCAGTCAAAGAAATCTATCAGACAACTACTACAAATACTGCAAAATCAAGTTTTAATTGTTGCTTCAGAGAAATCCTTTATCTGTCTAAAAATTAAATAGGCCATTCCTTTCTTTGAAGCTGCTTTCAACACTACCTTGTTATTATGGCAGAGAAAATCTATTATCAGACAGCAAACAGGCATTTCATTCAAGTATAAACCACTCAAAGCTAAGATAGAATGTAATTATTGTATTTAACTTTGAAAACTAGGGGGAAAAAAAAAAAAAAAAGGAAAAGAGAATTGTTTTCCTTAGAACCAGAATGCAGGAAGAAAGCGTTTTAGAAAGAAAAGCTGGAGAATTCTTGTTCATTAAGCTGTTATGAAGACACCCAGGCTAAAGAAGTCTGAGTGAGGAAAGAGCCTGCAACCTCATACTTGAGAGCTTGTGAGAGTTGCAAAATTATTTCTTACCCAACTTTCTCAAGCTTGCACACATGGCACAAACAGATTTTCTGTAACTGTCCCAATATTCCAGCCAGTTCTGTAGAACCAAGCTAGTCTGTTTTCACTTCAGTTGAAACAATGGTTATTCTCCCAAATATACATTATTCTTTCTCCTTTCATCAGTTTTATTTAAAAACTCACTTGCGTATAAGCTTACCAGTGATCTTTTCTTATAAAGGAGGATGTATCTACAGAACCTCATAGTTCATAGGGTTTTTTGCTGTTATTTTAGTTTTTTAAGTACCATAGCTACCAGTTAATAAATAACAGGTTATCTAAAATGGGGGTAGAGAAAGAAGCTCTCTGGAATTAAGGTTTCCTCACACACATTTCTTCCCCCAACTCCTCCTTTCTCACTGCTAATATCATTCCATAACTTCTCTGTTTCTATCTTTGCAGGTTCCCTTGGTAATTAAATTTCAAGATGAGGCTTTGTCAAAAAAAAAAAACCCCACAACTGCCAACTTCTCTTGTTGACAGACTTGCTGGTTTAGAGCTTCAGAAAATCATGCAATTAAGGAAAAAAAAAAAAGTATAAAGTTGTTTTCCCTCTCACTCATTTTAAGTTAAAAAAAACTATTTGTGATCCTGGGCCTATTACATCAGAAGCATGAATTTAAAATTATCACCACATTCTCGCCCTTTTGTCTGTTTTTCTGCCTGGAAAATCTTCTATGCACTCTATGTCTTGCAAGAAATTCATACCAATTCAAATTTAGCAAATCAAAGGAATAATTTAGGTTGAGCAGTAAGTGAGATGTATCTTCTGCATTAAAGAAGAGTACATAACTAGATTCCACTTGGTAAAGAACTGAAACAGAGAAGCAACTCTGCGAAGTCTACATCTAGAGTATCTTTATGCTTTGGATTTCTGCATCGTTTAAAAATCTTTCTGTATATAACTTCCATTGAAAAAGAATCATCAGTTTAATAATGCAGCTTTCAGCAACAAATGTTTGGACCAAATGCTATGTAAAATCCTTCGGGAAATGTATGATCCTCAGCCTATACAAAGGAAAGCAACAGAACAGAAAATGCTGTAGAATTTCAATATTAGTTCTTTAAAAGAGATGCTTTTCTGCACTAGTTAAGGTGCATTCTTCCTTAGGCTTGTCTAGTAAACTTGTCAACAATGTAAGATTTGAAGTAATTTGTCCTATGTCTTTAAAGCATGGCATAGCCTGTATCAATTTATTTTTATTCAAATGAAAGTGTTTTACTAGAGTAAAGCAGAGAGGATACAGGTGTGCCTCTTGCCAATATAGGCTCTATCAAAACATAAAACTTCACCAGCCATACAATTTCAAAGAAACTTAATTTAATGTCTGAAAAAGGCAGGATATCATCTTCTGAAGATGCTTGGAAAATTCCTCCATAGTGCATGTCTCTGAATGTCACAAAGAGAAACAATTGGCATATGATACATGTAAAAAAATTTAAGTTGTGTAATAGCATCCTCTTATTTTTAACGTAAAAGAGAAACTAAGGTAAACAACAGAGGAATCATCATTGTTTGTGTAAAAAACATTCATTATATCCTATTATAAGGCTGAGTAAAAGAAGAAAATTACCAGTTTTGATTATTTAGTTTTAATGACATAATTCAAATAACTGAAGCTTAATGCTTCTGCTGTTAAAACAAGCTGTATTTATGACCTATCTCAGCTGGAAGAAAGCATTTGCATGCCATACCACTGTCTCTTCTAAAACAAAAAAAATATTCTAATTTAATGTGATATGCAATTCAACTTTCAAAACACAATTTTCTTAACACATAAATAATGTGTGAAGATTTTTTTATCAAAAATTTTTTTGTGCAGAAACCAAGCACAAACATCTGGTTGAGTGAGGCCTGAGAGTCATTTCTGCTTCTCTTCTGGAATGAGAGCAGAACAACAGTCAGTCTTAAATCAGACCTGTGTACAGATCATTATCATCACAAATTAAGAAGTCAGAAATGTTATTAATACATTAGTTGATAAGAGTTAACCATGTTTATAATGAATTTTCCCTTCTGGAGGTGAGACAATAGTTCAGAGCCTTCATCAGAAGATATCCAATTCACTTTTGAGTCCATCTACCCTCTATTCCCCAAATCCAGTGATTGCCTACCAGAATATCCACTTTCAAGCAGAAAACGTTGTAATCCTGAGTAAATAGGTTAAAAACTCGAGCATTTGAGATTTAATGCTTTAACAGTCACCAAAAGAGTGAAGTGCTTTTATAAAAATCTGTGAGAGACGATGGTTTTGATATGCAGGCTTTAGAGGGAAAAAACCAAAATAATCAAGTTTACTATACTGTTTCACCCTCCTCATTCCAATCTTTGCTATCCTGTAATTAGAGGTACAAACATTACATTTCATTTATAATCCATTGATAAATATTATAAATATTTGCTCGCAGTGCAATCTTTTAATACTTTGGGGAGGGGGGAAGGCTTTATTTTTAAGGATGAGAATAGTCAAAGATTATAGCTTTGAAAATATTTAGTTGTTGTAAGGGGGAAAAATGCCATCTGCTGGGTACAGCTGAGGACTGTCCTTTTTTTTATTAACATACCATGCTGCCCTGAGCGAGTTTTCTCTTCAATTCAGACTTGATTTTTCCCATCTTGAAAACTGATACAGATATATGCTTTGCTTTGGGGGAGTATGTAATAGAGGCCTCATTAAAACTGTGTAACATAAAACTTCTTACTGTCATATCTCTCAGAGATCGGGAAGTCCGACAATAGATAGGATGACTAGCATTTGAATAAGGATGCTTTTAATCTTTCGAGAACATTAGAATTGTCTCCAGTCCTCCCAATATTTCACATGCTTTTGTATCTCCACATATATAAATTTTGCAGTTAGATAATTAAAAAATTATTCAGCTTATACATATGAAGCAGAGCAACATGCTGGTGTTTCTCTATTAGTCGTATATAACTTTTCTACCATTCATAAGCCAGCAATGGAACAGTGGTTAGTGGAGTACAGATGCAGAACCATTAGTTATCTAGTTTAAAACCATGAAACCAAGACATTGAAAATCATATTGCTTAAGCAGGACAAATAACAAAAAGGAGAAGTCGAGAAGGTCCAGTTAAGAAATATACTTCCATGAAAAGAGCTGATAATTGGAAACAGCAAAGTCAGATTTAATAAAATGGATAATCTTTAAAATTAAGAAGTATGACAAAAGGAGGCTCGGGTTCCCACACATAAACATGAGGAGGAAAAGAGGAGAGTTTTGTTTTGATTCATAACAGCCAAGGGAATTCTTTTACATTTTTGTTTGTGTTTTTAATTTTACAACATAAAGCAGCAGCTGTCACCTATGTGTGTACACACACATATGCATATAGGTTGTGGTGGTTTATATTTATAAATAAAAAATCTGATTCATTTCATATGAAGCTGAAACAGCTTACAACCTTGGAAATCTGGGTTTCAAAGTTAAAATAAAGGCATATTTCTCACATATACAATGATGCTAAAACTGAAGTAGGTCCTGTGAATGAACATATCTTCCATGTGTTTAAGATAAAAGCCTTGAAGTTGATTTCAGAATAGAATTCTGAAGCCGTGTTCATCCTTCACGCTCACTGTCCTAAGACTGCTTTGTAAAAAGAAAGAAAGCATAAAAGTTATATGAAAATAAGGAATTTTTGCCTTTTTAAGATCCTCTTGTAGGATGACATGCTTACATCTGGTGTCAGATGGAACCAAATGTCTACTGAAAACTGTAAAAGACTTTTTACAAAAGCACTAGATATTCCCTGTCAAAGTGCACTACGCGCACAAGCTCCACACCCAGCAGTTACTGTTCTTTTCCCTATCGCTTAGGTAAGTAACAACATGGATTCTTCATTACCGTTGCCTCATCAGGCCTTGATTATGCAAATGGGTCTCTCACAGACAGATACATGCACCTATAGACTCACTGATTTTAATGTGTTCCTACAATAGGATAAGCATCTTTCCCCAGAAAAAAACCCTACAAGCTGGGTGTTAGCCAAAAAGTGTGAATTACCAAGCCTATGGCAGATCCTAAGTCATTAAAATAACAGATATTAAAAATATAATTTAATTCCTCAGAGTGCAAATGTCCCCTAAAATGCTAATTTAAAAAAACCCTCATAATATTTTTTTAATCAATCATCACAACTTGAATCCCTACAAAGCCAGAGATACTGAATAATTATTCCAAAAAATAGTTATGTACGCTTCTTTTCTAATATCTCTGAGGTTGTAAGATAAGCACATGTACCAAGAGTTTCTCTTGGCTATCAAACAGGGAAGGTGAAACTGCTGATAATCTCCCAGTGTTTTGGAAGCCCACAGTTGTATGCATACCATATTGATAACACTGTCATGGCAGAAATGCAAACAACCTGCATCAGGGTCATTTATTTTGTTGGCATGTTTTGCTGATTCCAAAGTACTTGTGAATTCAGGAAGACACAAAAAGCTGGGCTTCTAATTCCTAAACCAATTTCAAAACATTCCGATGGTATCAAAGCAAAATGAACAGTACTCTTGGAGTTACGACTGTCATGAATTATTTTTATCTTTAATATATTCATTATTTAGTACTTGTATCTGTTCTTTTATGATTTGTGAGTTTGGTATTATCAGAAAATTAAGTCATAAAATGTTCAGAATAAGACCGATGAAGAGTACAAAACACGTACAGTATCTTTGGCTGTCCAGTCTGTTTGTTCTACTCTACCATGGTGATAATTTTTCCCCCCTCTTAGTTTGCTTTATTCTTCTTTGAAATACACCACAGAATGCAAGGAAGTCATCTTAGCTGAGGTTTTTTACTTAAATACATGTTTCTTTAATTCCAAACACAATGGAAAAATACTTAGTATTCAGACCTCTAATAATTCTATACTAATGTTCTTTTCCAAACACGGTTTTAAATCTACCAATCTGTAAACTCAAGAAAACAGACAATAAAATCTCATTAAGCAGCAAACTTAAAAAACCCCAAACAGCTGAATATTAATTCATACTGTAGGCAATTAATGGAGGAAAAAGTATTCTGAATTAAGGTATCATTTATGGCATACTCACAAAATCTAGCAAACACTCCTTGTCTGAAGGAGACCAAATGGTTACCACCATATAAAAAAATGCATTTCAAAGCAGTAGGATTTATAAAATCCACTAAAGGTACTTTGAACAGGATCCTCAAGAATACTCTCTAATAACTGCTATAATTTAAAAAGTTAATTTATATTGGCGAAAAAGAAAAATATGCTCACAACTGAATTTCACTAAGTCTGAGTGCAGCACATCTATTGTTCAGGCTATAGCAAAATGAAGATGAACATTTTCCCTATTTAAATTAGATATTTTTTAAATTATGCATCTGGCAAACCTTTACAGCATATAACAAGGAACAATGTCAAATTCCTCTTTATAAAAAATACATGTTATTTTACTTTGGAACTCCAAAATCTTCTCTGAAAGGATAATCTCACAATTTGTAAATTAAATATAGGTACAGTAAGTATTCAAAAAAACCCCTCTATATACAGTAAAGAAAGCATGAAGAAAGCAAACCAAAAATGTTTTAAAATAATTAGTAATTAAATGGCTAACAGTTGCATATTATTTGAAAAGTATTTAACATCTGATCTGTAGGTAATCATAGAATAACTCTGACTGGAAAGGACCTTTACATGTCATCTGCCTCATGCTCAAGACAGGGTCAACTTCCAAGTTATGTCAGGTTGCTCACAGCCATCTCAAGTCAATTTCTGAATATATTCAAAGATGGAGATTCTACAACTTGCCAACCTGCTACAGTGTTTGACCTTTCTCAGATCGTTTCTCCTCCTGTCCTTCTACAGTTTGTGTCCTTTGCTCTTCCTTCTTTCAACATGCATCTCTGAGCAGCCTGGCTCCATCTTCTCTATAACCTGCCATCAGGGAGTAGTGAACAGCAATAAAGTATGACGTAGCCTTCTCTTCCTCAGTCTCAACAAACCCAGTGCTCTCAGCCTCTCTTTGTACGTCATGTTCTCCAATCCCCTCACTGTCTTGGTGGCCCTCCACTGGACTCGCTCCAGTGCCTCAATGTCTTTCTCATACTGGGGAGCCCAAAACTAGACACAGCACTCTAGATGCAGTCTCACAAATGCTGAATAGAGATGAAGAATCATCTCCTCCACCTGCAGTCTAGTTATCGGCTGGCTGGCTTTGCCACAAGGGCCACTCCAATTTCAAAGCTTTGCCCTCCGGTACCCTGAGGTCCAGTTTGCTTAAGTAGTCCCTAACTTGAACTTCCTCGCCTGTTGATAACAATTCATTTCCCTGCGCTCTGCCATGAGGTTCAGGGACCTCAGAGGCCTGACAGTAGACCTTGCCAGTCAAGACCAAAGCAAAGGCATCACTGTGTACCTCGGCCCTCCTTGCATCTTTTCTCACTATGTCTCCTGCTGCATCAGCAGCACGCCATTTTCCTTAGTCTTCCTTTCGTTACAAAGGTACCCACAGAAGTCCTTCACTTACCTTCAACTCCAGCTGAGTTTTGGCTTTCCTAATGCCCTCCCTCTACACCCAAATACTGTTTTTATGTTCTCCACAGAGGCCTGACCCTGTTTACACCTTCCATACACTTCATTGTTTGTCTGAGTTGACTCAGGAATTCCCCGTTCAAGCAAGCCAGCTGTCTGCTGTACCTGCTTGTCTTCCTGCACACTGGAAAAGTGTATGTCCTTGTGCATTTTTGAGGAGGCTGTCCCTGAAGATCAACCAGCTCTCTCTGTGCTTTAGGGGACCTGCCACAGGATGCTACCTACCTGCTCCTTGAAAAAGCTAAAGTCAGCTATCCTGAAGCCCGAGATTACTTTTCCACCACCTGCTTTTCTCACTCCTCTCTCGGATTCTACCACCTTACAGTTGTTGAGCTGGGGATGGCATCAGTCCTCAATTTCCATATTCATAAGTAGCAAGAAATCTAAGCTACATGGCCAAATAGGAATAAAATATCTATCCAAATGTAAAATAGGTCAGAGAAGTGCATGTGAGAGAAGAATATTTGAGAGGCATATGGTCTTTGGGAGCTTTTCTTGATCTTGCTTACAGATAGAAATGGATCTTTAACAGAGTGGATAATCGTTATGATAGCTGACATGAGCAACCGGAAAGACTGCTTTAAGGAGGCAGTTAGTTCAAGAAAAAAGGAACAGGGTCTGTAAAACATACAAGGGTACATTTACATTCCATTTTGCAAGCATATAGACAATTTTAGGATGATATGAGGCAGGGCTTTTAAAAATCTGGAGAAATGAGTAGCTAAAGTAGAATAATTATCTGACAGATGGAGATTGCCCAAGGCTGCCACTTGAACATATAAAAAGATGAGGCTGAGTTCATTTTTGAAATCCAACATTAGAAATTCCAGGAGCATCCTGAGTATTAGTTGTGGAAGGTACAACATTATATTCAGTGTACCAGAGTATAAATAGAGGTTAGATTCAAAGCCTTACTTTGAAAATAGTTTTTAAAAACTGAAGTGTTACAAAAAGATTTTAAATAGCCTCACATAAGTGATATCACATAAATACTAACAGTATAGTACCTAGGTAAAGCGTGTATCTACTAGTTTCCATCACAATGCCAATGGTGGCAGTTGTGCATGCGTATTTCTACCATGGTAATATTTGTGCTTCCCCTTCCCATGCCACCACGCTATTCTTTGTACACATAACATCCTCTCTCGATTGGTTTGCACAACCCTGCACCCTACCATTTCTTCAGAACTAGTAAGACCTACTGTGATAACAGTCGAATGCCTGAAGGTAACAGCTAAACAAATTACTCCTTTACTTTCATTTGCAACTCTTACTTTCCATAAAAAGTAAGCAACTTTGAAGCACATGCTTCCTTTAACAACAGTACAGCCATAAATGCAGTTAATATATTCAAACCCGCACTCCTGCTGTCATCCCAACGCTGTGCATCTTTGCATCTATTTGCAACATCTTGCCCTTATTTGTTCTGTAATTGCTGTGCGACATCATCTGCATTCCGCCTCATAACTCCACTGTACTCAACAAAAACGCAGCCCCAATCTTGACTGTGATCTTTGGAGGCTATAGGAATATGGGATTATTATTTTTATCGCCAGGGTACTATTTCTAAAGCTCCTTTTCTGTGATGGATGGCACGCATAAGAATAAACTTGTACTCTTTGATAACAGGCATTCTGCAAACAGGTGAGACAGCAAAGAGCTCACAGCCCAAACCGACACCTTACGTATCACATAAAAAGGGGAACGGAAAGAGAGGACCGAGCAACAAAACACAGGCCACTTCTGCAGATCTTAGCCTATTCAATTAACTCTTCCATGATTTTTCAGCTAGTTACCAGGTTTTTTTTCAAAGCACAAGATTAAGGAAAACTTATGAAATGGACAAGCCACCTTGTGACAGACAACGTAGCTATATGAGAGCAAATCAAGAACATCACCATTATTCTGATCCCATTGCAGCTTCCTCCCCCCTGCTCCCTTCAGAAGCTCTTTCTAATTTACAGAACAAAAAGGACAACATCACATCTTACAACAGGAAAACATACATTTGCCTGTAGTCATGATATCTATATCTGGTCCTTGATTTGTAATTACCAACGTATCCAAGATTTGAAGCCCCCGCTGTCAGGATTTGAAGCCTCTGCTATCCTTGAATGTATTGTACTTTATCTCCTGTTTTTTCTTACTTGACAATGCCCAAGCTAAACAGAATTTTGCCTAAACACTTTGGTTTTTTCCCCCCATGTGGTCTATCTCATCATGGATATAATAAAAAAAAATATAGACTTGCTACTAACAAAAGAGTTGATGTTTACTTCAGATTACTAACTTTTTTTAAAAAGAAACAAGCCTTTATTACTATTTCTTTCTTAGGAGATGAGTAAAATTCCCAATTCTTTCCAATACCTCAAGGTCCTGTATAAAATTTATATCATTCTGTTATTTGAAGTGGTATCAAATTGACCCAGTAACACATTAATTCAAAGCCAATAAAACCAAAGCCTTGCTTGCAATTTGATATTAGCATGTCCGATTCAGATAAAATTAAGGGACTTGCACAGGCTAATTAAAAAACTGTAAAAGGAAGCATGGACATTTAAGAAATTCTGGGTTTGGAAGCTACCACAAGCCTGGCACTATGTAGACATTTTCAGTTGGTATTTGTGACATTTAAATAAGGCTTGGGGTTTTTATTTTTTTAAGAAATATTCTTAGAGTCAGACATTTTGGGAAAAAACATCTCTACTGTTTAAAAACAGTCTTCTCTGTAATATAACTGAGATACTGCACACAGCAATTAAATATCCTCCAGATCTCTTCTGATAAGGTCGTTTAATTTGTAGGTCATTTGGAAATGCAGTTGATGTGCTTAAGTGCCTGTTCTTTTATTTTCTATTAGTATCATCACACTTTAGGAAAAATACAAGGTACTGTTGTATTATCGAAGGGCTCCACTTTGCACTACTGTTGCGAGACCATTATCTTCGTAAACACAGAATGACAGAGAAGTGCTGGGAAGCGGGTCTACTTTTTTAAAGCACGTTATGTGAGGGCTTTTCAGTTCAACTGATGTGATTCACTAGAGATAAAAACCTAAGTACTCTCTTGTTTAGCTGATTTAATAAGTTGTTCGTTGTTGTTTTGGTTCTTTATGTTGTTTCTTTTTAAAATATTGATGTGACGAGAAGAGATTGAGAGAGCATAAACTGGAATTCTTGCAAACACAACATAAAAAGAGTTAATCTAACCATCATCCTGATGCTTGGACAGGCTGGACTATGACAATACCCAGGGGACAATTACCATGGCTCAGCTGATAAGCTGTAACTCACTAAGGTGCAATAATGCAATTTCTTTCAAATATGTGCAATGAACAGGAGTGTCAGGATTAGGTCACTGAGGTTATAGAAACCCTGCCTCTCTTCGGGATGCAATAGTACTTTTTTTTCATGTTTATTCTTTGTTATGCAGTCTACATCTTTATAGGGAAGCTTATTCTGAAAGTACTTCACAGATCATAAACCCACTGTTTCTTTTTAATTCAACAGCAAAACTCCCTCCAATATCAATAGTGAAATAACTGAACTCTAGTAAAAAATATGGTCATTCATCCGTAACTGAACTACATCTGGGGTGAAACGCAGCAGCTATTTTGCAGTTAACATTACTACTGCAGACCGATCTATGGATGGAAATGCACAACTGAAAGCACAGGGGAATTTTAGGTAGATGGAAAATAATCATGCTGACTAAAATCTGGCAGACTCCCTAGAGGTAACTCCTTTATTCATACGAAAAATGCCCAAGATTGTTTACAACTGTTCAGGATCTCAATTACATATGCAATCCAAAAGACAGGTCCAACAGCTGACAGTACTCTAATCTCATGCTGCTGAATAAATAATGCTCCTATATGCTTTTTTTTTACTATTTAAGAGAACAGGGAACTATAAATACAAGGGCTGCATTGTTGGAGTTTTGCGATCCAGGTTCAGCCTGCATAACTACTGGCTAGGCTGTACACTGTGATAAGATCACACTCACCTGTAGCACAGGTTTAGATATGCCTGCATTTCAAGATTTACAGATGAGCCTGTAAATCAGAACAGAGGACTTGGAAATTGCAGACAATCCCCATTCTCATTGTTTCAAGCTGTCAAGTATAAAAGATCAATACTTTGACTTTGGCTCCTCATTTGTCAGTAAGAGATCAATACAAAGGCATACCTTCTATTTCCATAAATATTATTGTCTAACTGTACCTAAACAACACACAAATTCTGTAACAGTACTTTAACCATATCTGTATTATTTTGCTGTCAAATGCATGCCAGATTTCCTCTTGGATTACTGAAGAAGAAGAAAACTTTTTTTTTTTACCTAAAAGGTTGAAACTAATATCAGTGCTTGCTTTTAATCTCAGCGGGGTGGGGGGAGGCAGAAAGCCTAACGTCATGTTAGAATTGCCAGTAGCAAGACATTCGGTTCATCAAAACAGAATTTTTAGCTACATCAGAAATCAACCATTTTATTACAGTAATGCTCATAACTTGGAACTGCCTTTTTACAGCCTAAAATTAAAGATGCTTCTTTTAAAACTCTAGTCAACAACTTCAAAATCAGTATAATTCTGATGTTTCCTCAAATGAGTTCAGATTATACCAAGCAATAAATTGGATACTCAAATTAACAACTGAAGCAGTTAAACCTGGAGTATTTAATTCATTGTTTGTGTTTAACTGGGCAGAAGCTACTGTTTCATAGGCCATTACTTAACATAAATACCTCTCTCCCAACAATGGCAAATTATTATTTTCCACCCAGTACTTCATTAACTTTTCTTTTTGTTAGACGAATGCACTTGCATTACTAATAGCAGTCAACTGTCATGTGAGATGAAGCAAAACATATCTGGAAGAATTGTGCTTTATTTATCAAATGTCAGATTTCTAGGATTATTTTTTCCTTATGCATGTGAGAGGAACATAACACTAACATATTTAAATATTACAGTATTTACAGACTAATTCAGATAATTATTTCCACAATATGAGCAATGCACACAGCTGGAATACGGTAGGACTTTTCTAAATGTTAGAAAGTGTTTCCAATTCCACAATTGATCAGCCATTCTTTAATAACTTGCTACTAACTGCTCAACTTTTTACAAATAGTTTTTTGCTAGCTCACATTTTATAACCTTTTCATGTTCTGATCAAATAATCTATGATGTAATATATTAAACGTAACACAATGGGACTGACAGGTTTGTATTTGAAATCAGTGATAACTAATCAAGCGAATACTCCTTTTTTAATGTGAAATGAAAAATCTGTTGTGTTTTGCTTCTGAATCACAGGCTACTACTGTGTATGTATAAACTCCAGTAGAAGTCATAAGAATACCATAATAAAAATAACCTTCCTATCAAATAATGGGCAATTTTTTTTAGTATTTTTTTAGAGAAATCTTTCATATTCCACTGTTCTGTGACTTACATAAAAGCCAAACAAACATGAAATGTTTGTAATGAGCTGATTCTCTGAAGTCAAACTTAAAATATTCCTGTATATTCTCTGAAATAGCTATGTTGTTACTGAGGACTTTATATTGCAAACACGAAAATCTGAATAGGTAATTCCAACCTCATGAAATGCTCAAAAGTTAGCAGATGAGTACAATTTGCAGAATAAACCCCATATCCTTAAGATACTCTCTATGCACAAAAATATTCATTAACGTGACATGCAAATGTCTACGAGTTAGATGCACCATTATTAGCACTCTGGAATACGGAAGCAATATATGAATTAATTGTTTAATCGCATTGAGTTGCCTGTGGCACCAAGAAAAAGAAAAGCTAAACGTCAGTATTTCAAAATGTCAGTTGAAATGAGTCCCAGATGTTAAAACATTAAGCAACCTAAAAATCAATTAACTTCGTTTTAAGCAAAATCTTTTCAAAGGCAAGCTTTAATCTAGTGACTCAATCTTCCCCTTCTCCTCCTTGGCAGAACTGAACATGGAAATCGCCCCTATTTAATATGTGCAGTGACTGAACTAGGCAAATAGTATTTAGAACTGATGAAAAGTAAAGATTTACATGTCTTCTGCCACTGGAACTCACTGTTTTTGCTTAAGATTTGAATGGTTTTAAAGACAATACCAAAGAATACCTAGCGAGTAAAAATGTCAAGTTTTGTTTTTCTCTAAGAAAACAAGTGCCGTTTGTCATTGTGCAGAATTCTAAAATGGAAGAAAGCTTAGGTTGTTGATAATTTGCATAAAACCAATGGAAAATAGTGATTTTATATAAGAACCTAAGCTAATATAGCCTGACTACTTTCTAAAAACATAAGGGGTAGTGCCACATCTAAACAGGACTTTTGTTAGAAACATTATGAAACTTAATTCAAGAATGAGTAAATTTACATTATAAACATCTGCCATTGTTTGCAGTACAACGCTGATTACAACAGTTACCTATATTTTCAATGAACAAATTGAAATACAGAATATAGAAAGGCTTAGCCCCAGGAAATGTCAAGAAATATCAGAAGAGAGATTAACTGCTAAGGGACGTTCACATGAGTGTTACACATTTAAAAAGGGAAGAGATTACATACCCCTCTCCACCAATTCTTGTTATCTTTAGACGAAAATCAACAGAATTCAGGCTGGGTGGCTTCCATTTCAAAATATCATCACATCGACCAGGCTTGTATTTCTGAAACAAATTAAAAAGCGGTTTAGTTATGCTTATTGGTTTTCACTGGTTTTAAAAGTAACAGTTCAGCATTTCAGACTGTATTAGTTGTCTTCAATGAATTACAATACTTAGTGACTGAAACAATGAATGCCATTAACACGGAGGTAGTTGTGCTTCACTACTTTATTTGTTGTTCCCTTCTAAAACTGCTTAGCACAGTAGCCGAGCCATTGCATATAATAAAAAGCTGAGAATGGAAAAAAAAAATTAGCATACTTCATTATCTCTCTCTAGCTAATGGAAAATTTTAAGAAAGAAAATAAGACAGCACAGAAACAAATGAAAACACTGATAGAACATACATAAAAGATATATTTAAGATAATCTCAACATTTTTGAACAATTTTATGTACAGTATTTTTCTTATCCCTGCTGTTGGCTGACAACATGAAAAAAACAGCAGTCACCATACTGCCAACTATCAGAAAGGCCCATCAGAAACATGTTCTTTTGTACCAAAGGAACTGAAGTTATGGAAAGATTAAAGAACATCGTGACATACAGGAATATAAATAAGGGAACATCTGTTGCTTAAGAGAAAGGGTACACACTTGAACCAAAAGTTGCAAGGAGCAATTTTCTCTTAAATTAGAGCTTTGGTTTCTCATGGTCTCTTCTATCATCCGCTTCAGTTTACTAAGCTGCCTTTTTGTTCATACTCAGCTAATAGCGAGAGTCAACGTGCTAACCCTTTCCTTACTAGAATATCTTTCTTGGAGAAAATCAGAATTAACATGAATAGGGCAAAAGTAGAAGAATAATTTGGACATGCACAGAATGAAAATGTCTAGTTGTTAGATACTTACTAATCCACAATGAGAAAATTTATGCGATTTTACCTAACAAACCCAAGAATGTTCCAATGTCTTTTGGCAACACAGTGCTCACTGGCATCACATTGCATCCATGCTACGTTAAATATTTGCAACATGCAACATTTACTGAGGATAAACCTAACAGTTCTAGATCTAAAGTGACAAAAGCAGATGATGAATTTTCTGGTTTCTGATGTAAGAATGGAAAGTTATTCTTTCCAAAAATAAATGCAGCATATCTTGCTTATCATTTCTTGATAAAAAGACGGTGTGTGACTGTTGCCAGACGGTAAGTAAAGGTAAGCTTCACGTAACTGAAACCCGATCAGCTCCAAATGTTTTTAGCCATAGTTCTGCTACACATGACAAAAATAACCTAGTAAAAGTTTCTTCTGGGACTTGAACATGGCTGGCTAGAGTCTATCATCTCTTATTTTTTGATCATGGCCCTTAGATTGTTTGAGGCTGATGGCTTCAGGCATTCTGTTCTGGTTCCTGTTCAGGACATGATAAACATGTTCCAAACATCAGCATTAGAGTCACCTGCCCAACTTACTATTCTAATCACGCACAGCTCTGCACTGAATTTCTTGACAATTTTCTCCTTAACATCTGAATAAAATTTAAATTATTTGTCCTTAGGACAACATACAGGATCTGCTTCTGACACCTCTTACCTACCCCTGCTCCCCTTCCACATCTTTTATTTTATTCCTTCCCAGCTATCTTCTAGTTGAAAATTGTCCCTTGGAAAGCAACTTTCTTCGATGGTCCCTCACATCTGGAACACTTGCCAAATCAAATCAAATCAAACATCCTCATGTCACTCAAATCAGAAAACTAGTACAATACAGTGTGATAGTAAAGTTAAGAAAATATGGGTTTTTCTTTCTTCTCTTCCCACCCTTTTTCCCCTCCATATGATTTCTGTGCTGTAACATCAGTAGTATTTGAAAAAAATTGGTTGCCTGTACATCTTTCCAAAGTGGGATTTAAAAAGGTGTTGTTTAAGCAATTTACAAAAATCAGCAGTAAAGAAATATTCCTTTAGCTGCCACCATCCAGCTATTCCTTCCCTCACTCCTCTGGCTCTTTTCTCTTCACCAGAAATACCTTAAAATTTCAATGATGTTATCTTTAAATCCTTATAGTAATGAAATTTATCTTGCTCCTTAGTTTTTCCTCTACTTTCCCAAACTAAAAATCTGCTATCATGCAGGATGGTGTTAAAAGCATTCAAGGACTCGTGCCATACATACTAAATGACATTAAAGAGATGAAGCAGAATACGCTAAATATGATGCTCAGTAAAGCATTTAAGCTTTTCAGATCATCATTTTTATATACAGTTTTTTATATACGGATTATGATTTAAACATATTTACATACATTTAAACGTATTTACATTCAATTTTACAGAAAATACTTATCATTTTAGTATATATTTATTTGGTTGTGTGCATTGAATATGAGAATTACAATAAAAGTAGATGGCACTGAAATTTCTTTTTCAGTTAACTTTTCCTGCTATTTTCTTGTACTTATACCTGATGTAGAGAGAATATGGAATTAAACTCTATATAAATTTTATTAATAAAGTATGTCCCAGGAATAATAGGACAAAATACAGTGTACGTGCAGACATTTTTTGTTGCGCTCTCTCATCTACGTTTTCTAATTTGGCCAAAGACAATTACTACTACAAGGTATTTACTACTTAGTTCAAAGAAGAACTATGAGGAACACTTTGGTTTGTGACAAATTTCTCCACAGACATTGAAAATTTAATTTATGAAACAACTGCTACAACAAGTACGAAGGAACACAGGGTAGAGCTGAGTAGCTGAAGTTGTTGGAAGAGGCGTTGATTTTGCTGTATGGAACAGAAGATTCATCTTAATGGCAGCTCTTTGGTCTTTTACCATGAGCGAGGTCTTCAACCATTCCATAAAAGTGACGTTTGTCAATCACACATAAACCCTAAAATCTTGTATTAGGCCTCTATGTGGCATGGCTTCTAATTTACTGACTTGCAATAACCTTCCGAGCAAGATTACTGGAGTGTTTACAATGACAGATTTATTTATATATACTCAAGTAATCAATTTCTTTTTAAGCAGTAGGTCATATTTTTGAGACCTATGAGCTATAAAGACTAGACCCAGTCTAACTGACTTTAGAAAACAAGCTCGGGTGGTTTAATATATGGCTCCAAACCATCTGTTTACATATCACTCCTTTAAAGAGAAGATAAAGACAGGCTAATAGTCTTCAAGACAGAGGAATTTTTTTCTTTTGTACAGAAATTCCAGTCTCAATCAAAAAAACCCTATATTTTGTGTCCAAAAGGTAAATTTGGACTGCTTCTGCATTCACAAGTACTTAATATTTCCTTACAACCGTAAACAGGAGCCTTACTTTCTGGTGGAACAGATAACAGGATTGAAACATACCCCATCTTGAAAACTAAAGACCAAGATTTCTTCTGAGCAATGCGAGGAAATTCGAAGGCCTTTAAGGGAGCACCAAAGGCTTCCTTCACGATTGCAGACTCTGTCCTACTTCCATTTACTTCCGCCTGGAACATAAACCCCGAAAATGCTAGACACTCCTTTAGGAAATGAATTCTTATTGACATGAAAAGAATGAATCAACCTCTCCGAGTCACGGCATTGATATCCTGAGGAAGAGCTGCATCTGATCTGTATAACAACCTAAGAACGGCCTCAGTAGAGCTCTAGAGTCCTGACTGACAACAGTCAACAGCATGTGCTCAGGGAAGGTGAAAAACAGGGCATCATATATGATATTTTCTACCACTACTCTCTGAGAGACTATCCGTTTTCAAGCTCAGAGACTTCCTGACGTGGATGTGATTCAAATGCAATCCCTACGTATTTAGTGATTTTCAGTTTCCTCTGCATGAACTCGTCTAGCTCCCCAGTAGGACCATATAAACCTCTACCAGCTGTAAAAGCCTGCAGCACAATGTTTAACACACAGCCTGACTACGCTGCAAGAAAAAACACCACCTTTTGTTTATTTTGAACCAGCTTTTGTAGGTTTCAGACTTGCACTCCGTAGGGCTCATATTAAGAGAGATGCTGAACAATCAAACCGCCTTGCTTCTATGCTACTCATAGTTTCATAAGCTTCTATACGCATGGAAATATGGAAACACACTCAACTCAGAGGCTATCATTTTATATGTACATTAGTCTACATTTACCTACACAGAAGTTTATGTACTCTTTTATAGCTCATCCACCCAATTTTGTAAGGACTTCCTGTAATTCTCCACATTTAGCACCAGTCCTTGTTGATCCACCAAGAAAACATCACTTTATGGTTCATCCCGTTTTCCAACTTGCTTATGCTCAGTCCAGGTGACTCCCCTCCCTGGTGAGGGCTGAATAGCACCCCATCTCTTGACTAATACTTTTAAACCAATTACTTATCTGTGCAAGAACCTTTTAAGTCTCACATCTGCTTTAGTTTCTTCAAGAGTTTTTTCTTAGAAACTTTGACAGAGGCTTTCTGGTAGTCTTAGCAGAGAATACCATAAGATCCTACTCAAATGATTTTTGGCTGAACAATCCCAACTTTCTCAGCCTGTCCTCATAGGAGAGGTGCCCCAGCCCTCTGATCATCTTCATGGCCCTCCTCTGGACTCCCTCCAACAGCTCCATGTCCTTCTTGTCCCGGGGACCCCAGAGCTGGATGCAGTACTCCAGGTGGGGTCTCACAAGAGCAGAGTAGAGGGGCAGAATCACCTCCCTTGATCTTCTGGCCATGCTTCTTTTGATGCAGCCCAGGATACGGATGGGCTTCTGGGCTGTAAATGGGCATTGCCAGCTCATGTTGTTTCTCATCATCCAATACCTCCAAGTCCTTCTCCTCAGGGCCACTCTCAATCCATTCTCTACCCAGCCTGTAGCTGTGCTTGGGATTGCCCTGATCCACGTGCAGGACCTTGCACTTGGCCTTGCTGAACTTCATGCAGTTCGCACGGGCACACCTCTCAAGCCTGTCAAGGTGCCTCTGGATGGCATCCCTTCCCTCCAGTGTGTCGACTTCCCACAGCTTGGTGTCGTTGGCAAACTTGCTGAGGGTGGACTTGATCCCACCATCTGTGCTGCCGATAAAGATGTCCAACAGTGCCGGTCCCAATACGGACCCATGAGGAATGCCACTCGTCAGGATATTTGACAGGATATATCTGCATACCTGTAAATGCACTGATGGATCCACAATTTTGACTCAATTTTCATTATAAAATTAATTGTCAGGCTTGCTTGAAAGAGAGTGGGGGAGGATTTGCTCTTTAAGGTGGAATTATCTTTCTTGTCTTTACCTCTAGAACCAGCACAATGCGAAACAAGCCTCAGCTAAACTTTTTGTTAAGGAAAAATTACTTCCACCACAAGTTAGTCAAAGAGATCTTGCCTAGAAAGCAGTGGCAATAAAAAATATGACTATTACACTTAGTTTTGACCACTGTCAAATAACACAGTTCTCACTTCACAGCATATTTGCTAACACTGAGCACCTGGTAAAGGTAACAGGTAATTTACCTGTATCTTTCTGAAACAGTTACAAAGGCTTAGATAAGCAATCAGACTTCAAAGCTCATACCAAGAACAAGTTATGCAGACCCCAGACTTCCTCTGTTACCACAAAAGACAGAAATTCACAGACATTTTAGCTTAAAATGAGAATTCAACATTAATAATCCCTGAAGAAGGAGATTCATTTTTATAACAGGGGAGTCCATACACACAATACAGCAGTAGTAAGTTCTTGAGTTTCAATGTTAAGTGCTAAATCATTTTCTTTAAATATGAGCTGGAGCCAAACAAGAATTCTGCTTGTTATGTATGTGAAAACCTCACCTTAGATGAATCATTGCATACTGCAGACCTGTTCTGCCTGAAGTTATTCTATATTCTAATTCCAAAACAAAATGTGAAGCAATCTGTCTGAGATCATATTACTCCCTAGCATTTTAAATATAGCATTCATAGCAATGATGTCCTCACCACCACCCCCCGACAAATATGCGTGTACACGACTACTTCTAAAACATATTAGGCCCCATATCAACTCAAATACAAAGTTCATGCTTCAGTCTGAAACCTTTCAACCTAGTCTAACCACAGAAATTAGAACTCCACAGCAAAAATGTACATTGTCAAATCAGAAACTATCTCAAAGAGCTTTAAAGGACTGGACTAGATGACCTTCTGATGTCCCTTCCAACCTAAATTATTCTACAAAGCTGTAATCTTTGGATGCTTGTTCTTTTAGCAACCATATTAGGTGCACTTACACTAGCATTTTAGTTTGCAAAAGTAATGTACTTCCAAAGCAAATTTCCCAGTTGTTCCTACTTAGTACACGTTAGTTGAGATAACTGCAGCTCTGGTGCACACAAATTGAATTCCACTTACATAAAACCAAACCTGAGTTTTGACTTCAGGGACACACCTAATGCACTTCACCCCCCAGTACGGACACCAGAATCCAAGGCAAAGGCTGTACCATTGTAATGCTACCTAGCACCTACCTAGCACAGATGAACCTGAGCTGTGAGGACATCCCGAAACATCCTGAAATGCTACTTTCAAGAAATAATGGTGTCAGTGTCTTCAGGTTGGCTATGAACTCCCAACCCTCAAATGTTTATAACTCTGCTACTCACTCAGCATTTACCCAATTTTTCTTCTATCTTTCTATTATTATTATTATTATTATCATCATCATCATCATCATAAACGCCCCATCTTCTGTAGCCATTGTCTCCTGGCAGAATCCCAGCCCCTTTCTTTTTCACAACCTTCCATTCCAGTCAGGGCTTCCAAGTGTGAACCATCTCAGTCTCGTAGAAGATTGAGCTTGGCCAGTTAGTACTTGTCAGCCTGTGCTAGTGGACCAAGAGCTTCTCCAGCAGCAGAATAACTGGCAGAATCAAGAGGTTACTAACCTCAGGAGTGCTCCAGTGTAGAAAAGCACTATCAATCAGTATCACCTTAGCTCAAGAGGATGAAAGCCAGGGACAACAGATGTATCAGAAGTAGCATGGCAAATGTACACCTATTATGGAGATACTGAACTTCAGGCAAGAGCACAACAATGAACCCAAAACTCAGGTGCACATCCAACACCCTGGGATGCAGAATCATCACTGAATACAGCCCAACAGAAAGCACATCCTCTGGCATCTCTCTTAGGCTGCTGTATCTCATCAGTTCCTAACCTAATACTCAACTCCATGGGCTCAGGTGTTTTTTGGGGGGGGTTTTTTGTTAGACCCTGATGGGCCATTTTAGAGCAAACTGATGTATTGGTGGTCATGCTGAACCAAATCCCCTGCTCTGTCCCAAAAGTATTAAGTCTAGTTGCCTCCTTCCTCAACAGCTGCCCACAGAGGGGTCAATTCTTATTTCCTCTCCCTACAAGTCAAAAGAAAGGCTGGCCCTCAAAGAGTAAAGTTCTGTTACCTGAACTTTTGCTGACACATTTCGTGTTAGTTGTGGATATTCCTCCCACACAGGTTTTGGGTTTGCCTAAAGCCATGTGTCTTCTCAGGGTTTGCATTCAATGGCTGGTTCAGCAGAAAGCTGAAAGCCTGGGCAATGGGGATGTTAGTGGCCCATAATGAGGATGAAATTTCACTCCAAACAGCTGCTTTCACATGGGATAGACTTTGCTGCTTAGTATTTTGTAGGAGGAAGAGTGTGGGGTTAGTTTCTGTGATTGCATTCTGGGCAGGCAGTCTGGGCTGTGGGGTGTTGTTGACTCACCATGAAGACACCCACCTGGAAGACTGAGTAACTTCAGCAGAAAGTCTAGACACAACAAATGGTTCATTTCTCCTAGTGACTGAAAAGGAAGAGGTGGTGGGATGACCAAGAGAGAGGTTCGTGCCTCATCAGGAGGAGGAAGAGAAGGTTTCCTTGACAAGGGTGCCTTACTATACTACAAAGCCTCATCAGCCAGCTCTACCTCCCTAATCCTTATTAAATACCATCCTCCTGAAGTGCAGCAGCAGCTAACACAGGCTACCTTACACTTCCCTTCCTCCATATCTTCCCTCACTCCTGTCATTAGCTTTAGCAGGGGGGTTGAACTAGATGATTTCTAGACGTCCCTTCCAACCCCCACCATTCTGTGATTCTGTGAAATAACCCAGCTCTTTCTTTTCTCCTAAACGGCACAGTGCTGATACTTGTCAGCTACAATCTCCCCTTGGTAAACTGGGCAGACCTAGCCCTGCAAGGTATCCAGACGGCTGCTAAGCTGGCAGCCACAGGCACACACCGGTTCAGAAAGAAGGTTGAAGAAAGGGCACAGAAGGCTCAGGGAAGATTTGTTTGAATAACCATGCTTGCCCAAGAGCATGGCAGGTTGAGTACCACTGGGGAGTGAGGGTAGATGGGGTAGGAGGGGATGGGGTTAACCAAGACAGCTACTGGGAATCTACTGGAGTTCTTTTAAATCATCAAACATAATTTGCCACATTACAGATGACATTAGCATTCAACCACACTGAATATGCAATAAATTGCAATTAAGTATCCTTGAACATGAAATATAAATATTAAATATAAATCTTTACATCTCTAATAATTTTAAGTTTCAAAGAAGTTACCTTGCTATTTCATATTTTAACACCAAGAAGAAACTTCTGTTGTTACATAAATGATATTCTGATATTTAGTTAGACTTACCTACCAGGATGAAGACATTAAAAGCCTTTTAACAATATTCTAGAATGCTTCAGGTTCACAAACAGTGAGAAATATTTGTTCTGTTGTAAAATCCACTCACTTCCATTACCAGTATTCTTCTGTGTTTTAATTAAATTGTTTGCAAGGAACTTTGTATTCAACATGACGCTAAAGCTTTCACTTGAAATGAAAAAGTTAACTACTGCAAACCTATAACAACAACAAATCTGCTCTTCTTTCCCACTCAAAACAGTGGTTAAATGTTTTCTCTGAAGAGCTCTACTTAATTCTGAGGCCTCTTAATATCCATAGGGCAGCTGCTGCCCTACCCAATCTGTAGTTTGCATTCAGCTGTGTAAACATATACACAGAATGATTACCCAAAATGTGTTTTTATTTTCCTGCACTACAGACCCTGGATCATTTTAAAGAACCAAAAGTATCGATTATAATCAATCATTTCAGGCTAGACCTTATAGAGAGATGAGCCAAAGAAACCTAAGTTGTTAATGTTGTTGACAGATTATGTGAATAGTCACATTAATGGATCAAGAAACCACAAGATGAAAGGCAACCATTCACTCAATTGTATATTCATAGATTTTTAAGATTGGAAACCATTACTGGGCTCATTGAGTCAGCTCTGTTGCATATCAGACAGAGAAACTCAAACAACAGTGTTTACAGCAAGCTTACAATTACTATCCGAACTAAATAATGTTTATATCAAGCTTATAATTCCTATTAAAATTACAGCACACCTTTATGAAAGATACCAAGCGATGAAGAAATCACAACACATATCTAGGGAGGTTACCACAGCCATTTATTACGCTTGTGCTCAAAAAAACGTATGCTTATTTCTACACTGAATCTTTTTAATGCTTTAGTTTAGACTGAAACCTAGCTCTCCATGTAATTGCTTCCCTTTCTTAAGATAAAATGACTGAGTCTCACTGCATGGGTAATTTTCCAGTTGGCTAACATATGAATCTTCATAGTGTAATTTCACAAAAGCCTTTAAAAGAGTAGGCAACACAACTGAATCTACTATTCCAATACTCTTTTCACTGCTTATGTGTACAGCAGCATACAAAAGAAAGAGTATGTTTACTTTGTAATCTTTTGCGTTGCACTGAAAGGTGTCGATAACTAGCTGAAATAATTCTTTTCAGATTCACTCCTTTAGCTGAGACTCAATACACTTGCTCCTAGATATACAGCCCACATTTGGCTGTATTCAAGCACCATCATAAGACCAAATGATCCAGGTTAGCCTACGTGAATGATCTTTTGGGAAAATAGATAAGTTTGCCGAAAAAGTTAGAAATAGTAACAACGTGATGATAAACAGACACACACACAAAAAATACAAAACCTATAATTAAAACTCTTCATTGTAACATACTTTATCTGTCACAAAAAAAGAAGGAAAAAAACCAAACACAAGACACTAACAACTACTTGAAGAAATAAGTTATCCCACCAGCAGTTAATCTGTGACTCTTAGCTTCTTAAAGTATTCTGCCTCCTGTCCCTTCTAGCTTCCCTTCTCAGTTCCAACTCCTTCTGTTCCTTAAAGCGCCCATACAAACAACTTACACCCTCCCCATATTCCCCATAGACCATCACTACAATACCCTCTGTTCTTCCCCAGATATTCTATTTTCTTTGCCTGGTAAAAAACAAAGCAAAAGGGAAAGTGGCACCGGAGTGTCTTGGTCATGATGGGTAAATGTGATTAATGCTTGTTCTTGCTGTATATTGAGCAGGACACTGAGAACTGCAAGAAAGAGATGTACTAGTCTGATCAGAGGTCCACAACACTCCTTAGCTGAGGAGCAGGAAGTCCAGCTTTTCTTATGAATGTCTGAAGCAAACAGGATATTTGAGGAGACTGTTTTGAGAGTAGTGGACTCATCTCTAACACATATCCTCTAACACATAGGTGAAGGCAAACTATGTTGTACACTATGGCATTTATGGTGTTTGGTGGTGATCATTGGTGATCAGTGACTCAGCTTCAGAAATTATCGTTCGTATACAGAGAGAAAGCTACTTCGCATGTTGATGATCTACAAGACAAAGGAGAATAAGGTCTAAGAGCAAAAGCCTCTGGGTTCAAAGGACAGGGTGTGTGATTACAAAGACTGGTGCACAGAAAAAGTGACTAAATGAATCAATTGACTTGGAGTGGACAATGGAAAAACATCAGGACAATTCTACTAAGACCAACTACTATCAAACAGTAAGAGGAAAATACTATTGTTTACTCTTGTATTAAAGCATCATGTTTGGTTGTTATTTAAAATATGTCAGCTGGCCAAACTGATTATCTATCACACACCAAAATCTTTACAGAAGTCAAGGTCTGCCAAATACATTCCTGTGGTGGGTTGACCCTGGCTGAAGGCCAGGTGCCCACCAGAGCCGCTCTCTCACTCCCCTCATTCACTAGACAGGGGAGAAAAGGCATAACGAAATGCTTGTGGGTCGAGATAAGGACAGGGAGAGATCACTCACTAATTATCATCATGAGCAAAACAGACCAAACTTAGAGAGGGAATTCATCTAATTTATTACTAGGCAAAACAGAGTAGAGGAATGAGAAAATAAAATCAACTCTTAAAACACCTCCCCCCACCCCTCCCATCTTCCTGGGCTCAACTTCACTCCCAGCTTCAACCTTCCCCCCCTCAGCGGCACAGGGGGACGGGGAGTGGGGGTTACGGTCAGTTCATCTCACGGTGTTTCTGCCGCTTCTTCATCCTCAGGGGGAGGACTCCTCTCATCGTTCCCCTGCTCCAGCATGGAGTCCCTCTCACGGGGTGCAGACCTTCAGGAGCAAACTGCCTCAGCGTGGGGTCCCCCACGGGGTCACAAGTCCTGCCAGCAAACCTGCCCTGGCGTGGGCTCCCCTCTTCACGGGTCCACCGGTCCGGCCTGGAACTTGCTCCAGCGTGGGCTTCCCACGGGCCACAGCCTCCTTCAGGTGCCTCCACCTGCTCCGGCGTGGGGTCCTCCACGGGCTGCAGGTGGAATCTCTACACCCCCTCATCCTTCCTCCATGGGCTGCAGGGGGACAGCCTGCTTCACCATGGCCTTCACCACGGGCTGCAGGGGGATCTCTGCTCCGGCGCCTGGAGCACCTCCTGCCCCTCCATCTGCACTGACCTTGGTGTCTGCAGAGTTTCTTACATCTTCTCACTCCTCTCTCCGGCTGCAAAAGCTCTAAGTGTTTTTCTACTTCTTAAATATGTTATCACAGAGGCGTTGATTGGCTTGGCCTTGGCCAGCGGCGGGCCCGTCTTAGAGCCGGCTGGCATTGGCTCTATCAGACACAGGGGGAGCTTCTAGCAGCTTCTCACAGAAGCCACCCCTGTAGCCCCCCCGCTACCAAAACCTTGCCACGCAAACCCAACACAATTCCACATACCTCACAGTGAGAAACTGAACTCTAAGAAATTTTCTCACTGGGGTCTGAAGCATGCAAAGGGTCCCTGGGCATCCCAGAGACACTGGCCATGCTAGTTTTCACCTGGATCCATTCTTCATGCAGCTAGAAATAACCATCAGTGTCCCCATTGCCACCTCCGGCCCAGCATCCCCTTCCTAGGACAAAAATTGCACTGCTCACAAAGTACCCTTGGCTATCCCTTGTGAAAAGACTCTGAACCAGGTTCATAAAGAAACAGTTGAATCACGGGGAAAAAAAAAAAAACCAAGCTTGATTAAAATCAAGTTCTTCACTATAATTATGTGTCTTAGAAAATTTTACTTAGCCTTGTAAGAGATAATGATTATTAAGGATCAGAACTTTTCAAATCTTTTCCAATGAGGAGCTTAATTGTGACTGCTCCCAGAAGAAAGCATTTTTCTCAAGAATAGTTTGGAGAAATTCATATTAACAAAAAGTTTGATACCTGTGAACCCAGTTGAGACAACTTATTTACATTTCTAGAATGCCTTTTATAAAAAAGAAACAACTTGGTTTTGACCGCATAGGAAAAATTATTTATATGCAGGACTTTCAAGCCTACAAAACTGTATTAAGCAGTTGCCACTGAACTGAATGTTTAAGTGCTCATTATTTCTGAAGGTTGAGAGACATACTTGGGTGCTTAAAATATGCATTTAGGAGCAGCACAAAATGATTATAAAGCAGCAGTAAAACAAGGAGATGCTAAAGCTGAGGTATAAACAATATTGATTCATCAAGTTTGGCGAGTCTGAAAAACTCAGAGGCATCTAAGAAATTTCTATCAATGCATGTAATAGCTGAAACTTTGACAAATGCAGGTCAGCAAGGGAAAGATGTGTTGCATTTAACTTGGCTATATAGATTCCACTACGGAAAGGTGCTTTACAGAAATCTCTTCAATGGCACTCGAGTTTCTCAAAGATGATTAGGATTCCTTTATTCTTTAGAAAAACAAATCAAATATTACCCAGTATTGTTTCCCTTCCTGCAGATGTTTGATACCATTTCTGTATAACCTCTTGAAATTTTAAAGAGGGTAGGTTTCTATAAATATGAATCAATCGCCCTGGTATTTATAAAAGCAAGGCAGGAAAATGTGATTTGTAAGCACTCCTAAGACTAGAAGAAACTCCTGGGTAAACACCAGTATTTTCCAAACACCTGTCATTTGTGAAAGGCATTTTCATAGTTGAGTGAAAACAAGAGAATCTAAACACTGAATGGAAAATACATAAGAACACAAAATGGCTGCAAAGTTTGTACCACTCCAAAACTTTCCAACTTCATGCAAACACTTTACCCACCTTGTACCAAGTCCTTCACCCAGCACAACCTGTGTCTAACTATGGACAGATGGCCATGATACCCTATCTGAAAGATGACAACGGGAAAAAAAAAAAATTCCTCCCTTTCAGAAAAACTCTTAACTAAAAAAAAAAAGTAATAAATATTGCTTTTAATGCTTAGTGCTCTAAATTAGTGATTCAAACCACCTGGACAATAAAAGAGCTGCAGTCCTCACTAAACATCAGTTTTTTGTGTGGTTCAGTAATTTGATCAGAATACAGAGACGCACTGATGTTCAATAAATATTTGATCTGCTTGGAAGTAAGGTTGTTAATGAATTCCAAACATTATGCAACGTACTGCTGCCACATCACAGCAAGCAAAACTGTAGACAGTAACTTTTAAAGCTCATAAAAGATGGGGAAAAGACAGGTTCCTTGGCTAAGCTGAAATCATTTAGTGTCCACAACTAAGCCAAAAGAATGATAGTGCCAACTCCCGACAACAAAGTTTTAAATAACTCATTACTTCACAGTGAAATCACCATGCTGCTTTAACTCCATGTAGTCAAGCAGATTTGTGTCAATTCTTCAATTCCTCCACTTTAAAAAGCAAAATAAAGAAAAATTAAAATTAACTTGTGATGTAAGAATAACTTCAGTGTATTCTGGAATTTTTTTTTTTCAGAGAGTTAAAAGACTAAATAGAAATGATACTTTTTAATACATTAGTACTGGTTAGCCAGAAGTAACAGTTTTTATTGTGAAAATGTTACTGTACCACAATTCGTCTCTTATGACAATGTACCTTGAAGCTATATGAAGTAGAAAGAAAATTATTATAATCAAAATGACTTCCGAAATATTAAGCTTAACTGCCATAGCAGACTGAAAAGCAAAACATGCTACTAATATGCACTCATTTAAATAGTGGTAGATTATGTTTAAGACTAAGGATTTTAGGGTTAGAATACAAATCAGGTTTAGAAGGCTAACCTGTATACAGAAATTAATCTGTTAATATTTTAATAGATATTATTGAATTGCTTTTTCCAAAAGTGTCTCTGAACTTCGAGTTAATGCAATATTTATATTGGACTTCTTTGGTAATTATTGGGCTAAATGTCTTCTACACTTGCACTTTAATTTAGCTTTATACCTCTGGCTTCATTAAACATCTTGTTTCACAACTATACTAATCGCTTTTCTCAATATTCCATTAAGCAAGGAGAAAAATATGAGGAAATTTTCTTCATAACTAACATCATTTACATATTAATCCTATTAATATTTGATAAATGAAGTTCAATTCACAGCCAAAAATCCATGTTTATAGCAATCAGAATGTAGCAGCCGCAAAATTACTCATTGCTCTTTTCCTGCCTATCCCCCACCCCCAGCACATTACTCTCAGCCGCAGAAACCTATTCTGTCACTTCTGTTTGTCCTTTCATGTAATATTATGAACTCAAACTAGAAACTCCAACACCTGGTCCAAAGCAAAAAGGAAAAAAATAAATGGCTTTATTTCATTCCAGTTGTTGGCTAATATATATATGGTCCACAATGGACTAACTGGTGTCTGCCTTTGATTCTAAATTCTACTTTTGGCAAATTAAGGTAACTGTTAAAAAGCTCCATGCTCCTACCCTTGTGACAGAAGAAATGTCCTACCAACAGAGCTATAGTCCCCTCAGTCAAAGGAACTGGTAGTGGCCCATGGTTGCTACTTAACATAGTTTTATATTGCTATTAAGTATTTTGTAATTTTCTTGTTTTTCACAATCTAGTATTTATAATCTCATTAAAAATGTGCTGTGTAAGTCTTCAGGAAAAATTAACATAATAATAAAAACAACCAAGATACTTCAATTTGCCTTCTGTTGCTTTATTTGATTCTCTTTGTTTCAGTTTGTAGCACTAACTTGAACTGAGATGGCCTCGATGTATAACCACAGTGTAATCTGTCACCAGGATGCCAACATGACTACTGAATACTACTGCATTTACTTCCCCAGATTAAATTTTCTTTCAAACTAAGCTTCACATCTCATTAACAGCCTTAAATAGAAATTAATATAATGAAAAAGATAAAATCTACAGAATTTGTTCTCAATAGCCTTTTAAAAAGTATCCCATAGTTGAGATCACTTCAAGTTTTAAATGTTAAGATTCTCTTTCCGTTGTATGTTTAACAGGACTCTATCCAAATTCATCTCCTGAGGGCTGTTTAACACATTAACTCTTAACTCAGAGGTACAGAAGTTGCTGACCAAAGATGAAGAGATGAGTCTGAAGTAAGCTGTTGGGACAACCAAGAAAATACAGCGGCACTCCTGGACCCACTCCTTTGCTTTTTTTTTCTTTTTCTTTTTTCTTTTGTTTTCCTTTTAGTCTCCTAAAACCAAGCTTATTATTCTTTTCCTCTCCCCTAGAGACACAACAAAACTTTGAAAGAGTCTTAGGGAGATTATCTTCCATCTTAATCCTCCTTTCACAGCTCTACTGTGAAAAAACCCTTAGTTGCATGAAGCCGGTGATGATAGAGAAAACATTAATTTTCATTGCATAAAGTGCTAAGTACAGTTGCTTCATTGCACCACTCATTTTATAAACTTTATTGTTTACGTCTTTTTACATGTTTAAAGCTTGGTATACATCAGCCTAAACCTCTCCTTTCTCAAAGCCTGACAACCCCAATCCAATCTCTCCTCACCTTCTCTCCTTTCATTTTTACTACCTCTGTCCCAACTCAAGCTTAAGTGTAGTCAATTGAATTTACACCAGAGAGAGAGGGAAGTCAGTCTCTTAGAGGACTCATTTCTTTGTGGATGGTTAGTTTGTGATCAAAGGACCCTAGAAATCTCACAGAAGTTGGGTTGGATCAGCGGGAAGTATTCAGTGCTTGAAGTCTGACAGCAGAAGCATCTTCAGTGTAACAAAAGAATCTCCATGAACTGAGCAGCGGTGCTCTAGGCTGACTCACTACAATAACCTGATTTGGAAGTTGGGTAATTTATCAGCATTAGAGACCACATTTGCAGGAGCTACGACCTGTAAATTTCAGGCTTCATCATAACATTGGTCTTGTTGACGTTTTTCTTAAGCTACAATGATAATCAGTATACCAGGAATAGTATTTCAGCAAATCACCTCAGAGCTCATGAAGATTAATGAATACAACCAACCCTAAATAGAAAGATGTCAAAATGTATTCCAAAATACTTCTTGAGGAATGCCAATCTTGAAGAAAAGAAAGAAGCCTTACATCAAGAGGCAAAAAGAGGCATCAAGAGGCTATAGCTTTAAGCTAATCTGAACATAAGGAGAAATGTATAAGTGCAAACTAAGAAATTGCAGCACGCTGGTCTCAGACATAGTCTAATTTCTCTTTTTAATTCCAGAGCTAAAAAGCCCCTAGAGCTGAACAGATATGCATGAAAGATGATGCACAGAATTGCCAGCAGGACTTTTTCTACGTGTTGCCAAATGTATGTTACACAAAATTGTCATTAAGGGCTAGCTTATTACATTTTACAGGGCTACAAATCTCCTTGAATTAAATATTTATGAGCCTTGCTCGGAATACTGAATCCTGCGGTATTTTATAAGAAACAACAGAAACTAGCCTTTTCGACTACATATTCTAATATATAAATTATAAAATGATGAGTTTAAATCATTAAATTCATCATTATCTACATAGATTAAAATAGCAAATGCCATATTTTACATCTTTCGTTTCACAAGAAACCATTCATACAACATGAGAGTAAATCCAACCAGTAGAATTCAGCATGTGCTTTGCAGTGCTTTTGCTTTGCAAGGAGCAAACTGATGTACATGGGGATGAAAAGCAAACTGGAAAAAAAAAATGTACATTGAAAAAATCAGTATGATCAGTATGCATTTTCACTTTCAAGTCTCCTACAAGACTAATACAATTTTAAACTGCATTTTCAGGAAAGCAATTTGGATAATGAGAAGGGAAAACTGCATGCCGAAGGAGAAAATGAAAGGGTCCTGCCCACTCTGTGTGAGAAATTAATCCTTGGAGCTCTGACTTGGGAACAAGCAAATCAGTGGCTCTGGGTAAGAATAGGTTAAGTTGGATAGGGAAGCTATTTCCTGAGCGCTGCAAGTAAAGGGAAAAGAAGTGTAGGTTCTATTTTAAAAAGAGTCACTCAAAGAACTCTAGTTACTGTAAAGATTAGTTGCTGTCTGTCTTAGGGAGCAACATTCTCCCATTAAAAGTAGTGGTTCAGGTATTGGTTGTTAACCTTGCCTTGTAACCAATTTGAAAATACAAACCAAAACAATAGTTTCAGCCACATCAGATTTTTTTACCCTTTCTACAGAGCATGATCACACAAATGTCGACTGGACATGCAACACGAGATCTCTGGTTTGAATACGGGGATTGAGCAGCTGCCATGAAGAACCTCTTCCAATTTCTCTGCTGCTGGCAGGGACCTTTCATTCTGTTACTGGCAGAAGCGTTTCAGACAGTTCCCAATCTCTTGTTGCTTTTTCTCCTTTCCCTTCTCTTAAATGTTTCCTCTCCTTTAATTATACCAAACATTAAACTAACTGTTTATGTAGCTATGCTCCAAGCAGGCAAGCAGCTGAAGGTGCAGAGAATTAGGGGAGGTAAGTGACAATCACCATTTGTAAAAACAAATATCAGCAGGTTTAACAGCTTTTAACGTTGCTACAAGCAATGAGGGGGGGGAACAGAAAGAGTGGTTAAGCACAGCTTTTCCACAAACAAATGTCAAATGTATTTAAAAGACAGAATTGTGTTCCTTAAGAAAAGAGAACTGCTCCTCATGAGGAGAACTGCTCCTCATGGGGCAACTCACCAGCATGCATCAAGTGAACACTGAAATGTTCGATGTGCAGTCACTGGACAATTCTGGGAGAAGAAAGCAGACAAACCTCAGCCACTTTACACGAAGCTTTTTTCGTATCTGATATCCCTCTAGAAGGTTTTTCAACTTACGCAATTTCCCATGCATCCTTTTTGCCAATATAATAAAAAGACAGTAGCCCTTTCTTTAACCTCTACAATGTAAAAGCTTAGTATCTCTGTCACAACTGAGAATGATGTAGGGGGAAAAATATCATCATTGGTTCAAGCAAGAATCTGTGACAACATTCGTGAGATATTTTACAAATCTCCTCCCACCTCCAAGATAAAGTGAGTTTATCATTCGAATGTAAATGTTACTAAAATGAACAGAGATAATAATGAGCATGGTAGTATGAACTCTGAGCCAATAAACTAGATGTCTGTGAAGCACCATCCTATCTGTGAAACAACTTCAACAGAATCCTTCAAAAATTCCTGTATAGCAGAGTGAGAGAGGAGAGGTACAGAGATGAGATGGCAGCAAAGTGAACAAGTTCACCTGTCATCAATCCAGCAGGTACTCCAAAAAGGATTAGAGACTCATGTTGAGCTACACCTCTCCTGACACAAGAACAGTAAGTACCACGCTCATTTTATGAGCTGTCTTGTAAAAACCTTTTCTGCTCTATACTACGTCCTCAACAGAAGGAAAACATGACTTTTATAAAACAAAAGCATTTAATAAGCTATTTCTTGAAATGAAATTTTTCTAAAGCCTGGTCAAAGAAAATGAACCTTATAGTTAGGAGATGGGGAGTCAGTGGTATTGGTTTTGGCAGAAAGATGTAGAATTTAATTTTAAGTGGAAACCAAAGACATCTTGGCTAAAATAAAGCTGTAACAATGACTATGATGGAAGCTGAGGAAGGATATTAGGTGAAGTACCATTCCTTATTTACCAAAATACTAAAATAGGCAGACCAACATTTTAGTTGCATGAAATAGACAATTCTCAGCTTTTTTGGCTTCCTGGAATATTTCTCCCTCAGTTGCATACATGTATTTGTGCTTTCAAAATGTGAAATTGGGAAAACCTCTGAAAAAAATGTGTTTCAAAAGGGGCATCAGCTGAAGCCCTGACAGTTGTTTATAACTGTTGCACACAGACATATTACAGAATAATCTGCTCCAAGACGGTATCACAAGGATCAAAGTTTTAGACTCTCACTGGCCACCGGGCCAAAAAGAGAGGCCATTTAAAACAGACACTCTAAGACACTAGAAACTAATTAGAACGTAAGAGTGGTATACAAAGGAAAGAACAGTCAATTGTTCATTAGGAACAGAAGGCAAGCAATTTTGTCTTAGGGGAGGCATAAGAATACTGAACGGTGTTTAACTCACTGCATCCCCCCTCCTCAGCCCCCTCTGTACAGGGGAGAATAGGACACACAGCAGCGTCCAACAACCAATATCGTCCCCTAGCTCCTTATATTCAAGCACCTGGGAATCATACCCACCTGCACATGCAGTCTTGCAGAAGAGAACTGTGGCTATATGTGACCACAATCAGAAATTTTCAATGCAGGAGAAATGCAAAAGCTGCCTGTAGATTTCCATGATATCGCCATAACAATTACTAAAGAAACTCCCCTTTATGGATAGCTACCAACTGTTTCACATCTCATAAGCACTTCTTTCTTCCTAAGAAAAAATGGCTTTTGTAATTTACCCCTAGGCCAATAGCTGATTCTTAACCAGTGGCTACATCATGACTTGATTTAAACTTTTACTGCAATCCAAAATTCCACTCCAGTATAAGGCAGATCTCACAGTATAAAGCCATTAGCTATACAGGAAAACACATTTTTTTTCTAAAGCCAGTAAAACTCTTATTTCTTTACTAGCTATGAGGTTTTTTAATTAACCAAAATGTATACAAGCAGAGCAGCATATATCCAGTTAAAATCAAGCTGGAATATCTAATCTAGTAAAAAATATTATATAAAATTCTTGCTTTCTGGATGCTGTAAGTTTTAATAACTTTTTTCCTCGATTTTTTTTCCCTGGCCAGTCTAGTCACAATTAATATTCCTAAGAAATTAATTAATATACGTTTGCTGTGAGACACTGCAGAGTTTCAGAAGTAATGGAATAACACCCACCAAATTTGGTAAGGGGACAAAACCCTACTTCTTTTGAAGGCCTAGCAAAATATGTAAGCAAATGTCATGGAAACAGAAGCTCTCTCCATGGTAACATCCCTAGTATGGTAGCTAACCACTCTGATTTCCAGCATGCTCCAAGACATGGTATTAGCTTAATTCCAATTCTCATTCGGTATTTGTTCCAGAAGTTTCCACATATCTAGCAGCTGTAAAGATTTATTAAAAGCATTAATAGTTCACAAGAATGCAGTTTCAAAGCCAAAGCTGAACATAAGTGTAAGGGCAAACTGATTAACTGTGATAAAGCAAGTCGGAGTAATGCTGTGTTTCAGAAAAAAAACCCCCAAGAGATTGATGGGACTACAAAGAATAATTATATTACAGTTAGCTCCCATTACAGTATCTGACTCGGTGCAACAACTGTCAGATGTGTGACAATGTCTCACAGAAAACACACAGAAGGACCTATAGAATAAAAAGCCACAATTCATAATTGCAGCTAAGCAAGCCTTGTTACCTGCCTTTATACAGAATTTTAAATTTTTTATCAACCAACCCAGCAACCAACATTCTCAAAAACATCTGAAGACTGTTACTAGCATTGCAGCTGCTCTCCACAGAGACGGACCAGCTTAGTGCGTAGCAATCAGAGCCATGGGAATGATTTTCAATGAACAATTTATTTGAGAAATTAGGTCCTGTTTGTGAACTATCTGTATGCAGCTCATGACTCTGACAAAAACTACTATCCAATTTATTCTACAATGATGCTCGAGAGTCTATTTTCTGATCTGATCATCAATGCTAAGTTTCATTTATCTGACTGTTATTGGATACGAGGCACATGGTGCTATGCACCCATTCAATCCAGAAACTGAAAAGGGGCAGCAGTGCAAACATTTTGAAAACACATTTCCCATAATATTTTTCCAAGTAAAATACCAGGTCTTGCATAAACGTGTACAGCAAGCATAGAAAATGGAGCTTATTCTGCAGAAGTCTTTTAAAATGTGAACAAATAGTCACCTGGTTGTTCTGGTTCATATGCAAATTGTGAAAAGTACACTCGTGTTCTTTTCTGGTTCAAATATTTTAATGAAATGTAAAGTTTAAAACAAATCCTCTAATAATGATGAAAGCATCGTGACTGTATTACTTAAGCCCTCTGAAAATGCAAAAAAGCCTATACTGATATCCCTCATCTGAAAAATTACATATAAAGTCTTCAGTTTTGTTCATATACCTGATCAATAGATGTGAGTGATATGTTTTCTACAATCTTAGTAGATGGAAATAGTACTGTACTCTATATTTTAGAGAGTGTTGTTGATTCTCCTTTAAAAAATCAAACACATTCTCTCAAAACTATGTTAGTATGCTGGGAAAAAAGTCTTGAAGGTTTCAGAAATACAATATCTGTGACAGACAAATAAACATGTATGTAGTGGACTCTAACAGAAAAACCTGTATTACCTAAACCTAATTTTGGGGGTTTTTTAAATATTCTGTAAATAACACACAAAACAGTAACACTTGTGTCTACTGTTCTTTCATATTCGGCTTTGGAGCCAGATATGTTAGTTATAAAAAACCATCTCCAAAAAGCCAAACAAATCTTAATTTGCTTTGCTTGACTTGAGCTGATGCTAAGACTGTTGCAAAGGAATAAGCTGCCTAAAAATTAGCAAAACCTGACCTCTGCCATTCTTTCATTTTTTCCTCATCCTGACTCACCACAGTATACATCAGACATCTTGTAGATTTAGACAGAAAATTGGAACTTTACATTTTAGACATCAAGACAAAAAGAACAACCTTGAAACTCTTCTTTTGTTAACCACATCACAAACTTTTTTCCACCTGTTCCGAGCTCATCTGATGAGCACTGGATCCTGGGATCAACTTCTATTTGCTATAACAGTGGAATATTTCCAGAACTGCATAGAATTATCTTTTATTCTTCTGTTGTTCATCTTCCTCATTACCAGCAGAACAAGCCATATTTTCCCTTAACAATGGCAACATCAGTTCACAATCTGACAAGTCCCTAAGACACATGTTTTAATTGCTCTCATAAGTTAATAGTTGTCTCTAGAAAACCCTGTGTTAGATAAACCACATGTTTTGTTTCAGTGGTTGGATGAATATAGAGATACAAGACCTTCTTAGGATTTCCAGTGATCAGTGTTTGGAAACGAGTAACCTACTGTTTGTCAGTTCAAACTTGTCAATACTTTCAGATAGCATTTAACTACTGTACTAATGGTTTCTTTAATCAACAATTCAAAGTGTGCAGAACATCTGTATTTTGGAAGTCTTGGATATTTCCAGCTATGACTTATACTCGTTTTCCCCTTTCAGAACAAACCAGCAGGCATGTCGCAGTTTTACACACCTCTACCTCTGTGGAAAGCTTTTAGAATAACATGGAGAAGAGGAGAGTTTCATTTCAGAAACACAACTAGCAGCGTTAAGAGAAACTAAACTTTTGATTTAGGAACATCTGCAGTAGTTATGGAAGCAGTTTTCATCAATTTCTTATCCCTGACTTCTACAATTATGTAATGAAGTTCTAACTGTACTTAGAAGAGTATAACCCGTATGATACAATCACATCTAAATTATTCAGCATGCATGTCAGTGGAAGACAATGGAATTTTCTTAAAAGCAATCTATAGTTTTCATATCAAGCTCAAGACTTTCATTATTAATCATACGTTAATGGACTTGGTTCACCATTTTGGAAATGTCAAAAACTAGGAGAGCCGATGAATGGAACAGGGAGTACCATTACAACTGAAACTCAAGTTATGGGCAGCCAAAATGAGATCAAATTATCACAACTGTGTTCTGTTGTACCTCCTCAATACAGAATACTATTCTGCAGGCACCTCTGAGCCTTGCAGAGAATACCATATTCTGCACAGTACAGTGGATGATTACTTTAAATGTGTTCTCACCAGACATAAACAGTTACCTTCAAAGATTTATCTGATAATACCTGCTAGCAACTAAAAGACATATTTTGATAATTACAAAAATTCAGTTACCCAATTGTGATATTGATCCTCCATTTTCACATTTACTATTAATAAGAATAGCGACCCAGTAAACATTTCAAACCATGAATAATAATGTCAAATAAGCCATTCTACTCTTCAAAGAAAGTGTTTTTACATTAACTGTTTTAGCCATTCAAATACCACAATGCAAATGTCAGTACTCCTCTGAAAGCAATCCTGTTTCACAAATCTTAGGTATATATGTCATCTTCCTGAAATGCTGGGCTACTGCTTACACTAAAACAGCAGCATGAAGATCAGGCTAAATACTCTGCCTTATCCTGACACAAACCACTATTTTTGCTTTACTGCTATGCTCCTGACTAAGAAAAAACAGGAACACTTCATGAAGTATTTTCATGGAAACTTAAGAGGTCTGTTGGCTGTCTTGTTCTGGCATGCACAGGAGAAAGTACTGGGAGAAAACAATTGCAACAAGATAGTTCTTCCAGATATTTTCTTAAATCTCTCCAATTTGACAGAAAGACTATACATTAATCATATAGATAATTTGATAGAAAGAGTATAGATGGGGCATTCTGTTTGTTGATAACTACTCTGGGATCCAAAGAGTGTTGATAAAATACTTTCCACTATATCTTCCAGTTTCCAAGTCATTTGTGATCTACAAACTTCTAAATCTGGAAAGATTGCTGTAAAATTCAGGATGAGTAGGAACACTGCAATGGAGACAACTGACCACTTCATTAACGGCAGCCTACATTAAAGATCGTGAGTACAATCAACTACTCAGATGATTCAGCAAAGAGTTCTCACTGATTCAAAGCAGAACCTCTCTGAGACTTCCTTATCCAGCTACCAAACACATTTATCAGAGCTGATCCACCACACATATAGATTAACCTAATTTGTGGAATACAGACTTACTCTCTTAAAAGCAGGTATGTTTTGCAGAAGCTGAACAATTGCTTTGGTATTCTCACCTGAAAATCACATTTACAGTATAAATTCCTTACATATATTTGTTTCTTTTAACTAGAAAGTATGTGCAAACTGACATAGCTGGAAGCACAATACAAGTGCACTCAACAAGCTCCTTGGCATCTAGCTTTGAAATAAGATATGCAAAAACCATATTTGAAAGCCTTTATAAATGATGATTCTGCCTATCCTAATACAAAATACATCTTTGTTTTCCCAACATTTAGAACAGCAGCATCCAGAAAAAGCATTTTTTTCTTCTCCTAAATAACACATACACAGACACCACCATATTAATGTCAACTGACAATTCTGAGGATGACTAGTACACATAATGTAAAATCTAACAAAGATCTTTCTGCCTAATGCCGTTGGCAGGCAGGATGATTAAACTGCATGACAGAAGTTCAAGAACCTATTTAGGTAGCTCCCAAAAATGCAATTCATTGCCTGAGAAATCGGAGAACATCAGATGGTATAGGTCATAAGCAAACAAATGAGATAACATACCAATTAGAACTAACACTTTCCTTAGGTAACCAGACTCAAGGCACTGTTATCTATTTGGGCAGACATAAAAAGGAAGTCAGGCTAAACAATTCTGGCAAACAGCATATACATTGCATCTCTAAATGTACTAGAGGACCAGCAGCAGAAAGTTAAAGAAGGAAAACTTTTGCTGCACCATTACCTTACTATATTCAGAGCTAAAAATGACTCATAACTTCCTCACTCTTTTTGGTCAATTTTTGTCAAGTGTGGACAGTAGGAGTTTGCACCTGTAAGAAATGTTCAGGTTTCCTGAGGTGTGAGAATTATCTCAGGTTCTTGGAAAGTAAGTGGAAACCATAAAAATCTGCTAGGTTCAAAAATCATGGCAGTTTTATCTAGGAGTCTAACAAAGCAATTAAATGAGCTCTAATTAATTTAGTTAGACCTTACTTATTGGTGTTTAATTTAGCATTTATTATTTTTTCTTAATGCTCTAGTTTTCTGATTTTCCAAATAAGGTAGAAAACAAATCGCCCTAAGATAGCAAAGACAAACTTGAATTGGTATAAAAATTTTACTTGTATAGTCACAGAAAAACTCTCAAAAAATATTGTGCATTGCTAATAAATTTGAGTATGTTCATAAAGCATATGATAGAATGGTATATTTGAGATATGACGAGCTATTTAAGAGACGAACTGCAAGGAACATTGCCATGGAAATTGAATATAACAACTATTCATAGGCAGAAGAGAGTTGTAAAGCTCTGTGGCATTTAAGGAGATTGACAGCAAGTTCTCTGTTAAAGGAAAACCTACAACAGCACAAAAAGTGCATGCTGACATGACAACAGCATCCCTTGACTAGTTACAGATTCAGTCATGAACACTCCTCTTGCAGACGAAATCACATTTAGTAATGAGATGTTCTAAAGGTACGTGAAAGGTTTCAGTAGTGTGGGTCAACACAAAGACTGATGAAAATTCTCCTCTCTAGATTCTCTTCCCTTCTGTTGCAAACTCTAGAGAAAAAAAATAATCAGGCAATCTTAGCATCTACGTTAAGGAATCGAGGTGCTGATCTCTTCTCCCTGGTTATCCAGTGACAGGATGCATGGGAATGGTTCAAAGCTGCACCAGGGGAAGTTTAGACTTGACATGAGGAAGCATTTCTTTACTGAGAGAGAGGTCAAACACTGCAACAGGCTTCCTACAGAGGTGGTCGATGCCCCAAGCACGTCAGTGTTTAACAGGCATTTGGACAATGCCCTTAACAACATGCTCTAACTTTTGGTCAGCCCTGAAGTGCCCAGGCAGTTGAACTAGATGGTCAGTTTAGGTCCCTTTCAACTGAAATAGTCTATTCTATTCCATTGCCTCCAAATCTTACATGAATTACTACAAAATTAGAAAGCTAAATCCAGAAGCTTGCATATTTGTTAGAAGCAAAAATTTATGTTATCATATGATTCCTCCCAAGCCTATACATACCAGCTTTGGTATTGAGACTATATCTGAGCCCATATGAAGCCATTTCTTGCTATTGCAATAGAAATATTTAACAATAACTGATGCTCCATCACTGGTAAACATGATGTCTGAGTTTCAGCACTATGCCAGCAACTGACTTGGCCTATGTTTAAAAATGCACAGAGGATTCAATAAAATGCATACTGTGGAAGAAAAGGCTTACCAGTTATATAGGATTATTTAGGAGAAACTAAATAATGAGCACTGCTTAATGAAACAAAACATGGCCTTCTTCAAATACCTTTGATGGTATTTTTTGGAGATATTTCATTCAGTGTTAACTTCAGTGATTTTGGATGAACTTTTACAATGACAGAAAATAACACAGCCTATTATACAATAGGAATAGCACGAATAATTAACAGGCAACCAAGCATTTCAGATCACCACTAAAGTCTGCCAAGGGAGGGGAAGGAAGATATATTAAAAACGCGTACAATGTTAGTCAGTAATAAAAACCTGTTCGTTATTCTCCTTTCATTTTAAAGCCTAAGCTTTTTGTTAGCATTCACTATGGAGAGTTGTGTGTTAAATAATTCAGCCATTTTTTAAAATAACAGTTATCTTAGAAGAACAGAGCTCAGCAGCTGCCCTTCTTCCTTCCCCGGAAAAATCCCAAACCCACACAACTGGACTTTATTCCTCATCCAAAATAAGAGCATGGAGAAGTACCAAACAGAAATCAGCCTGAGCCAATGCAAAAACATCACAGAAATCAAGAGGCAAAACGATGGAACAGAAGCGAATAAATTCTGATACAAGCTTTCTACAGATGCTCAAACCTGTCCTTAGGCCTGCCTAACTGATGGCCAGCAAGCCTTCTGTCAGGTGGCTTTCTAATTCCTACATCCTTTCCCCAAGCAAGGGAAAAAGAGTTCTAGCCAGCCAGAAAGCTGGTTATTAAGAGATTGCTAGCATAAAAATTAGACAGGATGAGATATCTAGCAAAGGTATGATATACAAGGCAGATAACAAAAGTAATTTCACTGATGAGTGGGCATAGGTCAGAGAGCCGATTCTGCCATCAGAAGATAAGAGGCCATTTTTGAGATTTCCATTAAAAACACGCAGGTTGGCAAACTGCAAGTGTTCTAAAACAAATGTAAGCAGTTGTTTGCTGTTTTGAAGTAACCTTTTAGAAAAAAGGATTGAAAACTTCCAATCTTTACACAAGCATTCAGAATCCGTGAATAAGGTGTTTGCCTTTTACCTGCAAACTAACTGACTCGTTGTCTGGGACATCATCACAGGGCAACATACCTGTCCATGAGGTTTCCTGCTGGCCTGTTTCACTCCTCCTAATTAGCACTTAGCTTCGGTCCCTGCTCTGCCAACCTGTTACATGTAGAGGGATCAGAAAGCTGATCAGATGGAATGGAGCTGACTTAGCCATGTGGGAGTTATATCGGTAGCATCTTAAATGGATAGAAAATGATGCGGGGAAAAGAAGCGTTAGGGAGAAGGGACACAAAAGGGAAATCAAAAGGAATGTGGGACACGGGCTATTGGATAGAGAGGATGCATGAAAAGGAAAAGAGTGCAAAGGGAAGAAGAGAAACAATAGTAAGAAAACATTGTCTTTTACTTGTCTCTCACCACGGAGTTGTTAAAGAATAGTAGGTAAATGCAGGGGATGTGCAGGGAGGGCACTACGAAGCACACATCACATCAAATCACCTACAAAGCATTCTTAAATTATAAATGAGGCGAAAGCCTCCATCACTTCCACTAAACATGCTCTTCTCGTGATCTGTGAAAGCTTTCAGTCTCTGGAAAGGGAGGAAGGGGGAAGAAGAAGGGAGGCCTCGGTCATTGCCTTTCAGTTGTCATTGTGAAATTCAAGCACTTGGTATACCCAGGGCAATAACCAATATAAGTAACTCAGGTAACTGGTGAATTAGTTAGGAATAATAATGCTCAGTTAGCATGACCTTGCAAAATAAACTAACCTACACAGGCAGAAAACAATCTCCTTACTCCTTAACCTTGTTTCTACCATCACCACTCACAGTGCAAAACAATTTCTGCTTCAGTACAAGAAGCTTGCTATTCATAATATGACTTTAGATAAGAAGAATAACAGAAGAAAATAAACCCTATTATACCTAACTGAAACCCTAAACTCGGCAGTAAAACTTTTTCACAAATCCTCTTTCATTAAAGTGTGCCAGTTTCTCAAAACTGAACTAATTCACAGGCACTTGATGCCAAATCTCTTCAAACCCAAGAGAAAAGTGAGAAAATCCAGAGCTCTTAGAAGCTGAAAGCCTAATTCCTGTTCACAAATAATTTCAGGTATTTTGATTTTTATAATAAGTTGTAATTAAACCAAACTCCAAAACAACAAAATATTCTTTCTCCAACTCCCAGTGCCAGTATTGCCTGTAGCTAGTGGGGAATATATCCATATACTCAGGCCTTGATGTCTGCATCTAAGACCAGAGATCAAGAGGAACATCTCTGAGTAAACAGGGGAGGGAAGAAAACCAAACCAAACCAAACCAAACCAAAAAAACCTCAAAAAAACCCAGCCCAGCACAGAAAAGATTTTCAAACAGACTGAACTAATAAGCTCAACATTCTTTATATTAAATAATTAGTTAAGCTCTACATCCTCCTTTAACTATTAAAAGTAAGGAAAGTGTGGGTATTTTTCCCCCCAAATTTTCCTGTCTGTAAATGATCGCATTCCATGCATCCTCCTCTGCTGCTGTTTTATACTTCTTTGTGATTTTGCTCCAATTCTTGTCATCTTTTGTTTTCTTCTTCTCAAAACACACACGAAACTTCAGCAGCTCCCAAAATATGTTCTTAAATTTCCCTGCTCTTCTAAAACTCAGCATGATTTCTGTCTATTTTTTTCTGCAAGATCAAATATGTCAATAAAAATGGTTATTAAGAATTGTTTTCTTCTGGATATGCCATGAGACAAACTGGTTTTATAAAGGTCTCTAAAGTCTCATGATGACCAAAATTTAGGCCTCTACCCCCATCAACAACAGGCATCTTTCTCTGTGAAAAGTGTGTAATGTATCATACACATAACTGCAACTATAATTCAAAAAGAAAAATTATTGCAGTTAGTATTCTCAACGGATCATTTACGCATTGTTATATACTCTGTTGCCCTTGTATTGTTGGCTATTAATTTATGTCCTTGTATCACACAAAATAAAAAAAAGGCAGTATTAGCTATCTATATCAGCTTCACTCTTTTCAGTTAATCAGCTTTAAAACTTATTTCCCAATTAATAGGTCTGCAATCATTTCTTTTGCTCTAAATATATTATTTATATTTTCTCAACTACAAAAACCATTGAGAAAACTGCACATTGCTTAATCTAGGAAAATCTGTTTAATAACAGATGCAACAAACTTACATTCTATAAATCCTGAAATAATACTGAAGTTTGAACATTAAATTAGACGAAACAAATATATCCCATATTTTAAAGATGAAAGCAAGAAAATTAGTTTTTTGTTGGGTTACAAATTTCTCAGCATGCTAAATCAGAAAACACAAGTTCTGGAAACACAAAACATATCAGATACTAATTTCCTGTAACAACAGCAAAGAGACATATTCTTCAGTAATTTCATTTCAAGTAGAAAAGGTAATTTCAAATTTAGCTGTAGTAACTCCGCACAGCTTAACCTTTAATATTCAGGAAAGTGGTTCTGAGAAGCCTTTACAATTGCTTTAGATTTTAACAATATTCTAAGACATCATCAGGACTTCTTAGAGAAGTATGAATTTTCTTTACCCTAATTATTTTTGCTTTGAATGTGAAATAGCTATATATTTAAAAGGAAAATTAAAAAGGTATGTGGTCTAATTGCTCACTTATTTTGTGGTAAACTGATGTAGAACTTGCAATAGAGAACAGAGGTTAATCTCATTTCCAGATGGGAGTGTCATCAATCTTGCTACGAACTACAATATAGGAAGTAGACCAGAAAAAACTACTTCATCTGGAAAACTAAATACAAACGTTTTCCTTGAGTATCTGTAAGGTTAGAAATATCTGTCAAATTTGAAATAATAAAAAACCCAATTCCTTGTTTTACAAGCTATGAAAAAAGTCAACATAGATAATGTTACAGTCCCTATCTATGCCAATATACAATACACAATTGAAGTGTATCCATTGTATCAGAGTCAACAGGAGCAGCAGTAGGATGGATGAGGCCATGCTACTGACTTCCTTTAAAGCTACCCTTCTTTCTTGAGAATCTTTTGTATTATTTTTTCTGGTTGTCTGCAGTTCTTCTGGTGACTTCTCCACACCCCAGTCATATACCTTTATACTAGCAGATGTGGCTCGAGAATATATCACGCTTTATTTGCATTAAAATAACGTAAGTTACAAATTTTACTAAAATTTTAATGTGGGAACGTCCTTGAGAAAGAAAAATAATCTAAGAGTTAAAATCAGTGGGCCAAAGATTCACAGAATTCATGTAGTCAGAAAAAAATCCTTCCTTATTTAGCAGCACAGCATTGTACACACGTGAAGAAAACATGAACTGATTCTGGAAAACTACCACCATGGATTAATCTGAAGTCACACATACTATAAATTAGATTGCAACTAGTAGATTTTAAGTAGGCTGAGGAACTGCAAAAATCAGACCAAAAAATTGCAAAGTAATTCTGACTGAAACAAAGATGAGGTAGTAGATGGGAGGATGAGTGGGGAGGGAGGGTGAGAATTTCATTTGAGAGCGAAGGGAGAAAAATCTGGTTTTACGCTACTTACTCCTGTAGGCTGAAAAATCAGTCCGTCCACTTCATGGCTAACTTCTCTAGCAAAGCTTCCTTCCAAGAGCTGTAGAACAAAAGGAAAAATGAATCTTTTTTTCCATAGAGAAATATCTCATTTAGGAGACTACACATCAGAGCAGATTATATGCTACTACTGCAATCATTTACTAGTAAACTGCTTATTTATGGCTTAATGTTAAAGCTTGGAAAATGTCAACATAGAAAGCTTCAACAAATTAGCATTTCTTTTACAAAGAACATTCAAGGCTCAAACAAGTTTCAGGAAGGTGAACCATTACAGTATTATAAAAAAAAAAAAAAGCCTTTGTCCAAAAAGAAACACTAAGAAACCAAGATGATTCTGTACACTAAAAGATTAAGAAAAATCAGTTCTGATACAGGACACCATAATCGTTTGTGGACAAATTAAAAAAAAAAAACAAACCCCATTTGCCACTTTAACATGCAAGTAGCACTTACTTTAAATTGGAAATATGTACTGAAAAATATTTGACGGCATCATTCAAAATTCATGTTTGGCAGACTCCCTAACTAGGCTACAACCCAGTGCCACAGCTACACTACTGTAGAACAACTGCCTGAATTAATTTGGATCTTGAATATTCTGGTTTACATTTTGAAAGTTTGTGAATTCCATATGGAGGTAAATACATCCATCAAGATGGTATTTACCAGAGAAAATCCATCTAACTAAACTAATGAAAGGAGAATTGATGATACGCTTTCATGTTAAATTATGACTTGCCTAAGGAAAAGCAAATAACCAGTGAGAACTACAAATGTCAAGTAATAACAAAAATTAGGTGAAATACCAAAAACGCTTCTTTATTAATTTCAATTTATGTTTTACTGTGGAGATGAAGAGTCTATCCTGAAGTTGTAGGTACTTTTAGTAAAATTTGAAAAATTTTGATTTATAAGTAACTGCATAGTCATAAAACAGAGCAAATACAGAACTCAGTAAATCAGTCAGGTCTAAAAGCAACATTTTGGCCTAGACTGTTAATTTTACAGATTCACAGATCGGTAGGGCTTGGAAGGGACCTCTAGAGATCATCTAGTCCAACCCCCCTGCTAAAGTAGGTTGCACAGGATGGCGTCCAGGCGGGTTTTGAATACCTCCAGAGAAGGAGACTCCACAACCTCTCTCGGCAGCCTGTTCCAGGGCTCTGGCAGCCTCAGAGTAAAGAAGGTTTTTCTCATATTCAGATGGAGCTTCCTGTGTTCCAGTCTGTGCCCATTGACCCTTGTCCTGTCACTGGGCACCACTGAAAAGACTCTGGCTCCAGCCTCTTGATATCCACCCTTTAGATATTTATAAGCATTAATAAGATCCCCCCCCCTCAGCCTTCTCTTCTCCAGGCTAAAGAGACCCAGCTCTCTCAGCCTTTCCTCGTAAGAGAGATGCTCCACTCCCCTCATCATCTTTGCAGCCCTCCACAGGACTCTCTCCAGTAGCTCCCTGTCTGTCTTGAACTGGGGAGCCCAGAACTGGACACAGAACTCCAGAGGTGGCCTCACCAGGGCAGAGTAGAGGGGCAGGATAACAACCTCCCTCCACCTGCTGGCCACGCTCTTCTTAATGCACCCCAGGGTACCACTGCCCTTCTTGGCCACAAGGGCACACTGCTGGCTCATGGAGAGCTTGCTGTCCCCCAGGACTCCCAGGTCCTTCTCCGCAGTGCTGCTTCCCAGCAGGTCAAGCCCTAACCTGTACTGGCGCCTGGGGTTATTCCTCCCTAGGTGCAGGACCCTACACTTGCCCTTGTTGAATTTCATAGGGTTCCTCTCTGCCCAGCTCTCCAGCCTGTCCAGGTCGCACTGAATGGCAGCGCAGCCTTCTGGTGTGTCAGCCGCTCCTCCCAGTTTAGTATTATGATTAAATTTGCTGAGGGTACACTCTGTCCCTTCATCCAGGTCACTGATGAATATGTTGATAACTATGTTGAATTTTTGCATCATTTCCTTTGTATAGTCCAACTTAACTCAATGACCTACTGACTAAATTATTCAAATGAAGCATCAAACTCTGCCCTTAGTAAATGGCAAAAGTATGAAAGGAGTTGAGAATTACCATTTGTATCTCCCTATAGGCTGTACAACTCAAAGCAATGCACTTAAAATGGATCAAAATCCTGATGGCCAAACCACAGAATCACAGAATGGTAGAGGTTGGAAGGGACCTCTGGAGATTATCTAGTAGCTTTGTCCTCCCAGTTATTCTGCTTTCTTTCTCATTAGATCAATTACAAATATTTCAATTATAACATTCTAGAATGGAATTTTTACCAGAGAGGATTAGCAGTTTGGGGAAGGGAAGTGGGAAGGAGGGAATGGAAATTTTCTCTGAGCTTCTTCCCATACACACATTCTTTGAAATCAAACTATTTAGAGGTTGTCTGTGAACAACAGAATATATACCTATTGAATATACCTACTGAATATTGCAGAAAGTTTGGAATGACAGGGGAATGAGCAGAAAAGGAATGTTTGACTTATAAGCAAATATTTTTGACACTAAAAATACAGTGGATATAAGGTTTTTAGGTTTATGAACTTAAAATGCAGATATCACGGTTCATCTTTTCAAAAATGATGTTCAAATTTTCCATACATGTTAAAATTTCTAATTAACTTGAACAGTACTGTCTTTTTTAGTCAGCACCATGATAAATGGCACACCTGCTTGACTGGGATGACTGCCAAGGATCAGATAAAATGCAATGCATCCCAATGACATTTTATAGAAGATGGGTAAATGATGCATGAGAGCCAATGCTTCTAGCGTGCTACTCCTTGTAGCCTCATGGCATCTATTTCCACCTGTGAAACCCTTTGTTCACTTCTTGCAGCTTCCTGCTGCCCTGTGAACATTGCAAAAAACTGCATACCCATACTACAGTTTATTATTTAAAACTTCTCTTTTCTTACTTTAAAATTAAATAAAATTAATTTTTTTTGCTACATTTAATAATATTCCTCTAACAAAAAGAATGGTATAATCACATGGAATGAGTGGAGCTGTACAACAAGTAACAGGATTTCTCCTTGCTCTTTAATCACTGAGCTGAGGAGCAGCAGTGTCTCACCAAGAGCTGCACTAATAACCTGCTGAAGCTGATTTTGCTAAAACACTGAGCCAGTCAGCAGTTCTTGAGTGCATAATTGAAAAAAAAAAAAAAAAATGACGCTTTGGAGATCTCTCCATACTTATCAGTAAAGAAATCAGCAGGAATAGGAGGAAAATTCATTGCATCTATATGCAGTATGCATCTATATATTCCACCTATGTTAGTAGATTTTTATTAACATTTCTGTAATTCTGAGGCAAGCCACACGATACTGATGAGTTTTCAGATGTTACCTTATTCATAAAATATGTAAGTTCAGTAGATACTACTGTGCCTTTTCCTTTCCCCTACAAAAAAAAAAAATCTCACGGAAACGCAACACACTGTGAGAGTTATGTAGATTCCAAAACATAATAATGTCTCTGCAAAGTCATACTGACTTTCTACAAAATAATTTGGCTAAGGTCCTTTCACACAACTCTTATCAATCTGCTATGTCACAATATGCAAATACGTCTAACCTTTCTGATTCAAAACTGGTAACACTTGTTAGCCTAGTGAAACACTCGGAGATAGAGAAAAAAAATCATCCCTTTGCATTTAATAACACAAGACAAATATAAGTCCATTTTCCTTGCTTTATCAATTTCAGAACTGTGATACGCTTCATTCAGTTTCAAGTCAAGCTACAGCAACTCTGCCTGCACCGGACCCCAAAGCAGTTTTTCAGAGCCACCTTCAAATTACTGCTCATCTACCTAGTTACTCCACAGCAGAAGCTGTGAAAGGGAACATACTTTACTCAAAAGTATTAGTTACAAGTAGATTACTAATCGAATTGCCAGTTACCAAGAATGTAAAACAACTTCAGACACGAGCATACCTGTCATTCCTAACTTCACAGTGTCTTCACCGGCTTAGTTTGCAGCCCAGCTCACAGGACAATCCCTTCCTCTGACGATGACAGCCCTCACCGTCAGACTACAAAGTACTTCTCACATCCTGACGACTGTCGGGTTTTACAGACATGGGCTCATGAATGTCTGTACAGATCCTGCAGACTCTTATTATACAGTCTTCAGAAAAAGATTCAGAAGTTACCAGCACTAACCACCTTTTTTAAAAAGGAAACAATTATTCTGGAGCTCTCCTTGCACTTCTCTAAAAGAGATGGACTATTCTTACTTTAAAACAGGATGTCACTCCTGCTGTATTTTTACATTAATTTGTTTCATCTTGCTTGCCAGTTTCTGTGTTTTTCTATTTTTACATGACAACCCCCTCAATAGCCCTGTCTCATCTTAATAATCCAAGTTCAATATAAAAATTATTTACTTTAACACTGGTTGCTGATGTATTTCAGACATCCCAGAAAAAGTTTTACATCCAAAGTGAGAGGTACAAATGTTCTCAAACTTACAGTGGTTTAATAACAGTGAATAAAACATACCTGAATTGAATGTGTCTCCTACTAAGAGAAGTATTTTCATCATATTTTTGCTAACTCACAAGATAAAAAAAAAATTCATCTCTATTATTACATACAGAACTCTCTGAAGAAAGGACTGAATCACAAATTCGGCTGAAGATTTGTGTAACAAACCCAGTATTTCTACTGGGTAGCCTCCTTGGATTTAAGTTTAAAAAAAAAAACAAACAAAAAACCCCCAAAAAACCAAACCAAAACAAACAAACAAAACACAAACCCCCTAAAACCCAGCTAAACAAAACTATTTTGCTTAAAAATCAAAATTGAAATCTGGATCTCAGATGAAGCCCTCTATAGGCAGATAGGAGCAGCCTCACATTCACAAGCCCTGGTCCTTATGGGGGACTTCAACCAACCCGACATCTGCTGGAGGGACAATGCAGCAAAGTACAAGCAATCCAGGAAGTTCCTGGAATGTGTCAATGATAACTTCCTCCTCCAAGTGATAGAGGAGCCCACGAGGAGAGGTGCCATGCTGGACCTTATTCTCACCAATAAGGAGGGCCTGGTAGAGGATGTCAAGCTCAAGGGCAGCCTTGGCTGCAGTGACCATGAAATGGTGGAATTCAGGATCCTCAGGGCAGCGAGGAGAGCACTCGGCAGGCTCGCTATCCTGGACTTCAGGAGAGCAGACTTTGGCCTCTTCAGGGATCTGCTTGGTAGAATACCATGGGACAAAGCCCTGGAAGGAAGCGGGGCCCAAGACAGCTGGCTAATAGTCAAGCATCACCTCCTCCAAGCTCAGGAGAGATGCATCCCAACAAAGAGGAAGTCAAGCAAAACCACCAAGAGGCCCCCGGGGATGAACAAGGAGCTCCTGGGCAAAGTCAAACAAAAAAAGGAAGCCTACAGAGGGTGGAAGCAAGGGCAGGTAACCTGGGAAGAATACAGAGAAACTGTCCAAGCAGCCAGGGAGCAGGTTAGGAAAGCCCAAAGCCCTGATACAAATTAGTCTGGCCAGGGATGTCAAGAACAACAAGAAAAGCTTCTATAGGTATGTCAGTGATAAGAGGAGGACGAGGGAAAATGTGGGTCCCCCTCCAGAATGAAACGGGTGAACTGGTTACCCAGGATATGGAGAAGGCTGAGGTACTCAACGACTTCTTTGCCTCAGTCTTCACTGTCAAATGCTTGAGCCACACTGCCCAGGTCACAGAAGGCAGGGACTGGGAGAATGCAGAACCGCCCCCTGTAGGAGAAGATCAGGTTCGAGAATATCTAAGGAACCTGAAGGTGCACAAGTCCATGGGACCTGATGAGATGCATCCGTGGGTCTTGAGGGAACTGGCGGATGAAGTGGCCAGGCCACACGTCATCATATTTGAGAAGTCCTGGCAGTCTGGTGAAGTTCCTGCTGACTGGAAAAGGGGAAACATAACCCCCATTTTTAAGAAGGGAAAAAAGGAAGACCCAGGGAACTACAGGCCGGTCAGTCTCACCTCCGTGCCTGGCAAGATTATGGAGCAGACCCTCCTGGAGACTATACTCAGGCACATGGAAAACAAGAAGGTGACTCGTGACAGCCAACACGGCTTCACTAGGGGCAAATCGTGCCTGACAAACTTGGTGGCCTTCTATGATGGGGTTACAGCGTCCGTGGATAAGGGAAGGGCAACTGACGTCATCTACCTGGACTTGTGCAAGGCATTTGACACTGTCCCACACGACATCCTGGTCTCTAAATTGGAGAGACATGGATTCGATGGATGGACCACTCAGTGGATAAGGAATTGGCTGGATGGTCACACTCAAAGAGTTGTGGTCAATGGCTCAATGTCCAAGTGGAGAACAGTGACGAGTGGCATTCCTCAGGGGTCGGTACTGGGACCGGCACTGTTCAACATCTTTGTCAGCAACATGGACAGTGGGATCGAGTGCACCATCAGCAAGTTTGCTGATGACACCAAGCTGTGTGGTGTGGTCGACACACAGGAGGGAAGGGATGCCATCCAGAGGGACCTTGACAGGCTGGAGAGGTGGGCCCGTGCGAACCGCATGAAGTTCAACAAGGCCAAGTGCAAGGTCCTGCACGTGGGTCAGCACAATCCCAAGCACGACTATAGGCTGGGCGAGGAATGGATTGAAAGCAGTCCATGAGGAGAAGGACTTGGGGGTATTGATTGATGAGAAGCTCAACATGAGCCGGCAGTGTGCGCTTGCAGCCCAGAAAGCCAACCGTGTCCTGGGCTGCATCAAAAGAGGTGTGACCAGCAGGTTGAGGGAGGTGATCCTGCCCCTCTACTTGGCTCTGGTGAGACCCCACCTGGAGTACTGCGTCCAGCTCTGGGGGCCCCAGTACAGGAGAGACATCGAGCTGTTGGAGCGAGTCCAGAGGAGGGCCACGAAGATGATCTATGAGGACAGGCTGAGAAAGTTGGGATTGTTCAGCCTGGAGAAAAGGTGGCTCCGGGGAGATCTAATTGCGGCTTACCAGTGCCTGAAGGGGGCCTACAGGAAAGCTGGTGAGGGACTGTTTATGAGGGAGTGTAGTGACAGGACAAGGCGTAATGGGTTTAAGCTGAAGGAGGGTCGATTTAGGTTAGATGTTAGAAAGAAATTCTTTACTGTTAGAGTGGTGAGGCACTGGAACAGGTTGCCCAGAGAGGCTGTGGATGCCCCATCCCTGGAAGTGTTTAAGACCAGGTTGGATGAGGCTTTAGGCAACATGGTCTAGTGGAGGGTGTCCCTGCCCATGGCAGGGGGGTTGGAACTAGATGATCTTTGAGGTCCCTTCCAACTCAAACCATTCTATGATTCTATGATGTCCCTTGTTATCAGTAGAAGAAAAATATATTGACAATAACCTACTACATAATATCTTCAGAAATCCTGTTTTTGAATGACATCAGAAATCCTACAGAATGACTTCTATGTTAAGCTCAGTTGAGTGAAAACAATGCAAAAATAGTCTGGCTCAGATTCATCTCAACTGTCATGTTTCCCAAAATAAATCAATTAATCAGTAACAGGCAATGACAGATCCATCAGCCAAACTACTAACATTCTAAACTTCGGCTTTCAAACAGAAAAGGCGGCTTCCTGAAATGAATTAAACATGCTGTTTAAACATGGTGGTGTATAAGCTTCATTCCAGATAATACACAGGCTACTCTGCAATGCTTGAAAATATTATCAAATGCAGCTTAACGCCAGGTGAGGGAAGCTGGCCCCTCTAAGCTACGGTTGTGGTCTCTGCTCCTTCCTTCTCCCCACAATCTTCTCCCCTGTCATGCAACATCATTTCTTTTCTGGTTTGTCTTGTTTCTAGAAGTAGAGAAGGTATTAAGAATTAAACAGCTGCTTTCAGTCTGAAAGCAAAAAAGCATCAAATAGTATGCAAGTGAGTAACTATATACTGTGGGGGGTTATATATTATTTAAAAATAAAATTCAATCTCAAACTTTCCACAAATAAAAATTGGCTAATTCACATTTTAAGAGAAGTAGAGCCCAAAATAAAGTGTAAAGAGAAGTTTTGATTTTGGTTCATTGACTGAAATTACTACAAATATATGGTAAAACTTTCAAAACAGTCTTTAGTGACTCTGGGGAATACACAGCTTTGGGAATTAAAGGGAGCACATGCCTTCTGAAAAATGGAAAAAAGATAAAAAAAAAAACAAAAACCAAACCACTGCACCTCAAACTGACTCCACATGGACTTCTATCTTTTTCAAACTCAGGATATCATTGGCCTCACCTAGCATTAGCTTTTGAAGTAAAATAGCTGACCTAAAGAAATCTAGTGTAAAGTAACAATTTGGGGAGAGATGGGAGAGGATCAAAGACATACCTCTGGCAGTTCCACTGCCTCCTTCCCTCCCTGCCCAAAAGCAGACACAGTTGGGACCACCAGTTCAGACTAACTTTCAGACAGCTCTGAGGATGAAACCCTCCCCTCTCATGCACATTTAAGTTCCTCTTCAAGTGATATGCACAAGTGCCAAGTAATTTTTTGGAAAACCATACAGTCTCAAGTGACAGCGTGCTGTGGTGGAGAACCACAATCTTTGTTAAGTTGTTCCAATGAAGTATTGCATGCGCAATTAAAAAATTAATGCCAGTAATTTTTCTTCTTCCTTCTTCTTTTTTTCCATCAACTGAAGCCATCCCAGCTAGACTAGACAGAATATTCCAGAAGGGACATAGCAGCAAGAAAAAAAAAATGCACTCCCTGTTCTCCTCCACGGGAGTCTCCTTTCAGGAAGATCTCTGGATACACGAGCACTTGCCAAAGTATTTCACCAGCCAATGGTTCATTACAACTGGTTGCTTGACTCAAAAGTGGCTCCTTCCAAGTAATTGTGAAGGTCCTGAAATCCCAGCCCATGGTGTCAGGAGTGTGACTTAACACCTGGCCATACAAGTAAATATTTCTGCTTGCACACTGTGATTCCAAAAGGTGTAACTAGCATTTCATCATTACATTTACTTCCCTCACAAAACCACAAGTAATCCGTTTCTCATTTGTATGATTTCATGTTTTCCTCCAAATCACTTATAAAAATGTTGTAGAGTAGATTTTCAATAATTTAACATGACCCAGTTTCCTTTGCATTATTCTCATTTCTCAATCAAAATATGATATGCTACCTTATGCCAAACAGGTGAGGTAAAAACAGTATCAGATGAAGTGTATCTTTACAGCAGAGTAAAGTCCAATTCTACAATGCATCCTCAATTATTCATTGTATTTGGCTATATTTGTTTTAAGGATTTTGAATTTTTGTTTGCTGGGAAACCAGCAACAAAGAGGCAAGAAAGGAAAAGCAGCGTGTTAACTGAGAGTACCCTCAGAAAACCACAGGTTATACTAAATATTCTTAAGCTAATATACTAAAAAAAATCATGAAGTTACAAAATATTTCCTGGCCCATGCTAATGGTCTAAAATATGCATAAAGGAAGAGTAGGATCAAAAACTGTAGAAAATAAATTAAAAACTTAACTTCCTAAAAAGTAATTATTTAAAGAAGTTTTATATGCTCATTAAGAACCAACACATATTGAAGAATAACTGCTACATTTTTAGTAAGCCAGTGAAATTATCTACTTTGCCCTAACTTCATAAAGAACACAAAGTATAAACCTCCCGCTTGTTCATTACTTAAAAAGAAATTTCATGCTCCTGGGCTGTAAAATCAGTGTATAATTCAAACTGGATGAAAATCCTTTTAAAAAATTTATGCTTAAAGCTCAAATCCTAGCTTTCATGCAGCCATCCACTCAAGATGCTAATTGAAGATACACACAGAGAAAAGCTGCCAACATTATTTTGTCTGTACGAATACGTACATCTTGAAAGCACTTGATGTTAACCAGTAACTCAGTACTAAACAAGAACAGCAAAAGTAAACTCCGAAAGTTCATCTGTTTAACAAAACTGCCACTATTTTGAACTGTGCGATCTGTGGCAACAGTTGAATCGCTCTGCGATGAAAATTATACCAAATGACTACGTAGACACATGGGAATTTTCTCAGCTGACAAAATTAAAAAATACATACCTTTTATAAAATACTATTTTACAGAAAGCCCTTCAGTTTGTTAATTTACTAGAAGCTCTGAAACCAATAATACTGAAAGACTAAAAATAACCTCTTTGCCAAGTTAATCATACAGAACATTTTGGCTCAAAAGACATTAAAACTACCTAATTACTGCAATGGATTTGTTCCCTATAAGAATGAAAGCAGATAATGGCAGCAATGTGAGACTGATGTTCACTAATATGATCAAGAGACTAATTATTATCCATGAATCATTTGTAGCATTCAAAACTTGATTAATGTCAGGTCAAGTTTAGCATGTGATAGGTTTTATTAGTAATGCTCGGCTATCCCACAGCTTGTCAGTTTAAGCGAGTGCCATCTGTTAGGTATAGGAATAGCCAACAGCCACAACAAAAGCACAGTGGATACAACTGGTCACTGAAGTACGTTTTAAAAATTCCATAAGGGAGCTACCCTAATAATATTTTAAACACACTAGACCAGAATCCAGCACAAAAAGACCTGCTAAAGACAGGAAATTTGTAGCCCAAAAAAGTGAGCATGCAAGACAGGCTTTTCTCATTTTAAAGCTTGACCAAAGGCGTGTCTCGTAACACTGAATTTAGCTTCACAGATTGACCAGTCTCTAGCAATAAAAATCCTTTTGCAAGAGGAATACGTGTAACTTCCTCACTACGCTCCTTCATCATCTTTAGCAAGCATTCCTGTATAGAATATACTGCTTTACCCTTTAAAGCATCACTCATGGTATTCAAGTACACATGGCCCTAACTTGGCTCATGTAGCAATCCACTGTTAGAAGACAACGAACCTGAAATTCATATTCCACAAGAAAGTGTTTACTGACAGTTTCCCACTTGTTCTAATTACAGATAATGGCAAGAAGGAATCTTTTCACAGGAGGCTCACTTTCTACTATTTCACAGCCCTTTGCGGGTGGCCAGCTGTATCAGGGGTCACCGCTCCCATGTCCAGCCCATTCACAGCTCTCGCAGCAGGATGGGAACTCACCTGCTATCGTAAGAGCTCATGTGGGCATCTCCACTGAACCTCCACAAGCTCTGCACTAATAACGGGAGGAGCAGCAGGGCTGAACTAACATGAGGAGGCAACAGATGGGTGTGTGCATAGAGAGGAAGGAAGGTGACCTAATTCTACCTGGGTTTGCTCTGGCACCTATGTACTCTCCTTTGGTCTAAAATTAGTTAGAAACTCAGCAGGAGCATTGAAAGAAACATTTATTTACCTCACAGCTATCACAGCTACAAGAGCCCTCTCAGATGTATTATAAATATGTTCTCATTTGTGGCGCTCTCGCATTCTAAGCGGATGAAGTGAAAGGCTGCAGGTTCAGGCTGCCACTAGCATAACTTGCAGTCTCTACTTCAGCTCCAAGTGTTCTGTTTTCTGGCTAAGAGTATGACATGCAGGGCTCCCAGACTCCTTGATGTAAAAGCCAAGTATTCTGAAGACTTGATGCTAGCAGGCCATAGACCATAAGTAACATCATAATTCAAAGAACCACAGCTACTCTACAGTTTCTTCCTCAACCACTGTGCATATAATTTCACAGCTGATGACTGACAAGGACCCAAACTACTAGTGCCTGGGCATTAGCATTCTAACTAACGACACTACTCTTCATGGATTGTCTGTTAGAAGAGCAATTCTGCAGAAAAGTCTTTACCGGAGTCTATGTATTCTTTCCAGAACAGGAAGGCAATAGAAATTCCTGTTTATACTCATGTGATGGGGAACGAGCAACACCTCCAAGCAAGAAAGCCAAAGAGACTCATCCCTTCTATCTGCAACCTGCTTTGTGTCATCAGTGAGGCACCTCTGAAAAAAACAAGTTATTCCACACGCCGGACTCTCAGAGCTTTCCCAGCTCCTACTAGAACTGCTGCCAGTTTCACAAAGGGAGTGTTATAGTCTGCTTTTTTCATAGAGAATGTAAAGCAAGAGAAATCATAAATATCATCTTCTGAAACCTGCTTCTTAAATCTTTTCTACTACCCCTCTAAGAGATTTAAAGAAAAGCCATTTCCAGATATATGATTATCTGGAAGTTACTGTAGTCTGTGATGGGATGCAACCTCCGATATTGAGAAGGTGGAAGAACTGCACTAGCTTGATTACATTACCCAGCCACAAAGGAAAAAACGTTATTGTGAACAACAATAAAATATATTGCAGAGGGGGTGAGAAATAAAGTTTTATGGTTCTATTTTTTTTTTTTAATCTCTTTTTGGTTTTGCAGCTAATTCATTAACTGCACTCTTTAAAGATGCTATTAACACGAGCTATGTGTCATGTTCCTTAATTATTTGGATAGCGACATTTTAGAAAAATGTAGAGCACATTACAGGAAGAGTCTCACTGAGCTATCACCAGTTTGTTGGTTCTGACTGAACAACTCCAAAGGTCATGTACCTAATATATTCAAAAAAATACCTAAGAATAACATGAGTGCTATGTGTGTTAATCCTTAATTTGACAGCACATCTGCATTCCTGAATTCAAAATAAGTATTAAGCACTTCTCACTGTCAATCTCTTCTCAAAAACACAATTGAGAAATTGACACCAATTAACTACGATGTTCTCAAATGCTTCTTTCAAATAAGAGAAATAGGCTGTTCCAAGGAAGTTGAGTTGACTTTTGTGATAGCTTCAAAACAGGAGAAACAGATTCCTCAAGGCTGTGAGGGAACGCCACTCACTGCCAAACAGCAATAATTTTTCATATTTATTTTACCTGATGAAGAAACAGAGCAATATATTTCACAGCTTGACCATTTATTTTACTGTGCTCTTGCCAGTTCTGTATTTCAACCTGCAAGTTACCTTCAGTTTTTTCTTTTAGGGATTGGGACTTTGTCCACATCACTCTCCTCATGCTCTCCCACCTGGCAGAACACACCTGCCTGAGACTAGAGTCCCGCTGGAGCTGGAGGAGGATTAATAAGTGCCACTAGCAAATTCTTTGACCTATATACAAGTGATCTGCAATCTGTGACACTCCTGAATGGATGGCAGATACTCAGTAAAGTCTGTTACCCGACATCCTCAACTGAGCAAGGTTCTCCCACTAACGTTTAGAAGCTCCCTAATACTCTGGGTTTAGATCAAATACAACATTCAAAAGTTCTGATGTCAAAGGAAAAAATGACATCGAGCTGAGTGCAACGAGGCCACGTGTATTTTAATTTGTTCTCTAAATGATCTTCCAACGTTACAAACTTGATTGGGTTTATCTGTTATCCAGCCCCTGTGTAAACTGCTACAACATAATCCGGTCTCTGGTTGTCAAGAACATGGACAGGCCTGTTTAATTAAATCAGATAATTAAGGATCATGTTTTATTAAGCATTTCCACTAAGACTCATCAACAAAGACAAATTTGTATATACAATAATTCAATTAGACATAAAATGGATATTCAAGAATATGAAGTCTTCATGCATTTACTGTTACAATGCCTGATTCAAGCTGGGCTAATGTATTCCACTGGGCACCAATGCAGTGATTTTAACACAAAAATTAAGATTTAACATTATATTCTGGATGTTTATAAACATCTGATTCTTCTGCTACGCAATGGCACTTGAGGGCTTTATTTGCTACAAAGCTGAAATTAAAATTTGCCACTGCAAGGCCATAACAGTAAAATGCTAAGATTTTATTATTTCTTGATTTTAATGAAAAAGATTAATTTTGTACAGTATTTTTTTTGCAAAACTGGGCATATCACAAGAAAAGAAAGACCTAGCAGGGATGTCCTATAATCTTGTATCATAATAAATTGCTTTAAATTTCACCCCCATCTTTACAATTTTCTTTGTGCTTTTATTCATTTTATCCAAATTAAGGGCATGTCTCTTGAACATCATTCCAATACGAGAAGGTTGATGGCTTCCCTGCGGAGCTGTATTGCCAGGAGGCAGTTTGGAAAGTGACAGGCTGTGAAGTGGCACAACGGACAATATTAAACAGTTGCCCCTCAATTAATGAGTGGACTGACCCACTTAGTCACCACAGCTGAGTCCTCTAATTCAGAAGGTATCAAATATACCAATTCAATTGCCCATACTGGGATACCAACTGGTAATTAGGTCCAACCAGATTTGCATTTTCTCCGTTTCAGTAATACATCACAAAACTGAAAGTAAAAATCATTGTTAAAGACATTTTTCCTACTTAGAAAGTTATATTATTTCCGTTGCACAAAATACAGAAGAAATAATTTACAAAAACGTTAGAATGTTCAAAACTAATGTTCAAATGTTAAAAATTAAATTGAATATATATACTGTTCTGACATTTAAACTTACAGTGTGCACCAAGCATAATGCTTCATCCATATGACTTTATTTTTCCACTAGTTTCATTGTTTTCTTTCCCACACCACAGTTTGGCAAGTCAGAATTTAATTATATATTCCACATCTGAATTATTCTACATTAATTTAATTTGTACCACTAGCAATATCTAACATAGGCCACTAGTTATGAAAATAATCCTTCATGGAAATATTTGAGTCTGTTTGTTTTAACTTCAGTAGATCATTTTCCAAAAAAATGTGAAATGTAACTAATGTGGGAATAATTTCTTAAACCAAAAGCAAAAACCTATTTACCCGTTTCCCTAATCAAAATTATACTGTGCTGAAATATTATACTTGACCTTCAACATCACAAATAATAATAATCAAAAGCAAGTAGCCTAATCCTCTTCTGTTAAGTCTAGGAAATGAACACAGATTCTTGATCATGAACGGGTCTCCTGGAGTGACTACACCGGAGCAAAGAGGCTGAAAAGTTAGCCATAGCCAAGTCATTTTTTTCTTTTCCCTAGCATGTGGGAAAATCTTTTGGTGTAAAGCAAATAACTGCAGCCTCTCTGCCCCACAGAAAGCAAAGGAACACCCAGAGGCAGCTGGACATCCCACCAGCCCCGGTCTACAAAGACCCTGCCACCCTCATCCTCTCACTGCAGAAATTATGTTTACCCAACAGTATCCACATCATTCCAGTGCTGCAGCTGGTTGCATGAAATAACTTCAGTTCAAGCAGTGAACGTTAAGAGGTAGTAACCTACATTCAGCTCAAGAGCCACAGTTTGGTCATCTATTTCATATCACAATTTACAAAGCTTCCACTTGGTCTGGTTGGTTGTCTTTACCTTTAAAATTCACATGGTAAAATAATTTTGAAAAATCAGGCTGAAGTACTACATGCTGGGATGCAGGACAGCTGCCAAGTGAAGATTTCAAATTCTAATATAAGCATAAGGTAACATCTTTCCAGCTTCTTATTCACTATTTGTTTACTAGGTTCCTCAGGTCAAACATTATTTGCATTTACAGGAAGAAAAGCACTCCAAAAAGAAGATTTGAGTGAAGATAACCACCAGCACAAAAGCATCTCAAGGTGGAATAAGGCAATAGTGCTTTTACAACATTGGACTTTCCATTTTTGGGGAGATAGAATAGGACAAAGCAAGGAAGAAATATGTCAAGTAAAGAAATAAAAGCAAACAGAAACAAAATGGTAGAGGGGAGATGGGTTAGAAGATAATTAAAAGGAGATGAGATGATGAACAGGCCAAAAACCTGGAACAGAACAGACGGAGCGAGGACTATGGTGTAGGCCAGACGCCGAAGAGTGACTGCCAATTCTGGGTCAGGAAATGCAGGATGGAAAGGTAAGCTGATTAAGCTACTCCTTAAGGCATAGAAAATAAAAACAAAAATAAAAACAGAGGAAACAAGTCTTCTTGGCATTAAAAACCCTCCAGATGGTAACATTCCCTCTCCACCAAGATGCAGAATTCAAAATCTCCAATAAATAGACATTATTTGACACCTCTGCTGTTGCCATTGCTGCTATTGAATTCTTCCATCTTCTGTCCCATGACTGCAAACGTTCTCCATATTTTTGTCTGTAGGCTACTTGGCGACCTAAGACAGGGCTTTGTGGTCATTTACAGTCAGTTTTGAGTTAACAGCTCTCTTGGCAGACACCAATGAGCTATGTCCACATATTCTGCCTTTTATCAGGGTTCATTTTGTCAGGCCATGCAAATACTAGCTTACAGCTGCCTGCAAAATACTTGACACCAACATCAGCAAGTCATGTACTTACACAATCTTCCTTATCATCAGAGGTCCACAGCCACTTAATTTTCCAAAACAAACCACCTCAACAGTAGCTATATTTTTATTGGTACAAACTTTTAAACATTCCACCTTCCCTAACTACAACAAAAACAGTTTCAAAAAATAAAAATAAAAATCCAAATGTCAAATAAAGCAGAAGAACAAAATAAGTCATCTGTCAGTTCACAGATTTGACTGAAAACTTTCAAGAAGATCCTAGGCCATTTAATCTTCTAGCAGAGATTACTCACCTTCATTCTAATCCCTCTGGGACAAGCTGTCATTTTAAAACCAGATAATAGTCTAAGAACTGACAAGTCATTGACATACAGCATGCTAACATTTGAAAAAGGTTGTTCATTTGACCTGTATCATTGTTTAACCTTTAGCCCTATTGTTCCATTGAGAGTGATGGGCACAATTCTCCACGGGACCACAGACTGCACACAAAGGAACTTTTTTTCTACTCCTGCTAGACAGCATTTGCACTAGACAATAGGCTTCAGTGATGACATCCGGGCTGGGACCGTCCACACAAAAAAGCCTTGAGCAACAACTGTGGGTTGGTTTAGGCAATGAAAGCTAAGACCTGCATCATTTCCAAGAGATTAATTATTTCTATGTACCTGTACTTCCTGTTTAATATAATGAAGATAATGTCCTTGTTAAAAATCCTAAAGTATTTGTATAAATAAAAGGCTAAGGCTCTAAGGCTAGCATTAACGTCGCTGGTCTTTAATACTTTAGCATCAAGGAAGCCTAAATCTCAGCTTCTTCCATAGACTGCTGCTACCCTTACATGATGGATGGGAGAGCTGGCAGCCTTGACCATGTCACCTCCTTGAATTCTGATGCACACTAATAAATGAAAAGAAATCAAGCTATGCAACACAAGTGACCAATCATGCAAGTGTAATGACAAAGAGCAAAGATTCAACATTGCTCAAAAATGTATTTCTAAAAGAACTTGGAAATTACATTAAAAGGTGAAAATCACTCACAGAGTAGATGTGTTCCCAGCTAACAATAAAAGAGTAAACTGTGTTTAATGATTCCTTGATTATAGAGGCAGACAAATTCAGTGATGCTGCTTTCTCCATCAATATCACAGTTCAGTAAGGTAACAATTTTAGAGATTCTGAGAATATACAAACTGTGCCCAGGTGATTGTTCCTTTCTTTTCTTCCTCTTACCACCAAAACTCAGTCTTACAAAAACCAAACAAAAGTCCATCAAAGCATCTCAAAATAACGCTCAAGACAACATTATAAAGATATAACATTGTAAAGATATTGCCCTTATTTCCAAAATCTAGTACCAACAACAAATGGCAAGGCACAACTATCAATGCTGCCATACTTTATAATTGCACTTTAAAAGTGCATTTCATTTCATAATAAATTGATTTTCAGACTAGAAAAAAAAACAGCCAGCACTCTAACTCTGGTATTAAAGTCCCAAATTTATAACTCTAAGAACAATTTCATTACTGGATATATTATATAACACAGTACAAAGTCTACTGCTGTTTGAAGTAATTTCTTCCACATTTTCACTGAGAATAACTAAAGCTATGTGGACAACATTCATTTTTCCTGGTATAATTAAAAGTTCTAGCCACTTATTGTACTATTAAATATAGTGCTGAGACTCCTGGCCTTTTTGAGTAATCTTCCTACAATCCACCCAAGCTAACACAGATTTACTGATATGCACTATTGTTAATAAGAACAATGGCCAACAACGGCTTTCAATTTGGAACACTATGTCTTAACTCAGGTCATGGAAAGGAATGATGGAGGGAGGCTGTGAAAAGAGAGGTCTACAACATTTACTTTTGTGAGGTTCAAACTGAGCCCTAGGAATGTATTTCAAAAATTAATTTTCTCAAAGCAAAAATAAGATATGATGGGTGGTTCCAGCTGCGGTAATTCAGAAGTACACTTGATTCTTTTCTTGACCCTAAGAAAAACACAACTACACTTCAAAAAAACCTCCAAGATATATTCCAAGAATTTCAATGAAACACATTCTAACCAGTGGTACAGGTTTTTCACTTTTTCAGTCTTGAATACGCTGGTGCAATCAGAGATCCAACTCATCTGTGGCCAAAGACCGGTATGTCCATTTTTCGTTCTTTGAAAATAACAAGCCTTGGCGGGGGGGGATCTGAGAAGCTACACCTTCTCTCAGTGAAATACAAGAACTGGAGGTAGGGAGGAAACCCATGCTTGAGAAAATGCACAGCTTTTCTGAGGCCACTCAAGGGTGTAAATCTTTAAGGAGCTCTAGTCAAGAAAGGAAGGAACCTGTTAGATCCTTTCTAAAGATGAAAAAATCCCACTGTTCTTGGAGAAGAATAAGAAAAATGGCTAATTAAACGTAAGGAAAAGATCTACCTAAGCAGGTCCCATTTGTCAGTCCTTTAGCACCCATTCAGCTGCCACCATCTCTGGAGATGGATTGATGGTTATGCTGAGACAATCTGAATACGAATCATAGAATCACAGACTGGTTTGGGTTGGAAGGGACCTCAAACATCACCTAGTTCCAACCCCCCTGCCATGGGCCCGGACACCCTCCACTAGACCACGTTGCCCAAAGCCTCATCCAACCTGGCCTTGAACACTTCCAGGGAGGGGGCATCCACAACTTCTCTGGGCAACCTGTGCCAGTGCCTCACCACCCTCACAGTAAAAGATTTCTTCCTTATATCTAATCTAAATCTACCTTGTTTCAGTTTAAAGCCATTACTCCTTGTTCTGTCACTACATGCCATTGTAAACAGCCCCTCTCTGGCTTTCCTGTAGGCCCCCTTCAGGTACTGGCAGGCTGCTATAAGGTCTCCCCGGAGCAGATATAAGCAGACTCAGAAGCTAGCAGGAATTCCTTGTCTCCCTGCAGACCTTGCTGTGCTGCGCACAGAGTTGGTAAACCCTGTCCAGACATTTGTCAGTGATGCAAAAGAAACCCAGCTTGCTCTTTCAGCTATACTAATGAGGTATTCATCGCTATGAGTACATTTGTTGCTATAGTTGCAGAGATGACTGAATAAACATAGGAAAAAGATCTTTTGGGCAAAGCAATACTATTTTTAAATAGTCCTCTTTCAGAATAGAGCAATGCATCAAAACAACAGTCTGTTCTGACTACATATAATGAAAAATTCTGTTCACGAAGTTGTGATGAATATGAAGATGTTATTCCTGTTTCATTATCCTAAGGAAGTGTCACAGGAATCACACTCATCAAGTTCACAGAAGTAACGAAACAAAAAAATGCATTTTTGACGTAAATAAGAGCAACAATAATTCTTTGTCTAAATATTATTCTTTTGAGAACATATGTTTATGAATACTATTCTTTTGAGCAGATACAGATTTGAAATATAGTTTAAATCTATGATTTCCCTTAAATGCTTACCAATAATTGCCTTAGATAAAATTCCACATCAATACTGCTAGTACTACCTAAAACTCCTTGCATTTATCATAGGGCATACAAACAATTCTTAAATACTGACATAAATCTTCTTACTTATTGAAAACAATAATCAGATTTAAAGCCTCATTAGAAATTTTCTGCTATAGCAGTAGTATAATAAACATGTTTCACTAGATAACGGTAACTTTAAATGAGGACAAGGATTGTTTAAAACCTGTAACATACATTGTACAAAAAGAAATTTTTAAAAACTATGGTTATTTCAAGTCCAAAATGTAGAAAGCTTTAGAGTCTGCTGTGATTGTCACTTAAAAAAACCACCCCAATACCGAATAAAACCCACCAAAAACCCCCCACCAAACTCAAATACTCCTAATAAACGAAAAGCATGTGGATACTCTTATCAAAGATGTTTTTACGATGGTGATAACACACGAGGGTGAAAATTTGTTGTCTGAACTGCATTTCCAACATATTAACCTCAAATGCAGGTTGCAACATCCTTAAAGTTTTACCTGGTACTGCAGATTTACTGCTATCTTCAAATACTGTTTTTTAACAGCTTGAGATAAGTAACAAAACCCAAAGAGATAGCCATGCTTCGCACTTTCATATGCCCTACTATATCAACCTGCGTAAGCCACCACTTTATCAGTTCCAAGGGTATATTAATTCCTCATAAAAAAGCAGCAAAACTCAGAGGAAAAGGAACCCTCAAGAGAAAGAAAATGTGCTATATAACTGTAATGCAAACCACCCATTGACTTTTACTCACTCTAACTGGGGGGGGGGGGGCGGGGGGGAGTTAACTGACAGAGAGATGCCTAGATTAAAAAATAATCTTTCAAGACATATAGTTTGATAAAACCCAGAATATTGCTCTTACTTGCTTTATTCCCCTACCAATTTGATCTAATACATGCACAGAGTATGTAAATCATAAATGAAGTTATTAAAATAAGAGAAAAATAACACTGGCTATTTGCTCTGCACTGCCAGTAACTCTACCCCTCCTGCTCTCTATGCGTATCCTCAACTGCTGCATAAAGGAATATTCTTCACAAAAATGGAAGAAAATTGGCCAGAAAATGCTTCATTCCATAATTCACCAGTTAATCAAACCTGCCTGCAAAGACAAGGACAACATAGAAAATACTGTCCACACATTAGTGTCAAAAGTAATTAAAGTCTATTATGAAACCAATTCTAGCCAGGTATAATTTCTTTTTTCCCTTCACCAACATATTTGCTGCTTTATTGCTGGGTAATAAGACAGTCAATGTCTTAAAGAGTTTATGCTTAGAGCTTTGAGAAAGGCTGAAAAAGACCAGTAAATAACATAATTTCACTGCTGAATTTTAAAAGTGCCACAGTCAGAATTGTGAAAATCCAATACATTGGAAAGCACATGGACAATTCAGAAACCTCCTTTAGACAGGAAAAAGAAAGCTGTTGAGCGTAATTTTAATTCTCTAAGTTCTGGGAAGCGGAGGATCATTTCAATAGTTATGTACTGGCAATTAGATTTAACTAGCAGGAGATTTATTTACAGGTATGTTTTACCTAGAAATTTTTCTGGGAATGCTTCCCAACATGTTCTTCCTGTGATTTTTAAATGAGGATAAAGAACCTGGAACTTCAGAACACTTCAAGAAACTCTAAACTTATGTAAAAAAACAATTCTTAAGATGTGTGCCTTTTGTTCTGGTTTCTTTTAATTTCAAGCTCAAAATTATGTGTCCTAGACAAACAGCCTTTTTCCTCTCCATTAAAAATTTACTTCAAATTTACAAAGTTGATCTTAAATAGACAATCCAAAAATGCAACAACACAAATACAGACAACTGATCGAAACATTCATAGTGCTTTATCCACACAAACTTCTCATAGAATTGTTCATGATTTGAACTTGCTGAAGACTGCTACTCTCTGCCAGGTTTTTTTGCAAGTCCAGCCTATGCCTTATCTCTTTATTTACTTTTCACCCATTCTTGGTTAGCCAAAATACCATTACTCCTCCTCTTGGGGCAAGATTCATTACCTGCTACAGGCCCAAGGAAATGACAAAAGCAAATGGAAACTGACAATTTGATGTTCATTGCTTTGCGTTGATGAGACACGGGACTACTAACAGCAGTGCTGAGAAAAACGGGTTCCTCTAGAAGAAAGTATTATCCAGGAGCCATTTAATTCACAGAAGAGAATAAAAGTATTTTACAGAACGTTAGGATATGTCTATAGTGAAAGAAAGAGCGCACAATGAAAGATAGGAACTCATATATATATATATGTGCAAGTCATATGCATTATTTCAGAAGACCTAGGGCAGTATTTTAATAAGTAAAATGTGGAGACGTTAACCAGAATGGGCTCTTAGCAATCACTGCTGAACATGAAGTGGGAGTTCAAGCACAACTCATGATTCTTAGACTATGGCCAAATGGGGACTGGAAGTAAAAAGAACATTATATTCTTACCTACAAAGGAGGATAGTGTAAACAACATAGCTCTCAGACATTCCCTTGAGCTCAGAGATATTTCAGACCCAAAGCTATTAACTTCTATGTCATCGCTCAAGATTACGAAACTAAAGAATTAGGTTTTGCTAAAGTACAGGTTTTAAATATGGGGAAACAATAATTTGGAAGGAATAGGTTGCCTAAAACCAGTTTTCAGAGTACCCCAAACTGCCAATCGCCCTCAAGCATTGCTGAAAACTCGGTTAGTAGACAAACTCGCTGGAAGCTAAAAAAAGCTGAGGGATAACCTGTACCCAACACTGCTTTGCTGCCTTCAGCACCACAACATAAACAACTGAAATCAAGTTTACCTTTCTTGATGTGTAGATGTCAAAAAATGGTTTGTTTCGAACACTGAATGGTTCCTGTGCTTTGTCGATAAGACCATTTTTCATCTTTTCATGTCGTGGAAATATAATCTCTTTCTCTATACATGCAAGTCGAACATTAAAATCACAGTCTCCAACAGGCTGCCCCTGCCAAGTTACAAAAATCAGTGTTAAAACCAAACATCAAATTATTTGAACAGTCTAAGTTTTCCTTACACAATATTTAGAATCATACAGATACATAAAAATATTATCAAATGACTACATGTTTTTGCCAAACACTTGGTTTTCAAGCATTTGTCTCAGGCTGTAAGAAGTTTAATCAAATCAAAGTTCACAGAAAGATAAAAAACCTATAATATGTATTCAAGCATATATGAGTTAAATATTTAAATACCTTTAAAGTTAAGCAAAATAATTTAAATATTTTCTTAATTATAGCTTTGGATATAGCAGATATATACTTTTCTACATAGTTTTCCTCTGAAGTCATAATACTTTTCATGACAACGTAACAATGCAATTTATGCAGTTAAGCAAACACATTCCTTTAAAGGTACTATATTGATGCCTTGAAAGAAGCATTAATTATGTGAATGTTCACTCTTCTGTCACAGAAAAAAGAAAGGTATAGCTGCAGTTGGAAAATGTACCAATAAACAGTGGCCGCAAAAACCTGTAAGATATGTGATGGTTTGGTCACAAGAAGGTAGTAAAAGCCCTTCTCCAAGTCACAGTAGCGTACTCTGACCTTTCAAGATTTGAAATAAAACAGCAGCTTTACATTGCTCTTTAGACATTTGGTGCATTGCACCAGATCAGTATGAACACTCAAAATGCACATTTGTCAGCTTAATAATTGCTCATAATGGAGTTTATTATATTTTGAACATTAAATAGTGAGGAGAATGCACTGTGAATATCACTAAGAGAAAATAAGCAACTGGCAACTTATAAATTCTAAAGTTAGTTTCAATCAGATGTGCCACTTTCATATCAATAAGGCACAAAACTCATAGATTTGCATTGTTACAAGCACAATACAGCACTGGAAGTTGTTTACATGAGATCATCCCTCATTTTGCCACCTCATTCACACAGAAAAAAAAATTTTCAAAATCTATCCCTTTTATGGTCCACAGAGAATAAGCTTACAGAGCTTTGGCTTCAAAACCAGAATTTTTAAAATGTTGAAAGCAATGAGCACAGGAAACTGGGAAGACATGGGACTCGAATCATCAACGGCAGCAGTACAGATGAGCAGGAGAACCAGCAACCAGATATTTCCTGTACTAAACGCAGCTAGAAGAGAAATGGAAAGAGAATCTAAAAGAAAAAAGTCCCGCTCTAACATGCAGCAAAGAGAATCAGAACTGGTCAATCTGAAAGAATGCAAAGGAAATAAATGGCAAAATGACATCCTAATGAAGCATACAAAGGTAAGAGACAGAACAAGTAGCATCTGAACAGATACTTCACTAGGAGAAAAACAGAACACCAATTTTAGACCAACATGAGTTTAATCAAGTTCTTTGCAAACTCATCCTGGCTTTCACCAGAATCTTCTACATTTCCTGCTGCCAAAGGGGCATTAACTTTCTCTTACATTTCCTTCCCAGCATTAGATCCTTACTAGACCTCTATAAAAAGTCCTCAATTGTTCAGTGCAACAGCTTTAAGAACTGTGCATAGCTCCCACACCACATGTAATTCACAACCCCTTTCTTTCAGAACTCAGCTTCAATCTATAGGAGGAGAGGCAGCACAGCCACCATCACTTGGCGGGGAAGCGCATCCTGCACAAAGCCGGTGACAACATGGGTGAAATGTCTCCTAACCTCTGCTCATTGATCCATGCTTGTGAAGAAGAAGAAAGGCTATCTAGCTGTTAACTTTGCATTCAGCGTTGCCCTTCTTTCATACATGGAGGTGTTATTAGCAAAGAGCCATTCAAATTAATGGAAATTAGAGTATGGAAAAAAAAAAGGAGCATGAGAGAGGCTTACTCCTTATTCATTTGTCGCAGAACACAGCTGCCTGATCTACAGATTTTTAAGTATTGCTGACAAAATTCAGGAGAAACATTCTGTCTTTGTTCCCCATGTACAGCACACTTGAGAACTCATCTATACAGTGATTGAACTTGTCCTGCTTTGTATATCTAATTAAAACACAGAAAACACATATTGACCTCTGTAACAACTGACTGAAGAAATGATTGAGGAATTCTTTCCTGGGAAATGTGTATACATATTACTCATTATTTCAAAGAACACCATAAACTGTTCTCTAGGTACACTTCAGCAAGACCTAGCACACATGCTGTCTTCCCTACAGTAGCTTTTCCACTCAGCCACATTTTATGAGTAGGTCTGAAAGAGCAAATGAACTAATTAATGTTTCAAATATTTGAGCTTCCAATAAGCAGTAAAGTTATTTAGAGGGCTTCTTTACAATGATTCATTCATAAATGCTTTTGCATAGTGACTTAAATTTATTTCAACCCCTTAATAGTTAAAAGGCGAGACGACTTCATATGCACCATAAACCAGCTGAATCACTTTCTTTTCCTTTAAATAACCCTTTCACTTCTCCCATCCACTTGGAACTAATTAATTTCCTGCAGCTCTGCCAATCATATATTTTTATTTCAAAGCTTGTTAAGCAGAAGGGTATATTACCACTAGGTTATATCATATAAAGGTCAGAGATAGGTTGACTTAAGATTATATGAGATGGGAAAACACAAATAATGCTGCCAAGCAACTTCTTCATCAGCCAAGTAAACTAAGCAGTTAAGGAGTATTTCATTCTCACGAAAGCAAAGGACATTAGCAATATGAAAATTAACATAACATTGAATTTAAATCAAGGACATAACGAATAAAAGCAATATTGGAGGAGGAGGGCTTTTTCTTTGTTATTAGACACTTGCCATAATTACAAAAAAATGTTGCTAATATACAATGTATTTATCCCAGACAGATCCCAAACCTTCAAGTGGTAAAATCCTAGCTTTTAGCAAATAAGTAGGAGGGTAACGTAGGCTGCAATAAATAATTCACAGACCTTGACAAAAACAGGAAGAGATTTAGTGTATAAAGCACACATTTAAAAGTTGTCCAAAACCAAGACATAGATGCATGTATAATCATAGAATGGTTTGGGTTGGAAGGGACCTCAAAGATCATCTAGTTCCAACCCCCCTGCCATGGGCAGGGACACCCTCCACTAGACCACGTTGCCCAAAGCCCCATCCAACCTGGCCTTAAACACTTCCGGGGATGGGGCCTCCACAACCTCTCTGGGCAACCTGTTCCAGTGCCTCACCACTCTCATAGTGAAGAATTTCTTTCTAACATCCAATCGAAATCGACCCTCCTTCAGCTTAAACCCATGACCCCTTGTCCTGTCACTACACTCCCTCATAAACAGTCCCTCACCAGCTTTCCTGTAGGCCCCTTCAGGTACTGGTAAGCTGCAACTAGATCTCCCCGGAGCCACTTTTTCTCCAGGCTGAACAATCCCAACTCTCTCAGCCTGTCCTCATAGGAGAGGTGTTCCAGCCCTCTGATCAGCTTCATGGCCCTCCTCTGGACTCCCTCCAACAGCTCAATGTCTCTCCTGTACGGGGGCCCCCAGAGCTGGACGCAGTACTCCAGGTGGGGTCTCACCAGAGCCAAGTAGAGGGGCAGGATCACTTCCCTCAACCTGCTGGTCACGCCTCTCTTGATGCAGCCCAGGACAAGGTTGGCTTTCTGGGCTGCAAGTGCACACTGCCGGCTCATGTTGAGCTTCTCATCGATCAGTACCCCCAAGTCCTTCTCCTCAGGGCTGCTTTCAATCCATTCCTTGCCCAGCCTGTAGTCGTGCTTGGGACTGTCCGACCCACGTGCAGGACCTTGCACTTGGCCTTGTTGAACTTCATGCGGTTCGCACGGGCCCACCTCTCCAGCCTGTCAAGGTCCCTCTGGATGGCATCCCTTCCCTCCGGCATGTCGACCACACCACACAGCTTGGTGTTGTCGGCAAACCTGCTGAGGGTGCACTCGATCCCACTGTCCATGTTGCTGACAAAGATGTTGAACAGTGCCGGTCCCAGTACCAACCCCTGAGGAACACCACTCGTCACCGTTCTAATCTAAACCCATCAAGTACTAGTATGCTTTTGGGCAATATAGATGTTTTATTAATTTAAGCATTCAGATGTTTGAGATTTTATTTCAATACGTAAGTTTTTACTTGGCTGAGAAGGATAAATGTCACCACTGCCTAACATCATAGTTACTGGAGTGCATTACATGGTAATTCCTGTTCTAGACATTTTTAACCTAAAATAAATTTGTTAGCAAAGGGTAAAACAGAATTAACAAGTACCATGTGTTTCCTATCTATGCTAGAAAGTTACACTTCCCCCTCACTGTAATTAAAATGTATCCTAAAGCAAAATATCATTTAGACAAGCTTCAAGAGAGGAGTCATCTGTTGAATCAACACCTCTTCCTTGAGCAGCTGAATTCACTTCACCTGTTGAAACTTCGTGGATTGCACTAAGGTCACAGCTGGAAGTGGGCTTGCAATAGATGTTACACCTTAAAAATATTAGTCTGATTTTAAAAAACAATCCTCCACACATCCTCAAAACATAAAACAAGATTTCTGAGCTTTGAAATCTACCCAGGATTCAACATTTCTAAATTTAAAAACTTACATTATTTCAAATTAGCTTCTCAACAGAACCCAGAGACAGTAAGTCACATAAGAACCTAGTGTACCACAAACAGAAATACATGTTTAAAAATACTAAAAACCAGGGTCTGGAGGTCATTTAATATCCATTGTCTTGAGGGGGTTGGGGAAGGCAATTTATTTGATGAAAGGAGCTAAAAAAACCAACAAAAAACCCCCACCATAAATCACAGTCCCAATGGCATCCACCTGGACAAATGTTAAGACACTGAATTTGGTCAAGCATCAGGCTGTTCTCCTGCCTTCCACTTGGTTCACAGAGACCTCTGTGTTGGAGTCACAACCTCATGTTGATATGGCTACAAAGCTGGAAAGTAATTCAAATCAAAGGTCATTAAATACAAGAAGATGGTAGTAATCACTGAGACGGGTATAAGAGGATAACGGATTCCTGCTGCACACCCTGCCTCAGTCCCCTCTCTCTCCACAAGGACAAAGGTACCTCCGAGGAGCTACCGTCACCCTCCAGGTTTAAGTCTCCCTCTCACTGCCTCCAAGCTTGACCTTGCGGCTAGAGCTCAGTAAATTCATTGAGCTTTACATGGAAAGTTCTCTACCTAGACGGATGCAGTACAGACTACGAAATGTGGCATGCAGGTGCGAAAATCCACAAATATAAAATTCTAAGAGAAAATACTTTTAGCCAGCATTTTCCCAATGCTGCTATAGTAAAAAGAAAAATAATGCCCGGGCCTGTGTACACAGCTGATAACTAGCTTGGTCCGGGATAAACTGAGAATACTTATTCTCTTCCTCCACAAGATACAGTTCGAAGCCTACCTTCCAGCAAAGTGCACTCCATTTGCTTTCCCAGCGCAGTACCTTACACATAAATAATTTAGCACATACACGCATATATGTTCCACACACGTCTTCACTTATTGAGCCATAGCAGAACATATGTCACAACTGTCTTAGCTTTAATGCTTTTGAGAAAAGAATAAAGAATAAGCTCAGACTGATATTCTACCCTGTGTTTAACGTTATTATTGACAATTCAAGGCACCCACAGCTGACATCTGCATTTCCAATGAAAGCCCATTATTAGTTCTCCATCTTCTGAAGACCGTGCAGTCTAATATTTTGCATTTTATGTTAATGACCTGGCATGTATTTCTTCTGACCACGGTTTTATAGATGCTGCTATTTTTTTGACACACATAGCTTATTTAAAAACAATCTGAAGGTACAGTTTCATTCTCCAAATAAGATTATTACTATATTCAATCACCTAAAAGGGTTTTTTTATTTCTGATCAAGTTTTCTTTTTAAAACAGGATTAAATGTAAACTATTAGAGAAATGAAAAATTTTGTAGAATTATGACTCAAGTTTTTCATTTCTAAAAGGCAAAAAGCAAGACAGCATTATAATCTGAAAATACATTTTAAAATTTGTTTTTTCTAACTTTTATCACTCAAATATTCCAAACAGACACAGTAATGGCAAGGAATTTAGCAGTTTCAAAATGGTTTCTAAAATTTATCTTGGCATCAATGAGGTACAAGGTGTGAAATATTGTTTCAATTGTAACAATTCAACCAACATGCTGCAGGAACATAGTTACTATATATATGTTGTCAGCTTATACAATGGAATATCACTTTGATTTACCACACAACAAAAATGGTTTGGGGCATCAGACCTATTAAAAAGATTGCTTAAGACATGTATTAAATTATTTGTATTTCCCTTAAAAAAAAAAAATCACAGAAAATAAATTCAAATGTGTATGAATCAACAAAGGAAAGAAGTTTGTAGCCCATGCATAAACATCAAGGCCTAACAGAACAGACAAATATAGCTCCACACTTTTTTTTATTAGCAAACATAACTTGAACGAAACAGCAGAACTGTCAAAACTGTGACTAAACAGATAAGATCAAAACAGAAAAAATAGATTGTCCTACAAACATTGCTCCCTTTCTCACTCTTCTCCTCCTTGGAATGCTCAAAACAGAATACAAAGTCAAGATAAAAACCATAAAACCTTACAACTACAAGTGGATGAGAAGTTTGCTTCACCAGTGTAAAGGTGACACATAAGACAGACTATTTGTGATCAGCTGAAGTGACTAAATTATGATTCTCACCATTAGTGTTGTGCAATACAGAGGCTGACTGATGGAAACAGGCATCTACCATGGATGAACACCTAAGCCCTCTCTTTTGAAAACAAAGCTCCAGTTAGGCGCCGAAAGCTTCGTAACTGCTATTTTGGGAGCACAGACAACTCAGTCCAATTCATTGTTTGATTGCATGTACAGTGGCTTCATTTGGAATCTTTATAATCCTTATAAATCCTTCTGAGCCTTCAAAAACAGAACTCAATAAGGGGATTTTACTGGGATGTAAATGATTAAAACCAAAAGGAATTATGTTCTGTCTAGACTGGCTGCCTCCCCTCAAGTAATCTGAGAAGTGGATGAACTTCCCATTTTAATTACAGAAGTAAAAGTCATAATTCTAATAACCCATAACTATAAAACAGATTCACCGCCATCATCATCACTGGACATTTACACACAAAAAGATTGCATGTGATTCTCCCAGGGGAATATAAATTTAAATAATTTATTTTGCACTGAATTTAGGCTATCGGCAAAGTCAAATATTGAACACAGGGCTTTGCTGCTTCTGTTTTTTCCAATTATTTTTTCATAGTGCTGTTGTTGCATGTAGTCTGGAGGTATTCTTACAGAATCACAGAATGGCAGGGGTTGGAAGGGATCTCTGGAGATCATCTAGTCCAACCCCCCTGCTAAAGCAGGATCACCTACAGCAGGTTGCACAGGATGGCGTCCAGGCGGGTTTTGAATATCTCCAGAGAAGGAGACGCCACAACCTCTCTCGGCAGCCTCAGAGTAAACAAGGTTTTTCTCATATTCAGATGGAGCTTCCTGTGTTCCAGTCTGTGCCCATTGACCCTTGTCCTGTCACTGGGCACCACTGAAAAGACTCTGGCTCCAGCCTCTTGATATCCACCCTTTAGATATTTATAAGCATTAATAAGATCCCCCCCCTCAGCCTTCTCTTCTCCAGGCTAAAGAGACCCAGCTCTCTCAGCCTTTCCTCGTAAGAGAGATGCTCCACTCCCCTCATCATCTTTGCAGCCCTCCACAGGACTCTCTCCAGTAGCTCCCTGTCTGTCTTGAACTGGGGAGCCCAGAACTGGACACAGAACTCCAGAGGTGGCCTCACCAGGGCAGAGTAGAGGGGCAGGATAACAACCTCCCTCCACCTGCTGGCCACGCTCTTCTTAATGCACCCCAGGGTACCACTGCCCTTCTTGGCCACAAGGGCACACTGCTGGCTCATGGAGAGCTTGCTGTCCCCCAGGACTCCCAGGTCCTTCTCCGCAGTGCTGCTTCCCAGCAGGTCAAGCCCTAACCTGTACTGGCACCTGGGGTTATTCCTCCCTAGGTGCAGGACCCTACACTTGCCCTTGTTGAGTTTCATAGGGTTCCTCTCTGCCCAGCTCTCCAGCCTGTCCAGGTCGCACTGAATGGCAGCGCAGCCTTCTGGTGTGTCAGCTGCTCCTCCCAGTTTAGTATTATGATTAAATTTGCTGAGGGTACACTCTGTCCCTTCATCCAGGTCACTGATGAATATGCTGAATAAGACCGGAACCAGTACTGACGTCTCGGGCACATCGCTAGATACAGGCCTTTAACTAAAGTCTGCGCCGCTTACCTGAATTGCAACAGACCTTAATGGTCTAGTCAATATTTTCTCTTTCTGCTTTGAATCTCCTCACACTCTCTTACTTTCTACCAGCCATTCACAGTGACTCTTCATAAGAATAGCTATTGTTGGGTTTTTCAAGGCTGTCTTTATGACAAAGAATTATCACTCCAGTGAAATTAAAGAACAGTGGGGAAATTCCTACATCTTAAAGACATTTTTGAGGGCATTTCATACTTGAAAAGATTGAGCCACTTTTTTTTTAGAATATAGATCACTGCACAGCATTTAAAATAAGACTGCCTAGTACAGTAAGTATAAAGTCTCCTAAAAACTAGAAAAGAGAGAAAAAAAAAAAAGCAACAATCAGCACTGATTCACAGATACTTAGAAAAGGAACCCCTAACTTTCCTAAACCATGATAGAACTAAAAATTAACTGCCTGTTTGTAATAAATGTAATATTCCTCACAACTTGTGTACTTCAGTACACAATCTGTCTTTAAGATATCTAGTTCATTGTGTTCATGGTTAGCTTATGACTAAGAAACACTGATTAATTACTATTATACTCATTCCAAAAGAAAAGTGGATTTGTTCTTCATTCTTCTTTTAAATAAGAGAAATATTCTAAAAAGGATGAAAATACGGCCTCCACATTCTCTCCTAGACCATAACAGTCACTCAGGTTATTCAAATATATTAGCCATGAAAAAGAAAATATTTTATCTCCATAAAACCTATCCTGAATTATATGTTTCTTTTAGATTCGGTACATCCTTCTGATTAACTTTGATTATATTTTTTCTTTAGTTCTTTTCCCTTAGAAACAGGAAAAAGATGGCAAGGCAAGAGATAGGGAGAAAGCTGAAAATAGGAAATATTATGGCAAGGTTAATTGTAGAAAAGGACAAATTAAAACTAAGTTAGGGAAATAAGACGTGACAATATTTGAACACACTCCCACTGCTTCCAGATGATATTCCCTCAACCATCCTCTACTTTGCCTTAAGTTCTTCCTGTTTTGAAATATACTGGACAAAAAGAGCCCTGTGTTAGACTTCATTCCCAGCACTTAGGAAATTGGACACAATAATGGAACTGGAAAACCTGCCCCACTGTAAAGTTTTTCACACTTTCCACTGTAGTTGTGATCACTGCCAGATTCTTGAGAGATCTGAATATTTGCCTGAGACAGAAGTTGGGTTTAAGTCCACTTGGCAGTTCCTATGGGAATGACTGTTATAAACTGCAAGCTGAGGGAGACAGTTTTTTCTATTTAATCATATGTTACAGTTCCTAGCCCAACAAGATAAAAAAAATATTGCAAATAAAAAGTGAGGGGTTTTAAGGCTAAAAACGTGAAAGGCAGGAAACTGTTTAGTAAAAGTATTGAGAAAAGCTCTTTAAAGAGACCTAAGAACAAAGATTTTGTTTGTGGACTTTATTCTCTAAATTGCATAAGTTTTGAAATATTTCAGATTTCATTTACAATGCAACTTAAACTTTCAGGTCTTGCTTTGTATTTTTTTGTAGCAAGTTTCATGATTTGCTGAAAAAGTGTCATATCAGAGTAAGCAAGAGTAAAACCTACAGAACCCAAACACCTGAAAAATATAAAGGACTTAATATCATAGCAACTTCTAAAGCCACTCTTGGAGAATTACTTGTCCCTACATCTCTCTCCCAGAAGCAATACTTTGTGCATATTCCCCTGGCAGTTATACTAGCGGTAATCTGCCATTCAAAAAGGTTCTCGTGAGATGTGCTTCATGCCAAGGTATGGAAACACTTACCTTTGGGGAATAAAACAAGACATGACAAAACTTAATACACTCCCTTTGCTTTTATATAATATTCCATTAAATATTCTTTATTTTGGAAAGTGTGGAAAACAAACCACCTTCACTGAAATTCATAGTGCCCCTTGGGTTGGGAAAAGGAGCATCTAACTCAAAGATGCAAGGGAAAGGAAGAAATCAGATGTACTTTTCACGCAATCTAATCAGCAAGTACAACAGTCAACCTTCAAACTAATTACAATGGTAAAGAATGCTCCCCAACAACAAGCAGCTTATTAGACAAAAGTTACAAAATTAAGAACAAGAAAACACCAAAGATATCCTGGTCAGCATGTACTAAGTATCACTCATCAGCAATAATTTACTTTTTGTAGGCATCATAGCAAAAGAGAAAAAAGAGGGATGCAAAACTGCATAAAAATTCTACTTTTCAGTTGCATATGCACTTTACTCAAGCACAAGGAGCAACAGGGAAGAAAGCACAAATTATCTGTTTGGAAGTTTACAGAATAGGTAAGGAGATTTGCAAATTTTGCTGTTTAGACATACAAGTCAGGTTTTCAATGATGAATAAAAGATGAACAACAGGGAAGGGGAATAAGGCAAGAAAGACTTTGAAAAAGTAAACTAGCTAAGATGCATTTCTGTCCGTCCATCTCCACAGACCCAAAAGCTTCTGCAGCATCACTCCCTTACTGTGCTGATTCTGCATCTTACAAGCTCTCCTAGCCCACCAGTTGTTGCCCACCCTATTCTGTAATGCTACCCTATTCATATAGCCTAAAGAATAGTGAAACAAATTACCTGCCCGACCTGCCCCTGCTCTCAATAAACTGTATTACAAAAATGGGAGGAGGAGAAAGCGATCTTAATGCATCCCTCCCAGCATTACACCAGAAAGCAAAGCAAGACACAGTGGAGTAGACGCTCTGTATTTCATTTACCCGACACCTCTGAGCCATGATAGAATGAAGTGATACGTACAGATTTTGAGAACATAACACACAGTAAGAGAACTGTTACAAACATTTGGGTGCTTGTTAGGTATGTCTGCGCAAGAAATAACAGAAAGGCTGCCAGAGTAAATGCGTGCATGGCATCCTCATTTTCCAGAGTGTTATTAGTAACAAAAGCATTTTAAATCTGTATTTTCAGGTGGTACCGAGAAATAACCTCAGAATTAAAAGTAGGAGTGGAAGGGTGACTGGCAGCCAGGTGCATTTGTAAACAGAAAAGATGCAATTAAACACTTGCCTATCTGAGTTGTGCCCTCAAAGTTTTCACAGTACATTTTTAAGATAAGGTTAATAGGCTAATAAATGAGATACAGCATGTACTGTGAGCTTTACATCACTTTAAAATGAGGTTTCTAATGGAAAAGTCAGACATGGTAATATTTTACAGGGGTTTAGAACAAAAATTTTTCATGCATAAATTCAATGAGCATGTTGGCTGTGGGCAGGATTTATGACCAGCATATCTGTTTACCATGACAAATTTTATCTAATAGCTACAGCATTGTTATGCATAATGACAGCCAAAGAAATCTTGATCTTGACTTAATTTAATGCACAGAGTATTAGGAAATTTAATCAAAATTTTATCTTCTTTCTAAACATGAAAATAATTATTCTTTTTCAAGCATTCAGTCTATTCTTACCATCGCAATCTGGTCTCATGAAAACTTGGCTAGAGTTTAAAAATTTAAAGGCCAGGGTTAGAAAGGAAAAAGAAAGTACTATTCATTTTCAGCGTCTTTGCTAAGAATGCATTAATTAGATCCTACATTATGCCAGTTACTTTTTATTACTTAACTAAGGAAAAAAAAATAGTTGCTTAAGTCTAGTCTCTAAACATCTACACGTAGCTATCGAATATGATCTAAGAAAAAGCCTCTCAAAATAAGGTTTCTCAGGAAGAGCTGTCTCAAAGATGACTGGAGAATAAAGATGTAGTCTTTTGTGTGTTTCTGTATTAATAGGGATTTGGATTTACTTGCATTTGCTTCTGGGACTGTTAATTATTTTATTGTCAGCTTCCTCTGTTACACTAGAATTACCTACCAAATTTGAACTTTTAATTCACTATTCAGGTGAAGGGGGTAGTGCTACACAGCTACAGTTGCTACAATAATGAGCTCAACTACATGCAGACATAAATCAGGAAGCTGAAAAGTAACAGGCATTGCAGGGATTTAGCTCTGTACTCATTAAGACTAAACACCGTAAGGAATGTTGGGTGCCATTAGACTTTTATATTCAGAGGAATATGAAAAAATCCAGATTTTATGTGTGCAGAGTGCACACATAACCAGTGACATAAATGTGGACAAAAAAACCCCTCAATTACTATACTAAAAGCTAAGTAAATACATGCATTTTTAAGAAATATTTTGTCATCTTTCAATAAGGAGAAAGATTCTTAGGGAAAAAAATAATTCATTGAGGTTGTAAGAAAAGATAAACTGTGTTACAGCTGATTTCTACTTCTAGAAACACTTCACATGCCAAATGTGATTTGACATGATAATGACATCTCTCTCATATTGGTGTCTCCATAGACAAGCAGAAGTGACATACTAGTTTTCATGCTTCTCAGATCTTCTTTTATACTCTCCACAACAGAATTTTGCTGTATGTCATGATATACTACTATTTTTTATTCCACCTTATTCCACTTCTTCTTTTCAATGTAAGGAGCCTTCAAGGTCCTCTGCCCTAAGCCCCTAGAGGCACATAAAGAGCAGAATACCTGATATTTCACAAAACAGCACTTTCTGAACTTCAGAGAGGTGAGCCCCAAGTCTGTGAACTAGAAGACGCTCTGGGTACTCCAACACTGGTGTACCAACATGGGAAGGGCCTCATCTCTGGCCCTGAAGCCACTGGCTGTCTGACCACGTTCATATTCTCACTCTCCAAAAGAGGATGACGACATCTCAGCACACCTGATAAGAATGGTCCCTTAGCAATGTTAAGCTTCAAACTATTCTTGAGAACTCAAGCACTATAGCCAGCCAGGGCCAAAACTGTGCCAGGGACCATTTTAACTACTTCAAAAGAGGATAAACTTTCAGTAGCAAGTTCCTGCCCTTTGCACAGTTTCATTTATTAGTATACGTGTATGTGGCCTCTCAGAATGGCCTCTGAGAGATGATTTTATGTACTTGGAGTTGCTCTTTATAGAAAGAGTCAGGTGAAATACAAAATAAAAAGCAGGGATTGCTCTGGGTTTCCTCAAAGAGCTGAGGTTGAAAGGTGGGCTTACTTCACTAGTAAAAGCTTCCTTTCTATGAATTTGATTTTAGCATCTGAGATGAAAGCATTGAGACAGCAATGTCATATTTTGAGTTGCTATTAATAATAAACATCATGATTCACTGAAGAAAATGACAATTAAACCAAAATCTTTTTTTTAATCTCCTAAAGAATCATTTGCTTTTCCTGACATAGGAATCTCTTGTAACACAATGGGATGCATTACCACAAGCTTCTAGAAACTAGATGTCACAGAAACAGTGATTAAAAGAAATTAAGCAGAGTTCCATCAGCATGCCCGAAGACTGACTTATGCAGCAGCTACAGGTGATAAGCATCAGAATTCAATACAAAATTTATCGTGGAAAATGACAGCCGAGATGGGGAACACATGGAAATAATCTAAGAACTCTAGTATAGGTGTCTCCCAATCACTGAAACTTTTCCTTCTTCTTAAGATTTTTGCTGTGTAAACATCTAGAGCCAAATACACATTTCAATCAGTCTATTCTCTTAGTTTCCTTTGGCTCTTTTGAGAAGGTTGCTGTAGTTTATTCCTGATACACCACAGCAAAATTGAAAAGCTAAGTAACAATAAGCCTCACTGATAACAATGTGGATTAAAACTTGTAAAAGGTAGGTCTTTTTGCCCACTCACTTTCTCTCATTCTTCTCCCTTACTATTCTCTTCCATTTGTTTCTACAGCCACTACTCACCATTAAGTTTCTGTTACCATTCTCTACTGATGAACACATCATCCTTGTTTAAGGTGACTTCCTTATCTCCTCTGGGTCACTCTCAGATGAAATCCTGACTAAGTCTGAAGAAAGATCCCATGATGTACTGAGACACTCAGCTCCGTGATTCCATGATGTTCTCCCAAAATTATAGTATTGTACATAAAATGAAAACTGTTACTTTTACTCCCAGCTGATCCATTTCTAGCAGACTGCTGGTTCTCTTAAATCTCAAATTGACATTGGTCTCAAACACTTTACTTTTCAAACGCCAGAGCTGAACAGAATTATTTCTAGTTTGGGATCTTTGTGGTTTTTAGGCTGAAACCTTAAGCATAGAGCTTTAAGAATAACTGTACCCTCTCATAATTTCTGCTCATAACTAAATACTATGACCACTGTTGCCTTTTAACTTAGACATAGACAGGCCAGGTGAAGCATTTTGGGCTTCATTTAGGTATCGGTCTTCAGTCCTACATGTCCCCTTGTTAAAAGCCAGAGAAATACAGCATAGAACAGAGACAAGGTTGCCCTGTCTCAACTGCTACACTTCCAAACACCAATTTTAACACTACTTAGCCCCCTAAAACCAAGATAATGAAGAAAGAAAATAAATAAAAGAATGGAATACAGTGCAATTATGAAGTACAACAATACTGCTGGCCAAATATACTGAGAATAGTTCAAAAGGATATTATGGTAAATGACATCTGGGAATTTTTAATTATATGACTTTTTTTTCTGTGATCTAAAATTTAGTTCCATGATTTTTCTGTACGCATGTTAACAGTTTTCACTGTACTATTTAGTGTCATCCCGAGAGGTGCAAGTTGGCATATATCTTACTGTAAATACATGGTGCATTCTGAAAAACTATCTTTTACCTTATTTTACTACTAACTTCTGTATTTTAGTGCTGGTCATCCTAACACACAAATTCTCAGAGGTATTAATAATGCATGTAAGTCTTTGGGACTTAATGTGCAATTTGTGAATGCAATATTTCAGAAGGAGTCTTCTGACAAAGCCAGAAATCTTTGTTGCTTAGCTAGCATGGGATGGTGCGCAAAACAAGTTGAGCATTTGAGATAAGGTCAGCTGAAAATACCGCTAGTTCACTAGACCTGACTTAATCGTGAGGTTTGCCTGAGAAAAGGATTTCACCAACGGGGTTTGTATTCACATTGTTCCCCAGCTGCAATGTCACATCTCTAACAGCGCAGTATGCCGAGTCACTGAAGAGGACGAGATGGGGGACATGCTGGAAATCTTGTCACTCACATGACAGACAGTGAGAACAGTATCTCCACCATTGACCTTTAGAAGACACAACCACTTTCAAGATGAAAAGGAGCAATGTTGAATTCCAGAGCACATCATATAGCTGTCTGTCAGGCTGGTTTGAGGGTTTTTTTTGGAGTGGGGGGGTTGTTTGTTTTGAGGGGGGAAGAGAATGTTCTGGTTTTAAACAGGACTGATGCTTTGTGTAATTATTTGATTTGAAGCTCTGCTAGGAAAATTAACACAAAACTAAGTTACACAAGTTAAAAAGGCACTTTTCTTGCCAATTACAAGTTTTTAATACCTTCACATCTCTTGGTGATAAAATTCTGTTGATCATTTCTTGCCAAGCCAAACATTGTCAGGTGCCCATTTTTGTAATTAAGCTTCTAAAATTAACCTAAAAACTGCTGTACTTTTTAATCTTTGTAGTAGGACCACTGCTAATGACTTCTTCTTGCAGCTGAAGCCCTGCTTGTACTCAAACTGATAACATTATCTTAATTTGTCCTTGACATTAAAATACTATTACACAGTAACTAACTCCTCTCATTCCCAGTGCATTTAAAAGAAACAAACAAACAAAAAACCCCAAACAAGCTTTAAAACTTTACAGCCCTGCTCAAATGCAGACTTTTCCCAAAGCTTAACAATCCTCCGGAAACCCACTGATCATTTTTCCTATTTGCCAAGTAGGATTTTTCATGTTAAGTCTGGACACTTTGCTACAAATGAGGGTTTCCTCCCCTTCCACCTGAAAAATGTTTCACCAAAATAATTATGACTTTCAAAAAGTGTTATTTTACTTGGACAATGTATGTATCTCCCAAACTGAGAGACGGAGACCGTACACTTCTTATCTTACATTTATTTTCAAAAGGAAAGTAACAAGAGTGAATGGCAGGTTAGACAGAAAGTAAGAGCAGAGACAAGGAAAGACATGAAGGTAAATAAACACGGAATCACAGGCAGAGGAACAGGTAAGAAAACGTAAAGTAAAAATGAGAACCCAGGAGTACAGAAGATCGCATTTTTCAGAAGCCTATAAGGAATTTTTCCTTACTGAAAAGTCTTAATCATAGGAGGGATCCAGGAAACTAACACCTACTTTTCAGAAAAGGATAAAAAGATCAAGATGGAAAATTAAAATGAGTTAACAAAAAGCTTCTATTTCTAACATGTATTCCCCACAAACTATTACTTTTAAAAGCAGCTGTCATAAGTCACAGTATGATTACATTTCCAAGAACACCCAAGTCATTTTTGGTGACTAGTACCATTTGCAATTCTCACTTACACTGAGTGGCCTACTCAAGCTGAGTAGTATCTTACTCAAGTCTGGAAGAGTCAATGGTAGTTTAGGAAATCTGAAATGCGCTGTGATTTAGTAACACCGTTTCTCCTGTTAGGAGCACTGAAACAATAGTTTTGTTTTTCCAGAAGCATTACGAGATACTAGAGTGTTTTTCCACGGGCTATTTAGTCACAGGGCTAGTGACTAAATTTAACACATTGTTGTGGTTTAACTACAGTAGGTAGCTAAGCCTCACGCAGCCGCTCGCTCGCTCACTCCCCCTAGAATGGAATGGGGGAGAGAATTGAAAGGGTAAAAGTGAGAAAACTCGTTGGTTGAGATAGACAGTTTCATAGGTAAAGCAAAAGCTGCACACACAAGCACAGCAAAACAAGGAATTCATTCACCACTTCCCATGGGCAGGCAGGTTTCAGCCATCTCCAGGAAAACAGGGCTCCATCACGTGCAATGGTTACTTGGGAAAACAAATGACATCACTCTGAAAGTCCCCCCCTTTATTCTTCTTCCCCCAGCTTTATATGCTGAGCATGATGTCATATGGTATGGAATATCCCTTCGGTCAGTTGGGGTCAGCTGTCCCGGCTGTGTCCCCTCCCAACTTCTTGTGCACCCCCAGCCTACTCGCTGGTGGGATGGCGTGAGAAGCAGAAAAGACCTTGACTCTGTGTAAGCACTGCTCAGCAACAGCTAAAACACCCCTAAATTATCAACACTCTTCTCACAGATCCAAAACATAGTACCATGTGAGCTACTATGAAGAAAATTAACTCTATCCCAACCAAAACCAGTACACACTTTCTGCTTTCACAAAATTTTAAATATTGTTTTAAAAAGATATATAGGGTTAAAAATTGATCCTTCCTGAAGGACATTTTCTCTTCCTTACAAATAACAGAGAAGTCACTAGAAAATTTATTTCATAATAAGGGCTAACAAGTGGAACATGTTGGCAAGATTAGTTCTTCAAATAAGCTTTAGTAGGAGACTCTGCCATAAGACCCGTGATGTCAAATTCCACATACATCATGACTTTTTGGGGAAAAAATACAAGAAATGAATACATTTTAAAAACTATAAAAGATAACATACAAGAGCCCTTTGGTGACATTCAAACCTTTAACATATTTGAAAGCTGGTTTAAAGAAAAAAAAAAAAGTTTCTCATTTCCTGTACTGTTTAACAGCTCTTTCCTGTGACCACAAAGACTTTATTCCTAGCTGTCAACAAAGGCTTCTCCTTTTCCATAATTTCCACAATATAATTCTTTATTACATATTTGCCCTACAGTCAGTGTAAACTACAGTGTCTGCTGTTGAGAACTTAACAGAGGACCAGTTGCCTGGTTTCAAAGAGAAATTTGAGAAAGAGATCATGGAGCAGCCTAACAAGGAGCATTGTGATGCTCTGGTAACAAGTACACCACTTGCAAGTTAACTGCTCCATCCCCTCTCAATTTCACTGCCTAAATAGTTCAAACATGCTCTAGAAATGAGAAATTTTCCAACAGCGTTTAGCAGACTGATGGCACTTTCAAACTGCCATCTTTTCTTGAGCAAGTGGAAATAAATCAACGTCTATTATAATAAGGCTGCTTTCAGTCTTAATCCTGATGCATAGCTTGTTATTGAGTTACAAAATATCCAAACACTTCTGGTGTTTCAATTTACCCTGAAGCTCTTACTTATACAAATAAGATTAAAATAAAAATGAGAATCACTAACTAATGATAAAAGCAATAAAACTGGAAGTACTTACATTAAACTTAATAATGTCATATATTAAGTACCGAGGGACAACCTGTCCATTAACCTTGTCGATGATCATTTCCTTAAAAAAAAAGAGATGACATTTACATTTATTTCATGAATCTAGAAGAATGTCAACACATTCATACTTAGTGCACGTACCTGTAAGCATGATGCAATCAAACATTGGCCACATCTTTATTATGAAAAAAGATTTCACCATAGGTCATGATTATAAAAATATTATTATGGTCTTAAATGTCTCATGAAGCACTCAGTAAGAAGCCAGGAAGCTGTTCTAAGGCTCCACATTCTGATCTGCAACATTTATATATTAGTTTCCCCACAGCTTTCAAAATCACTACCTTTGAGTGAAAAATGAGTTTTTAGAAACCTCAGTAAGAACTGCAATCCTAAGTGAACCAAGCACTCTTGGAAATCTCACCTACATTAAGTAGTACAACAGCAAGGAAGTAAAGAAAAAGCATTAACACCCATTTTTTGTGCTCAGGTTGGATCTTTTCACATTATCAGCATCCTAGGCTGCAGTGACAACTGCAATTTGCTTGAATGTGGCACTGTGACTAAACAGTAGGGTTCCTTCAAATGGAAATATCGCAGATATTAACTGTATCACATAAAATTAGTTAACATTCAATATATACTGGTAAACCATCTTGAAAATATGTCAGCTAGAAAAAAGACTATTAACAATCAACATCCAAACACAAAAGTGTTTTCTGAACTTAATGGTACATACAAAAAATATATACATCTTACATGCTGGTGCTTACATCCGTAACTCAGGCCTATGACATGAATTAGACATAGTTTATTATTTTGATAAACTAATAAAGAATATTTAGTTTCATATAAATTAGTAATGATTTAAAATGGTAACAATCAACCAATTGGTAATCTTTTTCAAAGACAATTTGAAATATTCACTTCTTTAAATGCAATCAATCTTCTCCCTGCCCCCCCGCCCAATTCTTGGCTAGTAAGTTGGTTGTATCACCTTAGGATTTTTTGCTGCCAATATCAAATTCCAATTCACACATAGAAGACAAAACAATTGGAAAAGGTGAAAAATATTTCATTATAACATGATGAAAACAAAATTGTGAGCTCAAGAATTATTTCAAAAGAGAACCTTACATCAACTCAAATGTGTAAACTCAACTTTTTAACTTCTCTTAGAATCCAGAACTTCTACAAAGTAAACCCAAACAAGAATCTTGATGTAAGATTGATTTTCTGTCTGTACACATACCAAGCTTCTTGAATTGTACCTAGTATTTAATCACATTTGGCTTTGAAAAATAAGCAAGCAACTGTAAAAACACAGATTTGTTCTAAAGCAAACACAAAGCTTGAAGCATTTAAAACTAAACTAGAACACATGAACCTATTGTTCTCAAAAAACACTGAAAACTATAAGTTGCCTACTTAATATTTTGGAACCTTAAACCGAATAGAAAATAGAAGTGATGTAACAAAATGCCATTCTGTTACTTTCCGATATTTATGTAAGACACCAGTGAACTATCAAAGGAACAACAGATGCAATGCTGCAATGCCTCCTTTGACAATAAATTTTATAACTAACTGCAAGAACAGATGGAGTAGGTACACCCTAACAGAGAAAGAAGGCAACTTGTAAGAGTGTGTAAAGACATGGGGGGGGGGGGGGGCAGGCAAAAACTCCATCCAGAATTCCTGATAGTAATCAGGTGAAATGAATAACAAAGTAAAACTGAAACAAAAGAATGCTACCATATTTATTTAAAGTTTCAATCACATTAGCAGATAAAACAACTTTTAAAAATACATTTAATCGAATATTTATTTAAGGTTTAAGGACTCGTTTCCTCAGCAGGCATATTCAGAACCTCAGCTTTGATAAAAGCTAGCATTTGTATGCAAAACCCTGAAAACATCTCAATGCCTGGTATTACAAGATTTTATGCCTAATTTTCAAAATCTGCATCTCTGGATATTCAGTTTAAGAAGAATTATAAAATACAGCGATGAGGACCAAGAATGATTTTTAAACCTTTTCCGGAATGTTCAGTTTTAACATAGAGTTAATTTTATAAAGAAACTTTTTCTCTACTTCAGACACATATAAACCTTTTTGAATCAATTACTGGCCAAACTAGCTCTTTCTTCATATCCTCACTTCTTTTCTTCCTCCCCTGCCTCTTGTTCTCTTTTCACATCCTGACTGAAATCTCAGCTACCAGACCAAATAAACAATAGCACAATATGCCTCAGCAGTAGAGATGACAAATTCCTGCGCTGCTCATCTCCATCATGACAACAACATTCACGGCTCCATTAGTTATGCCAATACAACTGTCACAAGGCAAAAGCTGTAAAGTGATCATAAGAATGATTCAGATTAAAAATACTCTAACACATCATTATTTAACAGTCTGATTTCAGAATCTTCCTTGAAATTAAGAGAATTGAAAAATACCTCAAGGGACAGACCTCAAAAGGCGCGTTCACAGACTGCTGGAAAATGTAGTATTTGAGAAACTGATAGCATTCAAACTCACTCAGATTCACAGAATGGCAGGGGTTGGAAGGGATCTCTGGAGATCATCTAGTCCAACCCCCCTGCTAAAGCAGGATCACCTACAGCAGGTTGCACAGGATGGCGTCCAGGCAGGTTTTGAATATCTCCAGAGAAGGAGACGCCACAACCTCTCTCGGCAGCCTCAGAGTAAACAAGGTTTTTCTCATATTCAGATGGAACTTCCTGTGTTCCAGTCTGTGCCCATTGACCCTTGTCCTGTCACTGGGCACCACTGAAAAGACTCTGGCTCCAGCCTCTTGATATCCACCCTTTAGATATTTATAAGCATTAATAAGATCCCCCCCCTCAGCCTTCTCTTCTCCAGGCTAAAGAGACCCAGCTCTCTCAGCCTTTCCTCGTAAGAGAGATGCTCCACTCCCCTCATCATCTTTGCAGCCCTCCACGGGACTCTCTCCAGTAGCTCCCTGTCTGTCTTGAACTGGGGAGCCCAGAACTGGACACAGAACTCCAGAGGTGGCCTCACCAGGGCAGAGTAGAGGGGCAGGATAACAACCTCCCTCCACCTGCTGGCCACGCTCTTCTTAATGCACCCCAGGGTACCACTGCCCTTCTTGGCCACAAGGGCACACTGCTGGCTCATGGAGAGCTTGCTGTCCCCCAGGACTCCCAGGTCCTTCTCCGCAGTGCTGCTTCCCAGCAGGTCAAGCCCTAACCTGTACTGGCGCCTGGGGTTATTCCTCCCTAGGTGCAGGACCCTACACTTGCCCTTGTTGAGTTTCATAGGGTTCCTCTCTGCCCAGCTCTCCAGCCTGTCCAGGTCGCACTGAATGGCAGCGCAGCCTTCTGGTGTGTCAGCCGCTCCTCCCAGTTTAGTATTATGATTAAATTTGCTGAGGGTACACTCTGTCCCTTCATCCAGGTCACTGATGAATATGCTGAATAAGACCTGACCCAGTACTTATCCCTAGGGCACACCGCTAGCTACAGGCCTCCAACTAGAGTCTGCGCCGCTTATCAGAACCCTCTGAGCCCTGCCATTCAGCCAGTTCTTGATCCACCTCACTGTCCACTCATCCAACCCACACTTCCTAAGCCTGCAAAAAAACTCCTTGACACTTGTGCCTGTTCCTCTCCATGGAAATCTTTAGCAAAAGATTTAGCGAAATATTTATAGCATCTGAAGAAAAACCAGAGTTTTTGATCTGAGTAATAACCTGATACTATAAGGGTATATTTAAGCCAATTTTTAGATAACTAAAAACTTAAACCCAAAACCACTCACATGACATGATAACAGAACACAAAACTATCCATAAGGCACACCTGCATCTATGCATTTCCTTTTATAGTCCCCATGTAGATTTACAGCCGCTATCGTGTTGTAGAATTACCACTGCTAGAAAGTATCATCTTTACCACTTGCCTGTTACCTGCTACTTTAGGTATTAGCTTAACCTAACATTCAATGTAATCTGGCAAAACTGTGCTGGTGTTAATCTCCTCTTCTTAATCTTCTGGTGCTGCAGAGCATAGCCCTACAGCGTTTTAGAAACAGCAAATGTGCTAAGAGCTTTTAGCTGGACAAGTACGAAGAGAACGATGCTGGACTGAGAGCTCATGGACTTTTTCTTTCCTCCTTTGAATCCCATATCTAGCAAGCAACTTGGATTTAATGTTATCCAAAATTTAATCACAAAGCAAAGGATCTCATATTACCAGCCATTTGCAGAATGTATTTTTGTTGACACAGAGTATGGAATCAGATATAATCACACTTCTGTTTATTGTTCCTTTTCCTCCTGTGCCTTACCTTTCCTTCATCTGTTACCTTCAACACAATTCTAGCTACTGATGTATTTCAGGAACGAAAAGAGGGGTTTTTTTTTTAAAAAAAACCCAAAACTATTGTGCACAAAGTGCTAGCCTTTGCAAAAAAGTTGTAAGTTATGCCATTTCTGTTAAAGCTTACAAATAAGTGAGGTCTGTACTGATACAAAAACATAACTCAGTCGCAATCTCACTCTCCACTTTTAGAGTCCTTGGCCCTCCTAAGTCTTCAAGTGTGAACAATATTTTACATATAAATAAAATACATACAAAATTGTATTAAAATTGTAAAAAGTATTTCAAGTCTAAGAATACCTCTGCATTTTCTATTCAACTGTTCCAAAGCTAAGCAGAATGCCAATAAAGTTCCTGAAAATAACTAATTAGTTTTCTTGCATGACAGCCAAAACACTTGAACAAAAAAATCTATGCATTCCCTCAGACAGCAGTATGGATGCAAAACACTTGGCTTCTAAATTTTATACTAGTCACCTGTAGGTAATATTCAAATTAGCTTTAATGAGCTTTGCAGAAAACTTTCTTCCATGCCAGGAGAACAATCAGAACTGAAAAGCTGGAGATGAGCACAGAGTATTACAGGAGCTCTCTCATCACCCAAGACATAACTGATCATAGTAAGAATTGTTTGCAAGTAATTTCAGCCTGAAGTGAACTGTAAATGCATTTGAAAGTCTCAAAGACAGCCACATGGAAGGCTTACAACCAGAAGCCTTAAAGCTAGTTAATAGATCACCGAATTCATGGAAAATTGCCTTTATGAAAGTTTTATATACACTGCCATTCTAAATAAAGTTAGGGGAAGTTACCTAATCTTCTGTATTCTTAACACAAGTAGTTGTTTTGCTGCATGGCACCGATATCTCTGTTTTGTCTTTCCTTCTTTCTCATGCATTTTAAGATTACTGTAAATTGGGCCACCTCATTCTATACTTTCATTCTCTGAGAGAAAGCTACTTCAAGGGCAGTAAGTATGAACTACTTCAACCTGTAATTAAAGAATTAGCTTCAAGACCCCTTCAGCACTAATTAGCAAAGTATGTTAAGACAGAAAAGCCAAATTTTTCTTCCCATGGATTAAAAAAAGAAAGAAATCATGCATATATCCAGAGTGAAGGAACAGTCATGGAAATTCTCATTTGGCACCAACATTAAACAAATATTCAATTACAAAGTTAAGCTGTTCTGATGCTTTGCATAATAGGCAAATTTTATTCTCAAACCTGTTGAAAGGACTTTCAATTGCAAAGAAAAATATTCCATCAACAGCTTTTTTTTTTTAACTGACCATACTTGAATAAATCTAGAAATCTGTATTATGAAAAGTATTTATCCATTGAAAGGTTTTAGTTTTATCTCATGGTACCTCATTGAACGAATACTTGTTCATTTAATATCATTTTGCTTTCCACTTCATAAAAAAAAAGCGGGGGGGAGGAAGTTGCAGTAAGACTAATTTTATGCCAATAAAGTGAAACACTGAAATGCACTATTACAGTCAAACTTTCACAAAACAATAAATTAAGTGCGGTTATAGTTCATGCCCGGCGTAACTGACAGAACTTCATTTATTCTTAAGAGGCTTAAACTATAAATCTGGAAAACACAAAGCAGGATATCAAAGCCCCTCTCCTATACCCCACAGCCACATTTCTGCACATATCTCAATATATGTGCATCCCTGTCTTCCACCATGTACACATTAGCCACCCTTACTAAATTATCTATTTTGAAATGCAAAAAGAAAAAAAAAAAAAAAGAGCAGCAGTTTCTCCGAAGAACACCTAGGACTGCACCATGTGGACATTGGCAAGCCGTTACTTTCTCAAGAGCCTTAGAAAGAGCAGGGAAAAAAAGTAGTACTAGGCTTTTTATCTCAACAGTATGGAACTTGATATATGTCATTAATAATATTATTATGTACATCATTAGGAAGCTGCCTGGCTGAAGAGGCTCCTACCAGACATGACAGCTTGTGCAACCACTTTTGAGCTGACAGCATGGCATTTCTTGCATTATGCTCTCAATTTTTCAGTGAAGCAGAGGTGGTGGAAAATATTCCATTACCTTCTCCTCTGTCCTTGAGACAGTACATTGTTCCTTGCAATAAATATCCTCACAGATTCGATTTATACATGCTTCACATGTAAATGTGTGTTCAGTAAGACAGATCACGCATAGAAGTGACATTTCAAGAAGGATACTGACAACAAAGGCCTGAGAAAGGAAAGAAACTTAACAATGACTTAATCCCATATCTGAAAGGTAGATCAGGCTTCAGAAGACCAATTCAGATATTCAGTACTTCAGCAAGCAAGAGTGACAGCAATGCAGAGTCTCCAATGCTACTGCAACATGATCGAAAACTGCGTTCATCTACACTGACAGGTATTTAGTATAAGCTAATGAAGTTCTTTTGCTCATCTAAAATAGGAAGGTCAAGAAAGGAGTACTCTCTTCTTGCAGCTACTGTTCTGAAAAGTTTACCAAGAATACTCCAGGCCAGTCTTCAAACAACAAATGCAAATGTTTTACAGCTTGTTTTACAACTAGCCTACAAAGTTCATTAGCAAGTTTATATAATTTAAATTAGCATGACAAATTAGAGATGTTTTAGTCTCAAACAAATGTAACTAAACTATTTCTAAATCACAGTCAATAAGTGAGATGAGCTGAAAATAAAGGTGACAGAAGCAAAGACATCAACTCACAAAAGTCTATCAAAAGATAGTGAAAATTTTATCAAATTTTAGAAATATTTACGTTAACTGGATTAAATTGACTGTATCAAAATATAAAGCTGTAAGAAGAAATGAGGTTCTGCATTTATTTCTTTAGATTCTCTTCAAGCATTTTCTCACATTCAGAGAATGTCATCTCAATACCTTGATTTATTTCAAAGACAAACAGCTCCCCCCAGAGCAGTCATCACTGCTATTCTGTAGATAAAAAATGACTTATGAAGTGCAATTCCCACATTCAGCCAGTGATTGAATCTATATTACTCCTGAAATCCCATGACTCACTGATCCAGGCCTAAAAACTTGGCTCTGTTTCTGAACAAATGCAAATGGCACTGAAATTGTTACAATAATTATACAGTATGCTCCTTACCCCATCCAGAAGAGTGTTTGTTAGATGTGTGCGAAGATCTTTACGAAACGGAAATTCCAGATTAGATACATGAAAAATTGAATTGTCTCTATCAATCATATAAACTTCATTCTTGCCATCAATCAGCATCATGTACCTGCAAAGGCAATGTTAAGATATTATACTTAAAGGTATATCCTCTAAATCTCTACTATTTTGATCTATATTAAGTGCTTAAAAAAGCAATCATGACAGACTTTATACAAAAGCATTTTAGAAGGAATTTTTTACAGTTAAAAGTCTAAACCTATCACTTCAGGAAAGTGGATAATTTAGTTCAATGCATTTATCACAAAGAAAATATTTCAAAGATAAAAGTTCAGAATATATATGTATATGAGAAAGTTGCTGTGTCCAGATAAAACGATGCCTGAAAATCTATTAAAAATAAGAGAGGTTTTAATGCTGTAAGGAATACATGAGGCTAATTTAGTTAGATTCATCTAAATGATCTTTTACTCCAGTTTTCCCTTTATTAAGTGGACCAGAACTTTGCCTGGTATAAATCTGCAGAGTTTCATTCAAAAGAAACACCTCTCCTGTCTATCACTGGTTATCTAACACTGCAGTATTGCAAAGTCTCAGCCACCTATTGAGCCACTTGTCATTAAAACATGGACAAATTCATTAAAACACATTAGCCAAGGTACATTTCTCTTGCATTACACACAAATAAAACCCCAAAGCTTACTACACTATCACCAGCAACTTGTGAGCTTGGTTTAGTTGCAGACAGCTGAATTTTCTAAAAATTGCTTTACATTATGACAGTACTTGGGAGCCCAAGTCATTAATTTAGACCTCTCTGTGCTAACCTCATATAGGAGACTGCTCTACAGAGGTAAACATTCTGTATACAAGAAAAAAAGTGAACAAGTAGAAAGAAAAAAACACTGAAAAACAAGATAAAAACCACAAGAGACACCAAATAGCTGTAACACACCTGAGTCACCTTTGTAAAATTTTCTTTGATCTTTGCAACAAGAGTACTAAAGTAGAGTTTCAGGAAGAATAACAAGGCAGCTGCACAGACAAAGGTCTTCTCAAAGTTGTGCAGCAGCCTAGGAGAGCTTCTGCACTTCTACACCTTCTGACTGGAGAAAATAAACTGAAGAAATTTCAGTGGAAATTAGTATTAAAGGCCAGATGCAATAAGTCAACATCTGGGCAGTGAATGAGAAATACTAAAGGTGCTGATCATATACCCCAAACAGCTGAAAGTGAAGACTAGCAGCTTGAACCTGATACAGTAAAGGAAGATAGAAATTGCTGTAGAGCTCAGAAGGTTGGCAAAGCAAAAAACACCAGAAAAGTGCCTTTTTGGAACCAAGAAGATATGATTGCACTTAGTAATACCAGTGAAAAGAACAATACAGTAATCAAGATGTGATTGAATGATCAGACAGGAAACACCATGGCTTAACAGCAGTGCAAAAAATACGTGTATGAGAGACAAAACTGACATGAAGACTCAAAAGTAAGTCCAACTTCAGTGTCTCAGTCAAACCTGAGTTATATCAGTTTTACTAATTACCACCTGAGCTGCTGTAATTGAACTTATGCATGACCACACCATAACTAACTGTGCTGGTGGTCTACACCAGAACTGAGAGCATAACCCTAAGGTGAGCTCTCTTTCACTGATCCTTTCACTTTGCCTTGCGCACAGACATGCTAAAAGCGCAAGTGTTTATGAAGTTCTACCGAGAAAAATCAAAATCACAGAAACTCAAAAAAAGAGAAGAAAACAGGAGCACTACCTACTGTCAAGAGATTTCAACAGTTCTAAAAGTTCACAACATTTAATGTTCTTGAATAGCCTCTGATATAAATAGGGAAGGGACACAAATCTTCCCTGAGCAACTAAGCCATCTGGATTGCAGTACAGTTTCTTTGACAGCCCAGAATAGGGAAACCCTTGATTAAAAGTAAAAGAAAGATTACAGAGTTTCACTAACCACACCAGAATATTTTGAAAGCAAGCAAGCATATTTTGAAGACTCATTCGGCAAAGAACTTTTCACGCTTGTAGAAGTCTTTGGACATATGTGTGTGTGTGTGGGGGAAACAGTACATTTCACAATTCATCCATTTCTCCTTGGAAAGTCCTGGTTATGAAGAAATAACAAGCTATCAGTAGTCTTTTCTAAAATTCACCATAGCTGTTACAAGTAATGCCCACAGGATCTCTGCTGTCAAAACAAAGCAGCAAGCATCCCCCAGAAACCCTGCAGGAACACGGTCTACACAAGCAGCTGTCCTGCTGTCTGCACAGATCCCACCTCTCGAAATCAGTGGACCTGACTACAGGAGCACAGTACCACCCATGCAGCTTAAATAAATACTTTCTTTCGGTATCATGACTATAATCATAACTGACTACAGATCAGCTCAACTAGTGTTTCTCCACACACAAGATGAGTACTTCAAGATGTTACTTATCAGTTACAAGTAAAATAAAATAAAATAAAATAAAATAAAATAAAATAAAATAAAATAAAATAAAATAAAATAAAATAAAATACATATATAAGCAGAAAACCTGAAGTAGAGGGGAGTGAGGGTAGATTAAATCAATGCAATATCAGGAGAGCTGAAACCTGTACAGGAGATGTTTTATGGGAAAAAAAAATAATTCAATATACATTCAACTAGATAACTTGGCACCAGTTCTTCAGAAGCAAGAATAATCTACAGACAACATTCATTTTTCAAACCATGTAAATTTGTTCAAAACTAAAACTAATTATAAAGAGCATGTTGTGTTTTTCCTCAAAAATTAAAGAAACCATGGGGAGGGAAGAAGAGGTGTGTAAGTAACAGAAAAAAAATTATACGCACTACTTTAGTTTGAATTTTATAAATAAGCTTAATTGGCCATCTCTGCACTCCCATATTTACTGCTGTTTTAAGTACATTCTTTCATTGTAACTTGCTTCGAAGACAAAATAGCATCTAATGCTTCAGGAGATCTAGCATTTAAAAAAAACGTACCGGCATCATCATTACAAATGTGGTACAATAGGAGATCTTACAACTGCTTTGAAAAACAAAACCAAAACCCACAAACACTTAAAAGCTTTGTTTTCAGTCACCTAAAACATCTACAGGTTCAGACAACATACAGAAGATTTTATCAAAATCTATTACTCAAACATCAAAACTAACACCACCACTTTCTCTAGACCTTTCACTCAAAACAAAATCTATGGAAATTTACTTATGAGTTGGTAGCTGGAGAGCCCACCAACCACTAGCGGTGAGAGTCACTTCTCTTTCAAACCACAGCACTAATGTTATGTCTCTTCTCCCACGATTTCTCTCTCTCTCTTTTAAAAATTTGTCACCGTTAGCTGTTTATACCATAAATTATAAATGACAGGGACAATGGTAAGTCTTTTGACTGCATGCAAAAGATTCCCAGTCAAAGATCACCAGGAATCACAATTATATCTTACTTCAGAGAGCTACTGAGAAACAGCATGTGCTTACTTTGAAGAAAAATAAAAAAATTTGTTCTCAGGACAATAAGTTACCTTAATGTGCACTCATTTGTCATGCGTCTCATGATAATATATTTGCCTAACTTAGAAGCTGAACAAGTTATCTGCATGAGAAAGACATTAGACTGACCCAGATATGTCTGTTTTGAAAGAGGTTTTTTTGGTGGTTGTTTTGTTTTTTTAAGCTGAAAGACTGAAAACACCTCCACCTTTCAATTTAATAAACTATTGAAAAATGTGGTCCAAACAACAGAATTTGTGAAAATTCTAATTATTACCAACATAAGACAGAAGAAATTTGGTCAAGGATGGATTGACTGACAACCAGAAGTGTTCTATGAGCAGCTGATAACTGAAAATGTGTAAGAAGCAAGAGATACGCAAGGTTTTGGTGAAAATGACTTCATAAATTAATGAGGGGTTTGGGTTGGTTGGGTTTTTTGTTTGCTTGTTTAACTCAAAAAGCGTAAGTTCATGTGCTTAACAGCGGGCTTTAAGTTTTCTCCAGATGACACTTCAAGCTTTCTTGGAGAAATCTTGTGGACTGCTGATCAGTACATTTCTGAATATTATCCGGATGTGCCCTGACCGGTTATATTTTAAGAAGTTAATTAAGGTATTAGCAGCATAAGCACTCACACCAGAATAGAGTGAGCGCCTCTGGGCAACACTACGTAGGCAAAGAAGAACAATGATTCAACAGGAACTAAAACAGCACACAGGAGCTTAACTGTCAGGCATTGTATTGCATACTGTGAACACTACTTGCTATTACAGCTGTGCATTTATTACTAATTATCACTATTGTGTGAGCACCCAAAAGCTCCAATTAGTAACCAGGCCCCATTGTATTAGATTCTGTGCAAGTACACAAGATGACATCGTCCTGTATCAGATGGCTCAATCTGAATTTAAAACAAGACAAGTGAATAAAAGAGCAAGACTGGAGCAGCAATAAGAGCAGTAACAGAACTGCTCATTCACCACTGAGAACTATACACGAAAGCACAGAATCGTGTTTGAGTGATAATCATCATCTCTCCAAACTACCAACCCAACCACTACAAACGAGCCAGTTTTCATTGCAACAAAAGTTCTGACAAGTGAGTTAAAGAAAAAAGGGTCACTGTGTCCACTCAGATTAATCTCACAAGCAGATAAAATATCTAGTCATAGAAATGTTAAAATCTAAAGTTTCATTAGAAGCTGCTTTGCATTCACTTCTGGTCCCGAGGCAAGGTCCATTATTAATTCTAATTGGACATTAGTATTAACACGATAATTCAGGAAATAGGATGAAAATTCCATTAGCAAAGAGTTACAGCTCTTGGCATCAGACAAGCAGATCTCCAAATCACCTACCAGAGTGTTAATAACTTTAATCTTTAAACCTTAAAAAATGTCAACCACCAAATATCATCTTGAAAAGTTTTCTCTTCAGAAATCGATTATTATAGCTTACCCAAATAAAGGCAACTGTTTCAAAGGCTCATTTGCCTCCACATATATCCTGTCCACAAATTGGGCCCAAAACACATGCTACAAGAAATATTTTATTAAACTTCCATTTTTAGTTTAGTTTTTTTGTTGGTGGTGATGGGGGTTTTGAGGCTTTTTGTTGTGTTTTGTTTGTTTGTTTTGGGGGGTTTGTTTTTGTTCTTTTTTATACACTTCTGAAGCTGACTTGAGCTACATTGAAAATGGTAAGTTAAAAACTGAGGTTCCTCCTGTATGTGGAAGTTTAGTATTTTTCACCATTAAATTTGAAAGTATATTTCAGGAAAATATTATTTAAGGCAAAATAAGGCAGATTACTTGGTCTCTCTCAACCTACAGTCATTCAGAGTTAGGAACAAGAACAGAGGCTCCAAATCCAATACTGCACCCACCAGAGCATGCAGCCTCTATCCTCCTTCCCAGCTTATTAGGATTCACAAAACCGGCTTTGAAAATACTCCCCAACACATTCAGTATAGTGCTTGCCAAAACACATTTACGGTGAAATCAATTTCCTAGAAGTTCACAGAAGTTTTGCCATGGACTTCAATTTGGCCATGTGCCTTACCTATGTTTAACTTATTTCCCTCAGCCAAAATCTCAGCAACTATCCTAGCAATAAGGTTACGTATATTAATTTTCTATTTCATACGAGTTTTAAAACCTTAAGTATGATAAAAAAATACAGCACAGCTTCCTCAAACTTTGAGACCTCATCTTCTGAATTTGAGTTCAGCACAAAATTAATTTTCTGAAAAAAGTCTACAAATAGCAAATAGATTAGAAATATTTTTTAAAGGAAGCTTAAAAATTCAGCTCCTATAGGAGCTTTCTTTGCCCCACAGTATTTCTTTAGAGGGAGTCTATCAAAGAAGATTACTTATTTCAACACAGTATCGTCGCTGTCACTTTTTTTTCCTTTTTAAATATGCTTGTGTCTGTATTATCACATTAAAGAATGCAAGATGTAAGAAATTCCATCATCAACTCTAAGCGCAAAATACACAGCAGCTCTCCGTTCCCAGGGGAGTTCATTACACAGCCCAGAATTCAATCTTGTGAAAGCACTGCCATTCCACACAAATAAGCATTACCCAACTCAGAGTAGCAATTAGCATCACTAATATGTTCACTGATGCAGAGGCAACAACGAAACCCTGTTGCGGATATAATTTTCAATTTCTTAATTTCCTTTTATGATTGGCAACACCTCAAAATCACGAGTGCGTCACCATTCCATAGACTGATCATCTAGGACGAGGCCAAGCCACTTTGGCACTTTACTTTGGACCCTGCCACTCCCTCCTGGCAAGACAGCATCAACTTTTGGCCAGACGCGTCCAACACTGTAGAAGAGGCCAGTGGAATGGAAATTAATGACTGCCCTCTACCCACTGACAGTAGGAGATCATCTATCCGTGTCACTAAGCCGCTGCAGTTTCATGTCCTGGCCTGAATCCAGACTGCACTGGATCTAGAGTAACAGTTTAAATTAGATGAGTTTGAAGTTGGCCTGTGGCAGATGGAGCAATACACCCTAAAGTCCTGACAAATGGGGAAGGCTCAGCTTGCTTTCGTCTATTAATTACTGCTGGCAATGGTCACTGTTTCAAACTATGTCTCCTGAAGGATGACAAAGCCTACATATAGGGACACTAACACAGGAAGTTATGTGAGGATAATAATATTATTTTCAGTGTGTAAACACAAACTGAAAAAAAACGTCCTTTTAATCATCACACTGACAGCTCGGTCACAAATACCATTTTCAAACTTGTACATGTGTTTTCATTTGCACAAGTACGTAGCATAATAGACAGCAAGAAACACTGCCACACAAGCAATTTGATTTGACTTGATAATCCAAATTCCAAATAATTTTTTTAAAAACCACACACAGAGGCCCTTGGAAGTTAGTCTGCTCTGAATATACCAAAACTGCATTTCTCTTACATAGTTCTAGGTTAAATTCTGCCATCAACAGTCTCCCCAGTATTTTAAACCAAAAAAACCCCTTAGATTCTGACTAACAGTCATTTCCAATTAACAGCCTCCAGCTCCAATATTTCTTATTCATGGCCTTGCATTTTCTACAACTACATATCCTTCCAGTTTTATTATTCTGTTCCTCAGTGAATTCAGTGGCTTGTCTCCCTCATTTGTTTGTCAGAACATACTTATTTTCTGTTTCAAAATTCTTAATGATGATATAAAATTAATATTCAGGATCTCCAGTTGTGGTTTTCTATATATTTTCTTCCAAAACCACCCACCGTCATTTTCTTTCAATCCATTCTTTACCTATCTTACAATTCTAGCAATCCTCATTAGCCTTAGTCTCTGTAATAAATCAAAATTTTGTGAAAGTCCAGAAGCATGAGATCTACCACTATTCCTGTGTCAAAAAAAAAAATTTTCCCTTTACATTGTATACAAACATCTACTAAAATGGTTGAACTCGGAGGAAATGCCATTCCTCATCTATACTGAGGAGACTGTGTTCCTCAGTCCTTCTGATTCCATTAACTATTTCCATTAATTTGTCCAAATCTGTCATTTTAGAAAGAGAGAACCTACACTATTGATCTATTTTTACTTCTCATTACAATCATAATGTTCTAAGTTTAAAGCAAAGCCTTTTCATCAATGACCCTAACTTATCTTCTACAGTCAAGAAAATTGCTGTGTTAATAGGCTGCTGTTTAGTAAGTGTTTAGTAAGCAATGTTTTAGTAAGTAAACGTATCTCATATATCTCTTATTATGTTCAGAAGCACCTAGATTTGTCACTGGTCAAAACTGTCCACCCTTGAAAGAGGGTAGAATTCAGCTTCATAATGGTAAGGTGTCTACTTCAGAGTGAAATGAATAGTTCCCTAGGCTTCAAAAACTGTGTTGGCTAAAGTCTTATTACATCAATGGAGATCTAGACACTCAAGTTGCATTAGATGTTTAATTGCGCTCATAGTGACAACTCTGATCAGGTTGGGTATCTGCAGCGGATACACAGTAACCCAGAAGTTTACCTTAACAATCCTGTAACGATTTTTTAAAAACCTAAACTCCGTAATATTTTCATAATAGCTGAAGGATAAAAAATGTTACCCCTCAAACTTTATTGTGCGTCTTTCCTAAACAATGAATGCTTTCCAATACTCATGTTACAGTCAAGAAACTTAACCTAGCATATCTGCTATGTCAATGTCTAATTACATGAGAAATTAGAAGGTTCCAAATATCCAGCTTCATGTTCTGAATCAATTGTTCAAGCTACTGCTGCTCTGATGATGCTAGTATGGAAAAAAGTATAATTTTCTTGTCTTATTGATCACCTCCTCATATATGACAATGAAAGGGCTATGCTTAATTTCAGTATTCATAGAATCATTCAGGTTGGAAAAGACTTTTAAGATCGTCAAGTCCAACTGTAAACCTAGCACTGCCAAGTCCACCACTAAACCACGTCCCTAAGTGTCACATCTACATGTTTTTTAAATACCTCCAGGTATTGATCAATTGATATTCATCAATTCATGCTGCTTATTTGAGACCATAGAACTTCCATTTCCACAAAATTCGTTAAGGTGGTATTCCCCGCAGATACACACTTTGTGCAAGTTACCACTGTAGGATAACAGATACCCCATAGCTTAGACAAGTATTCAGTCTCCATAATCGTTATTACTTGTCAGTCTCCTCCACTGTTATCTTACTCAACGTCAAATTCTTTTTCTTACTCTTGCTTGCCACCACACTCCTTCAAACTCTGAATCCAAGTTCCCCTTTTCATTTGCTCCCCTTGACAATCCAAGGTCCAGAGAAGATTTCTTGTGACTGTTATGATCCTGAAGTGAGGCAGTGAATCTGCAGATGACAACATTTACTACAGATATCTTCAGAATTTCCCAAACTACAGTAACAAACAATTCAAGTTTTGATATCCAAAAGGTACCAAGACACAGGCAGGAAGAGACAGATACCACCACGCTTCCTCACCTTACAAGGTTCTAAACTATCAGTTGAGAAAGCTAATATAGCAGCTACTTTTTACAGGTCAGTGAGCACAGTAATGCATCTGCAGTCAAAAAAAACCCAGAAAAACCCCACGACAAAAAACCAAACAGCAAACAAATCATTAGGTCACATAACTAATAGGATAGTGCATAATACAGAAATAACGTCGCATTATTTTACAATTATTGGTATCCCCTCACCAGGGAAACTATGTGCACCAGCATTAACAGGGAAGTCAGTTTTTGAATAAAGTAGATAACGCTAATACTATGGAGCATGAAAAAATGCATAAGAAGCATGGAAACTGGTATCATTTCTCCTAATAAATTATCATAGTTTAGACTGAGTTCAAACTTTAGCTTTTCCTGTTTTATAAATCAAGGATAAAGATGCCTTTAATTAATTTAACAGATGGCAAATTCAAAGCCAATATAAAACTATACTTTCTATCTAAAGTTTTATTTGACTGTGAAAGTCTGTAACGGAGCTGGTAAAACCAAGAATTTAGCAAGGTTAAAAAAGACTATCCAGTTACAGCATTTGTCTTGACTGCCTTCCAGGGTTTTAATTAAGTTAGAGTGCTGTGGGGGGGGTTGTTTCTTTATTTCTAAAAGAATATGAAACCTTAGGGGTTAAATTTGAAGTTGTCCTGTTGTTATTATTTGACCTACAACAAAGGGTAAATTAAACCACAACTACTCTATATTGAAGAGTTCTTATAGTGCATTATGACATATCTGGTGTAAAACAAAAGAAGAATTGTTAACTAGCTAGAAAATATGTGACCCAGTAACAGAATCTGTATACTAACAGGTTTATTTTAAATATTAGATTATCTTTGTTTCACCCAAATTTTAATGATACTAAGTGGTCAAGTACATATTGAAGTACATCTCTACATTAGAGGGAGAAACGCTATTGGAAAACAGCTATACAGTATAATGTTCATTACTTTAACAGCCATAAGATTAATGGAACAAATTATATCCTAAGCTTGACTGAACTACTGAATTCTCTTACAATTTGTCATCATCATCATTATTATTATTATTATTTATTGCAGATATTGAGCTTCAAGCTTGCTTGAACTTGTTTGACTCCATCCCTCCTCCACAAATTTTAGTCTGAATGGATCTTAGAGATTTAGAGGGAAATTCATGCCTGAAGCAACAGGCTCAATAAAAAAATGCAAAGCAGCAGTTCCACAACAGTGTAAGAAAGAAAAACAAAATAATTTAGTGTCAGATGACAAGTAGTTACATTCCTTCTCTCCCCAAGCAAGAGAACCATAATGTCTCTCATGGAGGCCAATAACACAGCAGTCAAGAAGAGTATCACAGCTTTGAAAAAGGAGGTTCCCTTAACTTTGAGCTGATTTATGCCATCGAAGATGTATGCTGGGTCAATTTAGTGTACATCACAGGCACAAGCCACAGAAGAGCACAACTGCCACTTGTGCTCACAGATTGGAAGATCAGCTCCAAGGGAAATGGCTGCCCTAGATATTTCTATAGTTAAACCTTGCCAATTGAACATCGTTCTTCCCTGAATAAGCTCAAGTCATTACACTTCATGGATATACCCGTAATGCCCCCCAAGAGAACCACTAGCACAGGATGTACTGTTCCACTATTAAAAGTGGTCTGGGAGAAAGGAAAAGAAATAAATAAACCAGTAATCACTGATACTTGTCACTTGAACATCAGGTACACACACAGGTACGCCATTTATCTTGATCTAATTAGAACATTTTAGGACTACAGTTGAATACTCTAAGATTAGTATTCATAGCACAAGCTACATAATAAGCATTTTAATGCATTAACTATTTATAAATAAACAAAAGAGCTTGTTTAGAAGACAATCTGTCCAAGTATTCAAATAGTTATATATGAATAATCCGTTAAGTAGTACTTTTCAAAGAGCTCAGAACTGTGACCATGAAACTTTGTGAGCTGTCAAAAGGCTTCACAACTATGAAGCATCAAGCCTGCTACTTCACAAAATATACCTTCTGTATGGTATCACATCAGCAGTGCTCCTTAACCACTTAAGAAAGGGACACAAAAACAACAGCATTCTTCTACCACTTCTTTTCACAGTCTTGACACTGTTGCAGGCACACATAAATGAGAAACTGCAACCTAGAGTAAGAATGCCTTCTTTGGTCATTCGAGTCAATTTGGATCCAGACTGGGGATGACATGTTCTGTCACACCTATTGATTCATTCCTCTACATTGATTCAATGATTTAAAAAACAGACTTCAGGAGACAGTGAAGCAGCAAAGTGATAAGGATGTGCCTTAGTAATAAATAAATACATAAAAACACTATCACCATCACCACCAACCCCACCAAAAAAAAGGCAATCACCCACTCCAAACCACTCACTCCAAATGCATCATTAAGAGATAAAAAACAATTTCAACCTAACCCAACAGCTGTGAAACTAACAGACCTGGTCTATAATATACATCTCTACTTTAAATAATACTGCTTTGTGTGAACTTCTTAGGTGTAACCATATTTATACCCCATAATTCCAGATATTAATCTAACACGTTATGACACTTTGTGCTGCCGCCTTGTTTGACCTAAATTCTCTCAATCAGGACAGGCCTCTCCTGGTTCGTAATCAATACAGTTTAACAGAACCAATAAGTTATCTGGTGACACCTATGAGTCTGGCTACCAAAATCTGACAACTCCTTTTCTGCTGCCAAAGTCGGTCTGCTAGCCAAAGCCTGGGCACGCTCTCATTTCCTGTACAATAGGTAAAAAAGGAGAAAGGAAACATGCCCTTGGCAGCATGTCAACAGCGGGAGTTGAGGAGGCCACCTTGTGCTAGAGCTTCTTCACTCTGAGGTAGAATGTCTTTACCTTCGGATAGGGGACACACCAAATACACTAGAAGTGCCCTTAATCTTACCTCAACTTATCAAAGCTTTATTTTTGCATTCTCAAATAAAAACTCAAGTAAGTATACAATATTCTAATGCTGTGGAAAACAGGCTGATAACAGTCTTGTAATCCTAAATTTATTGCCCAATACAACTATAAGGGATAATTAAGATGTAGAGTGAGCAAAGATTCACATCTCAGCTACTAAACCCCCAACTTTCTAGTCTCAAAACACATCATTCCTGCCTCCCCATCCCATCTTCTCTTCCCCTCCTACCTAAACATACAAAAGAAACCCATGAATTAGGCATCTGCTTTTTCAGAAAATGAAGAGGAATGCTGTTTAGAATGCTTAACATCTATGAATTGCTCTTTTCAGCAATCATTAGGAAGGCAGTTTATACATTATAATCCAGAATCACATGTGACCTTTATATACTTTTGCAGAAGCTTGACATTATGTTATCATTACACACTTAAAAGTTAAACTGCAGATTCCTAATAACTGATTAGTACTGTAGTCTATAAAAACTATTAATAGCTTTTAATCTTGACTGGGGAGGGGAAGGTTTATTACAACCATTTCAATAACTTTCACAGCTTCAATTTCCAGCCAAAATATATGCTATCTCCAATTAAGTATGTTATTCAAAATAAACTCAGTGAAGTAAATCCCACATAGATTCCAAACTCACTCTAAACCAAGATTCTTCCAGCTGTAGAATTACAGAACTATTTTAAAAATGGGTGAGCTTGTTTTCTCTGAAAGAACTTATTCTCTTAGGAATTATCTTAAAATAATTATAACGAAGGACCACACGAGACAATGTCAAAAAACCAAAAACTGCATTTCCCTTCCAAAGACTTCAAAAAAAGCATGCAACAAAACCGTGCAGAGTGAGGAAGAGGGGAATAGCAACAGTCACTTTACCCTTTTAAGTAAGGTTTTTGTTCCAAGTCTTCTCTTTAAATACCATCCCCTTTTGACAGTTTCATGGGAATAATAGCAAAACCCTTACAACTACTACTTTGAGATATTCAATGAAAATAATAACAAATGTGTGAAGAGTAGCTGTCCTACACACATGAACGATTTATAATTAGCACTCAACAGTTGAGGCTTTGCCCATTGCTGATAGTTACATAGGCACATGATTTGAATAAAGCTCATTTAACTTGGAATCAAATCACTAGAGTTAAGCCCAGTTGTTCACAAGACCTGTCACCCCTATAAAAAAATCCATTTGGTCCTGAAAAGTGTGTTTGGTATATGTCCAAACCCCTGAATATTTCCGTCCTTTAAAATTTCAGACAACAGAAACATGCCCCAACCACAAAGGAATGGATACACAACATTACCAACCAATGGTGCAAAACTGATAAATATTTAAGTCTACTTCTTAAGATAAATGAGGAGAGGAGGAAGGAAAAGGAAAGGAAGGTGTGGTTTAAAAGCATCCAGATGATTCTTGTGTGGGTTCTTCACTCTATCCTGTCATTAGGAGGCAAATGCTCCTTCGTGACCCCAAGACCATAAACATGTACAACCCTAAACATGACTATATTGTGTTTTGAGTGTCTTGTCATTTATAATAATTCACTTATTCACTAGCCATCTAGGGTCAGAAAGTAAGGCGCCCAGAAAGGGGGTATTCATGTCTTGTGAAAAGTTCTTTAGTCACAAATGCTTTCCAGTGATTAAAGGCCCTAAACATTCCTGTCAGCACCATTTCCGAAGCCATCTGTCAAATCTCAACATGCTACATTAGGAAAGAATCAACTAGCAATTGTGTAAACCTCCACTTCACGCATTTTCCACTACTGGGCATAAAATTCCACAATCATGAGAATCTGGCCATGTCATTTGTACCAATCTGAAAATTAATCTATGGCTTCTTTCTCATTCCCAACAGTCTCCTTCAAGTTCAACTCCACATTAATATCTTTGCTCCCGGGAGATAATCTTTCTGTTCTCTAGATCTGCTTTTATGACAAGCCGGACTCTTGTTCTTAATAATGAGTTCTCAAGTGCATATATTTGTTTTTTAATTGGATTAGTACTACTCTCCAATCTTCTCTGTCCTCCTTCGTTCTCATTATTATCCCAACTTTCTCTCTAACCTCCTCCTGTCTCTCAGGGATAACAGTTGTTCCATGAACCCATTCAACTATCTCCTCTTTAATGCATTGCAGTCAGGCTACCATTTTTCTTCCTTGACACCTAATTGTGTGCTAATTTCTTTTACCTCTTAATTTCTAAAACAAAAAATCTGTTTCTCAGTTTTCTCCATTTTTTTAGAGCTGTTCTTCAGCAATGATCACCTTTACGCAAGTCACTCTTGTCACAAATGACTTTTGGGTAACTTTTCACACTAGGAATCTGCAATTTCCCAGTTATGCATGTAAGCTTCATCTCATCATGTAAAGGATCAAAGAATAGGGAAAGAAAAAAAGCATTAGGCCATGCAAATTCAGGGAGAAACTTCTACCTCGTCTTCATTACATTTCAACAACATGCATGAAATTACCTTAAAACACACCCAGTAGACTTCCTTCAAGTAATGGTCACAAATATGTTTCTGAAGAGGCTGCAACTGTCAATAATTTTAAAGTTCTTAACAAAAATAGACATTTTCTTCAATTTGTACAAAAATCTAAACTAAAGAAACATGGGAAGGTATTATAAGTTTGATAATACAGTAACTTACGTGCTTTGGATAAATCAAAATTATTTGATTAATAAACGCAATACAAAAATGTGGCTGCCAGTTTTATCATACAGTTAAGTGTAGTTTTACTACTTGTATTTTGTATCATGATACCAATAAAGTGACAATTATTTAGGCAACAGCCCTTTTTTCTAAAATGTAATTTGCTAATCATAAAAAAAAAAATTAACTTCAGAGATGTTCCTAACTATTTTGTTATAAACACCTTTTAGACAATTAGCAGCAATTCTCAAAGAGCTGCTTTACATTCTGTATCTATTTGTTTGCATTTAGATATCTGCAAGCCATCACATTTGCATGAATATTTTTCAAATATAATAGCCTTTGGCAAGAACGACCCGTTCTGCATTTTTTTAAAATAGCTGCCTTACCATAATTGAACAGCCATAGTATTATGATCGTATTTATTATTTTTTACTAAAACTGCAAGCATACAGATGTGAAAAATAAAAAGGTACTCATACAAATGTAGGAAAATAACTTATGCCCCTTAATAGCTTGCATTTAGTTCAGGTCACATTTTACCATTATAAAGCCCAGTCCTGTTTGATTGCATTAATTTGAATTATTCCACAGACATTTTAAAGCTTTTTATTATTCTTAGTGTTAACAGTCTTTTTTTCAAAACTGGTGTCTCATTACTTTACCAACCCTAGTCCTGTCTGAACATTCAGCTCCACTCATTAGAACAAACATCTGCTACCAACAGTATTAATGAGATACATATCAAGGGATACAGCAAGCCGCTAACCACCTGGGTTAATCACTTTACAGTACAAAGTTGATAAGACAGAGTCATACAGTATTCCTTGAACATGCTGTTACAATTAGCTTATTCAGATAGCAACTACTATTTCGGAAACATAACTACAAAATTGGATAAATTTGTAAAGCCGTACATACCTTGTAGCTACTGTTAACATACAACATGTATTTCATCTCAACAAAGCCAAAAGGCATGATTTTAGTAGTGGGAAATCTGCCCTTTGGATTTCTGTGCCTTATGAATAGATAGTGTTAAAATTATTTTTAAGACACCAGAGGTTTGACAACTGTTCAAATAAATATACAGGATAGAATTCACACCAAACCAGGCAGAATAACTGTAGACTTGATTTATTTTTTAATAATAATTATTTAAAGCAATATGATTTTAGAAGTGTTTTTTCCCCAAACCAGAATGAGTTGCACATCATATTTACATACACATAAATAGCTGGCACAAAGGAAATATTTTTCCAAAGAGAGCCAATGCTACATGAGCTTCAAAGCTCTTTTAATTTAAAGTTCATTTGTCTAAACCCGAGATGCAAATTCACACATCTTTACACACAGGCATTTATAAACAAGAGGGGAGAAGTATTTGTTCACACTGCACTTCCCTTTGGAATGAACATGCTCCAGAAGGAAAGCTGGAGCGAGAACAAGGATGCATGCCTTGCTGATGCTCATGGAACAAGGGTTCTGGAAACCAGGCACAGAACAAGCAAGATCACAGCGTAGACACAAACTCTGCAAATCAGAACACACTAAAAGCAAGGGTAAGTCAAAAGATTTTGAACTTGGGGCTCCAGGAGAATGGAGGAGGAGTTTTGACCCAAACCAGTCTCAGAACTCACACATTTACAAAAATGTGTAAGATACTACTCCGGTAAATTTCCCCAAAATGTTTTATAGAATCACTGTCAAATAATTTAACTAATCAATTTCACATTATTTAGTCAATGCAAGATGATAAATAATGCTCTTTCATTTAGGGAAACACTTTTTTTTTAATTATGAGTAGAAAAATATAACAATACTAAGAAAGCAAGAAAACATGCACTGTTCTACCACTGAAAAACAGAGAAACAAACCCCACCAACAACACAGCTCTTAAACCAGAAGGGTGAAAGTTCAGCTCAAGTTGAAATCTAGGAATAGCAAGTGCCTTTGGAGAGAAGTAAACGTCCTCAATGAAATTACTGACACTACATGTCAGTTAAGACAATCTTCAAATAAACAGTTCAGCTATGAAACCTCTAGAGAAGACTACTGCTGCAGAAATAAAATGCAGATATTTAATAAAGGTGAAATTTAAGAAGTGTTGCTAAGTTGAGCAAATATTGCCATGAACTGAGATGAGAGTGCTTTATTTAAGCGAGAAAGTATAATATTGTCCTGGTTTCAGCTGGGATAGAGTTAATTTTCTTACTAGCTGCTGGTTAGTGCTGTGTTTTGGATTTAGGATGAGAATAATGTTGATAACACACTGATGCTTTACTTGTTGCCAAGCAGTCGAGGACTTTTCAGCTTCTCATACTGCCCTGCCAACAAGAAGGTGGGGGGCATCCAAGAAGCTGGGAAGGGACACAGCCAGGACAGCTGACCCAAACTGACCAAAGGGATATTCCATACCATATGATGTCATGCTCCATATATAACTGGCAGGTTGGCCAGGAGGTGGCGCAGCTCTGGAACTAGCTGAGCGTCGGCTTTGGGTGGTGAGCAATTGTGCTGTGAATCACTTGTTTTGTATATTCTATTATTATTATAATCTTCTTCCTTTTCTGTCCTATTAAACTGTCTTTATCTCAACCCACAAGTTTTACCTTTTTTCTTTTTTTCTCTCCCCCATCTCACTGTGGGTAGGGGGGAGTGAGCAAATGGCTGTATGGTTGTTTTAGCTGCCTGTCAGGTTAAACCATGACAAATACAAAGTTATTATTTAAGTACCTGCTTTTCTCTAAGTCCAATCAGGTTGATGAAACAGCAGTGCTTTTTTTAAGCAGAGAGAGAGAAAAAACAAACAAAAAAGTATGCAAGCCAAATCTTATTGTAATAGGTAAACCCTAGACTGCTACATCTGAACCACACTTAACAGAATAGCTTCAGAGATATTTGATGACAGTGGTTTCATCTCCAGATAAAGTAAACAGGGGATCCATAAATGGATCTCCACTAACTGATGTCTTAATATTAAATTCAGGAAGGTTCACGCGTGTCAACACAAGCATTCGGAATAATTAATGAAAGTCTGTTTAATTGCATATGGAGACCAGATCATTGAAGAACAACAAAATAATTAGAAGCATGTCCAATGTAAAAACTGCCGTACTAATTTTTCATTGTTGATTAGGGTAGCTATCATGTACAGTGTTTAAATGTCCAAATAATAGCTCAGGTTTTCATCTTTAATCTTTCACAATATTCCTTCAGCTGAATTTCATTAACACTGGATCTTTGTAGCACCATTTTCTTCTCTGAATATACCTATCACTCTGTGTATCTCCATAATCAACTGCAAGTTATTATGTTTTGAGAAAATTTAAAAGAAGTATTTAGTTCCCTCAGTTTTAGTCTTCATGCATTCTGTTTTGCCACCATTCTAGAACGCTAAAAACACAGGACAGAATGTCCAAAATACTGAAAATTCCTACAAGAAACTACATGTACACTTTTATTTCTTTCACAAAAGGCAGTCTTCCAGATGCACTACTCTTTTCCAGATAATTATTCTCATATTCAGAATGTATGCATCCTGTACATTTGAGTAAGAAAATAAGAATATTACATAAGACTTCAATTTTCCAAATGAGTAACATATGACAAAGACAGACTCTTTGTATTGAAAATATAAACAAAAAGAAGAAATGTGGAAAACCAGATTACAACCCTATAGAATAGCACTAATTGTAATTTTACAGCATGTTAATATTTGTTCTAAGACATACCAATCTGTATTAGCTAATGACCCACGAGTTTGAACAGATTATTCTTCAGTGGCAATGCACACTAGAGACACTGCAGATGAAGCAATTTTTTCCTTTAATATCAAACGGCCTTCTGTAAAGAAATTGTTTTAAAAACAGAATTATTTTCTGCTATTGCTATTTCTTGAAGCAATAGGCTTAAATTATAGGAAGACTTTTCCATAAACTGTCTTTAATACATACTAAAATACTAGTGTAAACCAGTGCCTAAAACAAAGGCTTCCTGAAGGACTAAGCTGTGAAAAAAGGCAAGGAATACCAATATCTGAGCTGCACAGGACATTAATACTTTGCAAACATGTTTTCATAGTTTTACAAGTCAAGTCCATGGGCAGTATATCTGAAATGTGGATTAAAAGCATAAAAAATGCAAAGACTCCCATCTGGCTCTTTGCATGGTCAGTTTAAGTTGGCTGAGTTTACTTCTTTAGGCTGAGCAGCTTTTGAATGCACTGTACTGCTCTGAGAGTAAGTCTGGATCTCTCAACACCATGTTTCCGTAACTTCACACGCTGAGAACGTCTGCACTGCATTACCCAAGTGCTTGTGCATACAACCAGTCAATGTTAATAAGCCAAATATTTCCACCCATTTCTTAATGCTTGGATGCCATACCGAGTGCAAGCTTACTTTGTATTTTCATACCACGCTCTGCCCAAGCTAATAAACCCTTGAAGAACAAAATCCACATATGAGAGGCACCTGAAGGGTCCTTTTTGTAGGAGAAAGCTTAGTCTGCCTGAATTGTGCTGAATCCTGACTGACTCCATGTGGAGACACCTGGCAATTCTCATAAGACATCCAATTCCCTGTATTTTCCAGGCTTTTCATTATCTAGGACATCCCATACTCAAGATAGCAAGCCCAACAAAAGAAAGAACACAGGAAAAACTTTAGAAGACAGCATACACTGTTTGTTGATTTAGTATCAAAGCTTTATTTTGCTATCCCAGAATATGGAAGGGAGAATGCTTTCCATTGCACTGCTAAAACAAAACTTCTTTTGCCCATATCTATACCCAAAACCAGTATTTTCAGTTCACCAATCTGAAAATAAAAATTCTTACCTCCTCTTTTTGAAAGCATACATCTCATCCAGACAATTGATGCCTTCTAACTTGTACACACGTAGAACACTGAACTCTTGTTAGTCTAAAGCACCATGCACAAATGAGCATAACAGTTCTCCTCTTACTGTGTGTCACATTCACTGGAATTGTGCTTTTTCTGATCAAGCCAAAGCAGGTTAAAAATTTATTCATTTGCTCTAAGCGAATAAAAACTAAAGTCATTGCACTTAGCGCAGATTACAATTGCTTAAATACTACTGTATATAAAGAACATCTTTTAGAAATAAAAAAAAAAAATCAAGCTATTGAAATGAATGTCACACAATTTAAATTCTGTTACTGAGACACTATTGACTATGATGTAAGAAACTACACTATTAATTGCCTCACTGCAACAAAATTATGCACCCGCAACAAAAAGGAAGACTGTGATCTGAATGCTATGAGTAGCATAGGTTAAAACCATTTCCATTAATATCTGGGATTCTTGATTTTAGTTTTGAAACCAGAAATACTGAAGAAAAACAGAAGGTTAGAGTATCAATCCCCATTGATCATGATTTCAAAACCTCAAGAACCTCAGGGTTGTAATTTCACAAATTTAACAACCTGTTAAAAATATTCAGTCCTATGAAAATAAGTATGATTTTGGAGATTTGGAATTTTACTCAAGAAAGATTTGTTTGTATGAAAAGTCACAGCACCTCTTTGCAAGAGTATAAGGAAGTGGAGCACCTAACATTTGGGGCTTTATTTCAACATGAACAGCAAACACTTTCTATACTTCATCCAAGCTGCTGGGTGTAGAGGCAAGAGACCCTGCATGACATGGCTTTTTCATACGAGACAAAGCAACACAAGGATACCTGATGATACCAGATGCACATGTTTAGACAACTGAGTTTCATGCAGTTGAGACTGATCTATAACCAGTTACAATCAGAGAAAAAAAGCGTTTTGCCATTCTGTATTTGATGACGTATGGTGTTTCTCCTACTTTGAAATGCTAACATGAGAACGCTGGAGAAATTAAATACAAGGATGCATTTCAAACCAGAAATAACAACACTGAAGAGGTTCAACACACCAATCCAATTAGGTTGTAGCCTGCTATAAAAAAAAGTCACCCCTACAATGAATGTAAGAGAACTGGCAAGGGAAGATGAAACTATTGACTCTTTGGCTAACCAGAACTGCAAAGGATCACAGTACGAATAAAAAAAAGCCTATGAAATTTCTAATACTAGCCAGCTTCTGAAGGATCAACTAGAAGTTTTAATTTAGCTTTTATAAACAAATTCTTTAGTTTAACAAACTCTTACTGTTATCTAAGATTATTCTAAGACTTTGGTGGCAAGTCCTGGCTGACAAACAGGCAAGGGTCATGAAGAAGAATAAAAGTACATACATTTAACAGTCAGTCTGCACAGCAGCTGCTGAAAAGAAACTTGGCCACGAACTTCAGCAAATGTTGGGTACCAAGACAGCAAAAAAATTAATCTCTGGAGTCAGTTTTGTTGTTAGAATACACTTTGTCCTTTGTACAACCAAATTCACTTTCCTGAGAAAATACAAACCGTTTACCCAATTCACTGGGTGTTTCTTTTTCATTTAAAATGAACTTACCGAGTGCCGTCTGCTTTCCAGCTAACTTTGTATGGCTTCTGCTCCAAAAATTTAATATTTTGCTTGTCCATGGAAACAGGCTGTGCTCCAGGGAATCCAGACCTAAAAAAAAAAGAACCATGTTTATTAATGTTCTGCAATAAATAGTTGCACAAGGCTATACATTTTTTACATTAGACTGAAGTCACACGTTGTACCAGACTTGCTGCAAGGTTAACTTTGAGTTAGAACATCTTCTCCAATAAGGTATTTTGCAAGAGAAACCAAATGCCTATCTGGTAAGAATAAAGATATTAGTGTTTATGACAAAACACTAGATCATCTAGAATTTCAAAGTTTTAACTTTGGAGGAAGAGAGATTTGAATTCAAAATTGCAAGCACTAGAAGAACTACAAGCATCAGCAAGTTAGGAAGCATTGTGAGCATCTCCCTGGATCATCAACTTTGGAAAGGAGGAGTTCAGAATCAGTTCATTAAACCCAACGTTCTCATTAACATTGGACACAAATCCAAGTTGGCTATAAATATGAGTATTATACCTTAAGACTGAAGTGTAATAGCAGTTGTATAAGTAAGTCTACTGCTTGAGCAAGCACTAAATTTTACACAAATACCTGTACTGGACTACATCTGGAATTTGGACAGCAACAATGCATCAGAAAACATTTTTTTTTATCTCAACAGAAAAGCAGTTCTAGAATCTTGTTTCTTAATATCAACAGCTGATCATTCCCTTTCATAGTACAATGCAAGACACTCATCTGTTTTACTGCTGAGTGTTCTTGAGGCTTGCATTTTGTTTTAAACAATCCACCCAAAAATAGTCACCTTTTTTCGCTTTTACAATGAGCTGCTTCCTTCTGCAAAACTAGAAACGTAACACTTATTTCCAGACAGTATAAACAAACAAGTTCTAAATGTTCTCATACCCTTCCCATCCACAGAACTGCTGACATTTTTGCTGTATTCCTCCTAACTTCGGTTGTGTTGTCACCTGGGTCACACATTTAACTGTTATTCCTTCCAGGAAAATTGCACCCTAAATAAAAAAAAAAAAATTAAAAATTAGTATTTAAGCTAATACGAGTCTGACTCATTATTTTTCATCTGTAACTAAAATGTTTATATTTAAAAAGAAAGCCTGCTAGGATCAAGTATTTAATAGTAAATTGGTCACATATGGAATTTGCAGGGATCAAATTAATCATCCTTAGTACACAAAATATTCTATAATAATAAGGTAGTGTAAGACATCTATGTGTGGATAAGAATCTGAACCTAAACAGTATTGTAAGCCTGGAGCAAATCACTATACATTAAAGATCACAGAACTCTTTCTGGCAGAAGCCTTTGTGACACCACTTTTAAGTGTGTCAGAAAGTATGGCCTCGAAATAAGTAAACTGGAAACTAAGGATAAAATTGACCTATGAAATGTTAAATAAAAAAATTTAATACATAAATAGTATTTCTAGACCAACAATTCTGTGCTTTCCTTGATTCATGGAAAATAAGAGCTGCTCACTAACAGCAGAGACCTAACATGCGAGATAAACATAAGTAGCTTGGTAGTTAGTGAACTAAAGTCACAGGGAAACATCTTTAGACAGGAGGATTTTGGTGTTTGTTTCATTTTGTTTTTTAAACAAAAATCCCAGGAGATGAAGACATTAAGTCCTACTTTTCTCCCTCCAAATCTTTGAGATGCATGTTTTGAATTAAATATGTTAATTTTATCAGTCCCAGATGGTAATTCCAGTACAAGAAGTTGGATTTTACCTCCACCTGTCTGATCTATCACGTTACACGTCTCAAAACTTAAACTTACACTGTAGGGAAAACGATTGAAAGAATTAATGTATTTATGCAGCAGCAAACTTAAAGGGTTCTCAGTTGATCTAGGACAAACTTCCTAACAAAAGAGAAAGCAAACAGCTGGTTTGTAATAAAATATTTGTGTAAAAATATACTTGCATAATTTTATTCTCAATCTAAACCAGGTTACTAAAGTGGAGGTGCTATCCTGAATGCCACAGAAAAGCCTAAGTAGAGATCAATAAAAGAATACTGGTTATTTTAGAGTTTAATTTTCAGTATATTCCAGAAAAAGTTTGATACCAAGTGGAATAAAAAAAAATTCTGCACAACAGAACACAGTAAAGCCATCAGGTCTACAAAGCTACATAATTAAAGACTTCTATAGAGATCCCAAATCAACGAGACTTATTTCAACAGCATCTCAAATAAATTCTCAGTGCAGACTAAGACGACCAAAGCATGAAGTTTCTACCTGTTGAGCTATGAATCTTGCAGAAGAAGATAGAATTATGTCGTATCTGTTCTCTAAAATGCTTGAAACTTGCCTTAACAAATCTAGCTGCATACTACTGATGAAAGGAGCCTTTTCGCTCCCTTCCCTTTCCACACACCATGGCACTCATCTGTTCTACTCTTGAGCAAGTCTAGGAACTCAGTTGGCAAAATTATATTATAAATTAGTCATTTTCTTCCAAATTAGTATCCTAAACTAGCTCACCATAAGATGAATCAGCACTTGTGCCAGTACAAGGGAAGCAGAAGGAACACAAGGAGTACAGGGAAAGCAGGACCGCAATTTTCAGTACAACCTGCATTGAGTTAAGATTGGCTCAGTTCCATCACCAAATCACATTCTGAGAACAGAACATCCTAAAGAAATAAGCCAGTTCCTAACCCTAATTACCCTAAGCTCCACAGACTTTTGGTGTGTCACTTATCCCTTATTAATTATGTGGGCACCAGCAGGTGCAAGAGCACACAGGTGACTGGGTGAGGGAAGCAGACAGCTACACATGCCTGGCCAGCGTGTTGTCTGAATTCTGAGTGAGTGGTTAAGAGCACCATGAAATAAAGGAAGATGGTTGTGCCTTGCTTCTCAGAATAATGGCACAGTGCGACGGCAGGAGGCACTGCTAAGATTAAAGCAAAAGACAGGCAACTGGAAAGATTTTCCAGAAACAGAGTCATAAATACGAAACTGGTGACTGCCATTTGAAAGTGTCTCTTGCAGGTTATCTGATTAAGAGAGTTATGCGCATACACAACTGGTTTTGGAGCCACAAATGTCAGAGTGCATAGTACTGTCAAGTTTCCCTACAAATCGAAATCATCTGCGTGCTGCTTTCACACTTGATATAATTTTAAGCAATTTCGAAAATTGTCCATATGGTAAGAAAGGTAAAAAGTTAGAATGATGTCTTCAAAATTACAAAACATTAGCTTCTCAGAACATAGAAATTATACATCCTAATTAGTTTCCAGTAACTTTGCTTTGTTTGTTAGTTTATTCTAACAGCTTTTAATTGTTTATTCATTTTAAACACCTGACCAAACACAACAGGTTCTGTTGCACAGGCAGCATGTGCTTGATGTACATAATTACATATATACATATGAATTATTTTGTTGGGGGGGTAATTTTGAAAGAATTAAGGAAACAAGTACAGCCTATAATTCAACAAACAAGCCAAGCTTCTGTGTTTTCATACAGGCTTCTCCATTCCCCTGATCAGGCACCTATAATCCCTACCTGTAATGCTGTCAAGTTGAAAGAAGTAGAGGACTGGGGAAAGGGAGGAACAGAGCAAGGTGCTGAGGACATAGGATGAAGAGAGGAGGGTGTGCAATATTAAGACAGTAAAGGCAGAGAATATTTAACTTGATTACCACAGCCTAAGAATATAATCAACTCGGTTATCCAGAGACTCAACCAGGATGCTAGTTTAAAAAGTGCCATAGCTGTACACACACCAGAAGAGGCTTTCACAAAATAAGGTCAGGCCTCAAGCATGCTCACTAGCTAAGGCACACACTACAAAAACAAGGTGAGTCACTTGGGCATCCATGCTTGACTAACTCAGCACTCCAGGTTCATGGGGACTTTTCCTCGGGAAAGGTGCCAAAACTGAGCCAGATCCATGCACTTTCTGCACTGTTGTTGAGCTAACAACCCTCTGTGGAAACAGGACGCTGGAGAACACGGTGCAGAGATGCCAGAGCACCTCAGGTCCTCAGTGCTGCTACTAAGCTAAGAGTTTTAAGCCCTAGTGTATCCAAGGTAGCTACGTGCACTTAGTACCTACACTCTGCACAACCTTCACACCATCTGTACTAATCAAGCTCTCCTCACTTGCCTCCGTATCCCTCCACCCATCACTTCAGCTGAAGGAAAAGTGGCAATGTTTATCATCTTGTGTTGCTTCAGATCCTAAACACCATCTGGAGAAGTGGGTGGGTGGAAACAGCCCCAACCACACACCACCCTGACCCTAGTGGCTATCACCAGGCTTGGGTGATAGCCAACCTCATCTACTCAGACTTGACCAAGTGCCAGTATGCTCAGAGACTGCCTTCCAGAGGACAAGTAACATTCCAAAATATATCAGGAAGAGAAAGAGTCTGCATCTTCTAAGAGAGAGGAAGGGAGAGCCAGGGAGTTACACTGATCAGCTTAGATTTAATACTTAGAAATACAGGATCAAATCACAAAAACTGCCTCTAGGCATGTACAAGCAAAAAAAGATACAACAAAATCACACTGACAGTCACTCAGTAACAACAGTGTTCAACGAATCATTTGGTTTTGGTGGTGAAACAAGTTTCATAGAATTGGGAGAAGTAGGAAATATCACATCTTTTGATGCTGGCTTTTGTCTTGGCTTGTCTTTCATTTGCTTGTCTTGTTCTCATAGAGGAACTCAGAAAATATGGGGTAGATGTAACTTCTATACAACAGAAGATCAACCTGTTTCAAAATCAGGTTCAGAGGAGCTAGTGTTCTCTAATAAAATGGGACAATATATTGAGGGGTCTGCTTTAGGTATAAGAGAATTAATTTATTTTCCCTAGATTTCCTAACAGCATATTCTTATTTTTGTGACACCTGTGAATTTAGTAACAGGGATACAGACTGTGATGGCAGCTTAAGAATTCAGTATCATGCTTAATTTTAAGAATGGGCTGGAAAAAACACCTTGCAACTCAGAATAAACAAAGTTCTACACTTAATAAGGACTGAGCAATTATACAAATACACACTGGTAGATAATAAGAGAAAAAAAGATACAGAGGCAGCAAGAGACCAAAAGCTGAATTAGTATTATTCTGTCTTGTAAAAGGCAATTATATTGAGATATATAAACAGAAGTATTAGCCTTAAGACTGATTCCTCCATAATAAGCACTAGGATGACATCAACTAGAGGCTTGTATTCGGTTATGGGCAGCACAGTCTCAGAAAAACATGGGTCAAAGAATGACAAGAATGGTCAGAAGCATAAAAATATGGACTATAGCGAAAAAGTGAACAAATTGGAATTTAATATGGAAAAAGAGAAGGCTGAAAGGCAATGACACCAGTATTCAAGCATGTAAAATGCTGCTGCAAAATCAGAAAATGGGCTTTTTCCCATAACCATCAAGATGCTCATGGACAGAATGATAAGTACAGGGGTTAACTTTTTTGGGAGAAAAAAGTAGGTTAGGGAAAAACCAAGTCACTAATATTTAGAATCAAAGTACTTTCATAGTTATATAATAAATATCCTCACTATGTCAACCATGAGGTTTAGTGGCTTCCCTCTGTCTCACAGATGACCACAATACACCTGCCCTCAAAATCATGAAGAAAATCATTAACAGCTACCATCTCTTCCAGACTGTTTCAGATGTAACCATCCATTTTTGAAGCACTACATATTACACCCTGCCTGTGAAATACACAGCTTACATTGGGCTAGAACAGATGGCACTCCTTAATAAACAGTGAAAAGATCTCGTTGACCCATGAAAAGCTGAAGTTCTGGCTCAGAATTATAACTTTTTATCCTATTTGCAAATTCAAGTGTTTTTTTTTCCTGAAGTAAGATCCTAAGTGTCAGCTAATAATGTTGCTTCAATGCTACAATCATTATGGCATGCACTAACTATGTCAAATCGTATTTCGGTTTCCTGTGCAGCATCTGAGACTAAAGCAAACAGATTTGCTATTACCTGTCAACTACATTCGCATGATGACAAAAGAAACTGTAATGGCATTATGTTCTAATTGTTCCCACAGTTTCTGTGGTGTAGAAAATAAAGGTCCTCAAGACTTTTTGACATCAAAATACGGACATTTTAGCAAACAACGCTGCAGTAAAGTTTCTCATGGCCAGGAGAGAATTTCTGAAATGCACAGCATGCTAAGTTCACTTTGCAGGCTAGCTGGGCAGTTGCTTCTGACTATTCATTATGGCTATCATTATGCCTGGGAGACGTCTCCTCCTCTTCCCCTAAGCTCTTCATCTATCCCTGCAGAGATCTGGGTAAAAATGAGAACATTTCAGAACATGACTACCACACCAGCCACCTCAAGTTTGACACTGTCTACCCCTAGGTGTTTAGAGGAGGAGTCAAATTAGAATGCTGAAAACATCTGCTGCAGGAAATTAGCTGTAGTGCTCAAAATTTAGCCCTTTAGACAGTAAAATAAGAAAATCTGAGCAAGAGGTATTTACCTGATAATCATTCACCCTGTAGATTGCATATTTACAAGGAATCACAAATAGATTGTATCCATCTCTACTCAGTTAAGGAGCAGTCCAATCTGCCAGCCAAGAACATGGTAAAGAATTCTCCCCGTTCCTCCTCTTCATGTCAAAGAATGTTCCTCCAGAGCTGCAAAACTGAATTATACGAATATGCATATTAACTAGATGATTATTTCTTTCATAAATTACCTAACTCATAATTAACTTTTACTTATTAATATGCTTATTCGTATAATTTAGCCTCCAGCTTTCAAAAAACTATAGTGGCAGATAACAAAAAGACTGGGAAGCCAGTATCATGATTCCTGTTAAACAGACTGGTTTAGTTTTATACCTGCTGAAAAGAGGCCATCATTGGACCTCACCATCATGCCTCATTTGCTAATGCATCAAAAAGCAAGTAAAAAAAATAGTTTTGAGGTTTTGGACCGAAGAAATTTTTTTTAGATATCAACACTTTACTGCAAGGCTAATGGAGGTAGCAGCCATATCCCTGAATATATTTTTACTATATATTTTTACAGCATAGACAATTTTTTATTTCAGCTGATGGATTATTTGAAAGTTTTCAAAGTTCATCTTGCTGCTTTGGATGAGATTTTGCATTCCTTTCAGGCTAATTTCTTCCCTATTCCATCTGTAAACCATGTTGAACAGCTGCAGTAATAACAAAATGCATTTTTGCATCATATTTCATATGAGGATTTCCAAGTGTTTGCAAACACACACACCTCAGCACATAAGTAAAATAATTTGGTATTATGCAAAAAGAACTGAATCTATTTTTGCACTCAGCAATATTCTCCTCTACTCGCAAATAAAAAAGTCAGGAATTTAGAGAGAACTGAGCCATTACTCTTCAGATAATACAAGTATATTCTTTGTACTTAAGCATTAGTTCCATACCATAGTAACTTCAGTAACTTATTTCATGGGAATTATGCAGATTTATGTCCAAATAATCAGAGTAAGTGATAAGCCATATTTCTTATCATTATACAGTTTAAATAGCCTTTAACAAAATAGAATTTCACAGCTGCCTTGGGGTTTTTAAGCTCATGTTTTTTGCTAATCCAATTCTCAATCTTTCAAAACTTCCAAAAGTAAAGAGTAAAAATGCTGACTTTCATCCACATTGCTACCAAAATAAAAACTGTTTACACACTTTCCCCATAACATTTCACCTCTAAAGACAGAGTGAAAAATTAAAAAATGCTTTACTATCTCAAGCTTAAAAAAAAAATAGAATGTTATATTAGAAAAATTTTAAGTCATTGTTACAACTGGAATAGTTGAAGTGTTGAATGTTAAAGTTCAGGGTTTATACAGGAAACGTAAGAGTTTGCAATGAATTTACCTTTTTTTACCAATTAGAGACAATACTACCAGTCCTCATTTGCAAGAGCACTGACACTCATATAGCATGTATTATGTAGTAACTGATGATTATGAGTTTAAGAAATTAAGTTTAGCAATTAGAATATGAAGTTCTTAATCAAAAATACCAGTTTTAGACGTTCTTTTCTCCTCTTGCCAAAGGAAGAGCTTGATGATCCAGGTTCTGATTCTTGGCCTCCTGCTTTACCATTATCATCATCCTCCTCTTCATCTTCATCAAAGCACCATTCTGGTAGCTCAGGTGGTGATGGTGCATCATCTTCATCTCCATAACGACGAAATAATTCCTTCAAATAGTCACCTTTATAAATACCTGGTGGTCTAGCCTGAGCAAAAGTTGCCACAGCAGCCTCAATACTGTCAAATAAAAATTGAAAATTATTCTGGATGCTTTATTTACATGTTTTAGTCATGCTGTGCCTTAACAAACCTGAGATTTATTGGGACTGAGAATTAAAAAAAAAAATCTAAACTAGTAATTGCAAAAACATTCATTACATTTGAAACATCATGCCTGGCAACAGTTGCTCGTGCACAAGATTCTGCATAATTACGTAGGCACTGTGTATGTTCTCAGAAATAACTGTAGCTTGCACTGCTTTGTCTCCTTATTGTAGCTAATAGTGGTCTGCTGGTCACCTAGGTGAAACTTTTATTATTGCTACAGAAAAGAAATGAGTGACACGTAGGTAAGTACTTAAGGACTGAATGAAGACAAAAAGACTAAAGAAAAAGTTGAACAAACTTAATGAAGAAAAATGCAAGTGCTAAAATTCAAATATGGCTACGTTTTTCCCCCTAAGAATTATCTTCCCTTTCATTAGAGATTTTACCATCACACTGGGAAAAGGCATCCTAATCTTTGAAATTACTTCTCTTTCCAGAAGTTTCTCATAAAACCTATAATTCAGGAGCTTTTTACTATGCAGCTAACACTTAATCTTAAGTGCTTTAATAAACTGGAGATTGGATCACAAAAAAATTAGAAACCAAAACTAAGTCATGCACCTTTACTAGCCAACTGGAAAGCACTCCACAATATACAACAGTGAGCACAGCACAAGAGTTTTATTGTTGCTATTTTCATAGATCCTATGAAAATGTTTAACAGAAACACTGGACATAATTCTGTCTTCAGTTTATCATGGCTGTGTGGAACAGTAATGCTCCATGAATCGACATATAGAAATCTTGCTAAATAAAAGACAGGATAAATCACAAAAGGTACATGCCCCTGTTAGGCTTCTTGACAAGCACAAATCTTAAAGCTGGAACAAAAGGACATATTGCATGCTGTGAAAAGACTTTTTTTCAGGTAAGAAAATAGCCTGCCACTGGAACAAGGAAAACATATAGTTAAAATGGAAAATAGAATTTAAATACAAAAGGCATTTTTTGCCTGATCTGTGCAGTATGGGAAGGAGACTGAGAACTTTATGAGGCAAATATCCCAGAATAGACTGGAACACTTCCTAAAAACCAGTACGTTTGGTTCTCTCTTCTGATCTTTGGTAAGGGTAGAAAACAAAACATTTTCCAGAGTGAGACTATCAGATGGTCACTCATCAGACCATGACAGTTTAAGAATCTGAGTTATTTAGAAGGACCTGTCTTTTCCATTCTGTTTTCTAAGACTCCTAATTTCTTCCTCACAAGACATTTTTTATTTTGGTATCTTTCTTAAATTGTTTCACATGTTCTGTAATCAATGTCATTGAAAGGACAAAACAAACCAAAAGGGATGGGGCCTGAAAGATGCTCAAATTTGTCTCTCATGATACTAGAAGAACTCTATACTATTCTGGAATAGATGGTAACGAAAGCCAAAAGAGGCAGCACAGATTTCAAGCACAGAAACCTAGCTGAAAGAAAACATATTTTACAAGTTCTAGAAATATTGTCTTTGGGAAAAATGAGTTGTGAAAAAGAGAACCAAGTAAGGTATCACCGGCTGGAGAGCTTTCAGTCTGGATGACCTTTCTTTGAACTAACTATAAGATATATCTCAGTATTCACAATACATCAGCAGCATTCCTATATCATATGCTTAAGAAATTAATATGGATGGATTTTTCCATCAGGAAAATCTTATTTTCTCATCAGCAAATAACAGTGCCTTATGTTAAAGAATGATATAGAAAATTGGATTAATCTTGATACAATGCTTAGCATTAAATATCACCTTGCTGAAATTCATTCTTTTGCTGTGGACATTTTTTTTTCTCTTACCAGGTGATAGCTGGGTGTTCTGTTAAAAAAAATCTGACAGAGATGAACAAACTTGAAACAATTAACTACCTGAATCAAGCAAAAAAAATAAGACATGGTTGTTAAGTTTTAAGGCTTTTCCCACAGAGGTTTGAAAATAAAGAGAGGCTGCATAAAAGCAGAAGATTCAAATGGATTCAAGTGCATTTCCTCTTCAGAACAAAGGACCAATTCTGAGTCTAATTATTGCATGCTGCTTTTAAATTGTTAGATTAAAAGCACACAAATTTGCTAGTTCATAGGAACAACTAGAATCATACTATAAAGATATTTGTACTGTGTCTCCTTCCTATACTCAGCTAAGATTCTGCCAAGATTCAGCCACCCACTACTAATGGTGTTCTGTCTCCATTACTCCAATGTCTTTATTCCAAGTTTACTAACAGACAACAATGACCTAATTCTTTTCAAACAGCTTGCACATACATGCTAAGCACCAAATAACTGTATGTCTAGTCATAAGAAAATGCAACAGAAGCAGAGGACCGTACTGGAAATATCATCAGAATGCTTAAGAGACTTGTTTAAGAAACATGCTTTCCATGAGACCCTGTCAGCAAGGAAAAGTGTGTTTCCTGAATGCTACCAAACATGCATAAGTCATGCCCACCAGCATCGTATGGGCATTTTTTTTAATTTTTTTTTTTAAACTTGAAAAAGATCACTACTCTTCATGAGGGCACCAACATTTTTAAATCACAAAAAAACCCCAGCTGAATCTGTACAGAAGCATGCTGTAGGCTTTAGTCAAACAACAAGCTGGAAAGAAGGACTTTGTCTCCCCCGACCCTTCAGAAGCAACAGCAGTGACACACTTGCTCTAGCTGATCTCTTCAGAACTCAAACCACAAACAAAAAAAACCCTAACACAAACCTACATGAAAAAGATGAAAAAGAGAAATAATCTTTCAGGCATGTCGGAACTCTACATTCTTACTCAAAACGTGGGACATGTCACAGGGAAGAGGTACAATACAATATATACACTCCCAAAAGCCCACACACAGCAGGTACAGCTACTTTTGACCTATTGGACCTGGAAAGCTTGACTGAAATAGGCTAAGCTACCAAGAGATGATACGAATAATGTTAATATAGGTTGTTTGCTCAAGATTAGCAGGCAGTTTTAAAATAACAGACAGCAAATACATTAGGATAGCTGTCAGGACAATGAGTGGAACATACTGAAGATGCCTTTGGTTAGTCTCCACAAATCCCTAGAAATTAACATTCAAAGTTACCTCCAGTCCAACTTCTCAACCAAAAAGGCACAGATCAGAAATCCAGTTCTATTGAAACCATGTGTGCAATGGACACCTAGACAAAACAAGGGAAGAGCATCATCATTTGCAAGTAGTTTTAACAAACATGCTTTAGTTTCACAGCTGTGTTTTTGGATCCTTCCACCTTCATCAGCAACATAAAAGAGTTATCTCCCTTCCTATCAAGGCAGGCCAAGTCACAGAAGGCACATAAGCCTGAAAAGCAATTTATTACATTCTTTCTGCAAATTATTAGCAACAAAAGTATAGGATACCTGAGTTTATCCCAGCTCAAGAGTACTAACTTAATGCAACTGAAATATGTCTAGTACAGATAAGATTCAAAGTATTTTTTATGCTCAAATGCTTATCAGAAGACAATACAATCAAATTCAATACTTGAGCTTTTAGTGGATTCAACAAGCATTACATTCATTTCACACCATCAGGCATAAAAATGATATCCAGATTACCCTACCTCAAACTTGAAAGTGGTGTCAATAGACAACAATTCTATTTCAAAATTGCTATTACCATAGCTAGACCAGACTTATTAATTTGGGAAAAAAGCCTACAAAAAGAAACCTATACAACAGTATAATCAGCTTGAACTACTTATCTTTTCAATGTGGGGGGAAAAAAAAAAGAATTGTCTTCAGCCTCTATTTTACTGAGTTCATCCCCCATTGAAAGGAGGGGTAGAGTCGAATACATTGGAACATTTTTTTTTTCTCTCAAGGCAATAGCACCATCTAGTGATACACAGACTAGCTTGAAAATCTGTGCTATTAAAAATGTCAAGGATTCAGGCAAGATGTTGCCACTTCCTCATACTGCATTTTAAATTATAAATTTCAGAGAATTAAAATTTCCACTAACACCAAACGCAATTAGTCTTAACATTAATGTATTTTTCAGTTGTGACCTCAGGCTTTTATTGATTTCCTTATTTCTCTAGCAGAATTAGTAAAGTAAATTTAGCGACAATTCACTTGATGCTTATTCAGACGAAATGTGAATATCTAGGGTTTTTTCTATATGCTCCCCTACATGGCAAGTATTTTTTTTTAATAGAGATCCAAAAAATGCCTACAAAGAGTAGACTGATAACCAGAAACTTCATATGGGTAAACAGAAATATATATTAACTGTATCAGGATCGGGTTTTGTGCCCACCCTAACAAACTTCCCTTCTTAATAAGGGAAAAGGCAAAAACTACTATAAATTTCTTGGATTCATCCATTCTAACCATTTAATAATATTAAAAACTGTGTAACTTGCATCAAATGAAATGAATTTTAGCTTCCTTATAGAATTTGTTTCCAGCAATCATTTCTCCTTTGTTTTCTCCTTAAGCAAATTTTTTGCATTTTGTTTCCTTAAGGCTGGTCAGGTATATTCCAATCCTTGAAGATGCAAAAATAAAGTTTCCATCCTATATTGTTCTAACTGAATAGAAAATTTTGTTCACTTTTATCATTCATATTTCAGTCTCTTTTCATATCTAATCTTGACACTGGCAATGAAATTGCACTCAATTGCTATCAATAAGTCCTGCAGCTGTTACTGCTACCAAGAAGGTTAAGTCCATAATTTTATACACATGACAAAGATACGAAGCATCTCAACAATGAGTCCAACGGCTTGGAAGGGAAAGATCATGCAGGGTGCAGTACTATCACGGCTGCAGACCGCTTTCGCTTCTGATAAAAATATCCTCCACACCGGTCCCTGTGATGCTCTGTCAGAGGAAACAAGTGTCCAGAACCAGAAACAACTTTGCAGTAATTCATGGAAAGGAAATGAACAGTCCCAACATTTCTCTTTTATTATGAAAGCCTAAACCACAGGTTATGTAAAAGCTTAGTCAACACATTATTTTCTTCTTGATTCTTTCTAATTGGCCTTTTTTCCATAGAGGTGAAACAATCTAACAGAAGAACATTCCAAAATTCATAGAAGTCAAAAAGTTAGTTACTCAACACTAAAAATGGTATTTTAAAAGCCGAAATACCAGTTAAATGGGTCTGCTATTTATAGGATATCACCATGCTATCCATGCTCTATATAAATTGCTGACCATAACAATATTTCAAGTTCTGAAATATTGTTGGGGGACCAAGTGGAGGAACTGCGAAAGGAGAGTGAAAAATTAGGAACTGCTAAATGAGAGTGAGTGGGATCAGTCATCGGCAGTATTTCAAGTTCTGGTGCAAGTCCTGAAATATTGTTGATGACTGATCCCACTCACTGTCATTTAGCAGTTCCTCATTTTTCATATCACATACTTGTGTTACAGTTTAGAGAAGAAAACATAGGGCTCAAATTAAAATTCCATTCTATGAAATAAAGAAATAAGAAAGTACCTAAAAGAAAATTATGTGAAAAACTGTGTGTCCAAATTACATCTCTCAAGCATTGAACAAAACAAAACAAAAATCTATTATCAGTGGTATCCTGTGACAGAACAAGAAGTACAAACTGAAATACAATAAATTCTGTTTAAACATAAGAAAAAAACCCCTCTATATTGTAAGGGCAAGCTAACAATGAAAGAGGTTGCCAGAAGATGTTGTAGAGACTCCAAGTTTAGAGATGGTCAAAACCCCCACGGGGCACAGTCCTCAGCAAGCCGCTTTGGCTGGCCCTGCTCTAAGGAAGGGCAACCGACCAGCTGATTTCCACAGGTCCCTTCCACAACCTCAACTACTGTACAAATCTATAATTCTCTATGAATCTTAAACTGTAGGAACATACCAGCTTAGTTTACCAAGCTCTTATCAATGACACCTACACAAACAACTGTGCCATGCACTCCTAAGTCATACAGACACTCAGATTCAGGAAAGTTGCAGAATTATCAGCAAAGAGCCTTGAGGACAACACCCATTCTGACTCTGGAAACTCAGCTGCAAAATTTTTTCTTGTTTCTGACAGTTTGCAGATAGAGCTGAACATTAGTATGCTTAACGGAAATCTGAATAAAATGGGGTTTAATTTAAAACTAGAAGCCATCCAAATTAAACTGAGAACTTATTTTGCTCTGGGTAAAAAAAAAAAATTATCCTTAAGAACATTCAAATATTCACTGCGAGACAGTACACCACAGAAGAAAAACTGAGCCTAATATCTACTACCAGTTTCCAGCAATTAATCAGCTACTATGTGAGATTTGCTAAAGAATCTCTGATCATTCCGTTATCAAATATGACTTCAAGTAAGCCAGAGCTTCTAATGCCAAAACAATACTTAGGGAATACATAACTCGCATTTGCATCAGCAGAAGTTAGAAAAACACAATGCAAGTAATATGTATTTGTAGACAGTTCTTAAATCTGTATATTCTTCCACATTAAGTCAATGGCTGTAATCAAATTGATGGATGTAGAAACATACTAGTTTCTGGAGTAAAAGCAATTAAATCTATATCTGCATAAACATTGTACTGAGGAAATTGCTTTGTTTAAACTTTTAAGAATAAGAGACTGCGGTTATGACTAAATATGAAATACACTAACAGTAAAAACTAATGATGGATAAAAGATGGTTGTAATGGATATAAGACGACATACCTATAAGCTCTGAGGGATTCTTGTCACTGAAGTGTTCACATACACGGATAAATGTTTCCGTATTCTCAGGTGTAGGGCATTCACCATGCCTGAAAAACACATGAAGACACAGATTAGGAGACAGCTGGTGGGAAAGGGAAAAGGGGGGGGGAAATTACTTCAGTGTGATCTTTCAAATTAAAAGCTAAATATTAAAAAGTGCAGACAACTTACCCTTTACACTGAAGCTTTATATATTTAATTCCCTCTTTCTCTATATCATTCCTATCATAGAATCTCGTGGTGTTGGTCAAGTCTACCAGTAAACCCATTTTAACCTAGAAAAATATAAAATAAAAAATAAACTTTTATATGTGGTTCAAATATCAGCACATAAATAGTAAATGGCTAATAACACCCAAATTAAAAGCAATAGCAGGCTACAGTTACAAGTTTCAAAATTCTTAAATATTGCACTTGTTCATAAAAATCTATATTTTACCAACATCACAGTTATCTGTTTCTTTGTGAAAGGTGGTGTCTGAATTAGCAGTAGCCATCAATTCAAAAACTTCAATTTGTTCCCACCAACATTTCTAAATAAGAAAGATCTGCAAACAGCAGAAAAGTATCTGGTAAAGAACTGTTTTAACATGTTAAAAGACAAATAAGGTGGAAACAGGTGCTCTTATGCTTTAAGTAGAGCAATATTAAACACTGGCACAGTGGAAGTACAGTAAGAAAAATTATCTACTGAGACATATATAAATATACTCTCAGAAAAAATAACTCATCTTAATTTACCCATCCATTAAATCAGAGTGCAAAACAAATGAACACATTTTCAAGTTTAAAAGAAAAATTTCCTTAAATTCTCAGAAACATTTCATTCAAAGCTAAAATGTGAAACAACTTGGAATCTTCAAATCTTCTTGGAAAAAATGCTGTATCTGACAGTCTGGAGAAAGGGAAAAAAATCATGAGGAAAACAACCTTTAATAAAAGCATGAAGACAGATTAAAAGGTAATACTGTTTAATATATCAAATTGTTAAAGGAGAGCTTCAAGAAGAAATGCAAGTGATTTGCAGAACATAGTTTCACATCCTCCCATCCAAAAGTAGGAGAGATCCAACTCCATTTTAGTGTTGAAAACTCAAAGCCAATTCTCAACCCCACTGTTCTCAAATACTAGCAGCTTCAAATGTTGCCACCAGAAGCCTCCAAACTTCCCCAAAGTCCTGCTACAATGAATTATCATTGACAAGATGCGTGAAAGCACAGAAATTAATTTTATGTCAAAGCTTTTAAGCTCAAACAATACTCACATGCTTTTCCCTCACCTTTTAGAAATTACTCTTTTGAACATACAGATTTCAGTTTCCTGACTAACATGTAGAAGCCAGGAAAACACTACAATGTACTTCAGACCCAAAGTGTCACCAAGCATTTGGGATGTTGCATTTATTTGAATAGGAGAATGAAATATAGCAAAGTGTCTGCTAGAGAGGAAATTCTGAATGACAAGACTCTAGGACTTCTGGCCTGCTATTCCTTTGCAATTATTATGAATCATTTCAATCATATACAAGTGAAGATCTTGTGAAGTGACACTGTTCCTCACACATTTCATGGAGCAGTAAACCAAAGAGGCTATAATTTAGCCAAAGCTATAAAAGCATGTATGGCATATAGAGTATATAAGGCCTGAAAGCAGCTTCCTTGCTTACAGAAAGCATAAAAATTTGCACGCTCAGTTCATGGGATTAGCTGCACATAACACATTGAAATTTAGAGAGTGCAAGGCAAGAGAAAAGGATAAGGATGTTTTTAAAAAGCAGGGGGATTATATGTAACATATCGAAGTATACAATTATGATGCTCCAAAAATCCATGCAAAAAAACACTGGCACCACAGGAATCAAAATATTTCAGTCACTGACCAGGGTTATGTTATCCTTGTCCTGACCAACCACAATTCTCACCTATAGAATAGATTCTAGTACACATATGTTCATCACGCAGGTGCTTTGCTCTGTTCTGAAACCCTGACATCACACCAGTCATCACAGTCATTCTCTCAGTCATGCTCTCCTAAGTTTGCTCCTGGAAAGTTCTTGATAGGAACCGATTTTTGAAAGACTATCTAAACTAAAATAGTCACCCACTGGAAAAAACTTTTTCCAGCCAATGTTTTGCATGAATCACATCTTTCAGTCCACCACGCCCACTGAATGACACAGCTTTGGAAGAAAGAATAATTTTAAATTGTTGAGCAACTTCTCACTAAAATATATATTTATTTCTTACAAGGACTGTTGCAACACTAAAACCTTAGACACCACATTGAAACACAATTGAAACTAATTTTTCTTACTTCTAATTGTAAAAGATGACTGGAGAGAAGGAAAAAAAAAAAAAAAGCTCATCAATAGCTTGAAATTCTCATCTTCTACATACAATAATACCAAGATCTTCAGGCTACCTCCATTCTGCTCATACTTATTCTGGCTAGGTTCTCCATGACCTCCTACAGCCATAAAAGCCTTCCTCCTCACTTTCTCACATTCCAGCTATCTCCAGCTATTAATGCCTTATGTGCGCACTCTGCTGCTGCTGTGCAATTAAATGGGCTTAGCTAAGTTCCCTTTGTTTGACCCCAGAAGTTTCCCATTAGATGTTGGAACTTAAGAACATCCTCCCCAGGAGGGAGGGAGCATACTATAATACACTGAATTCTCTCCAGTCCCATGATTTTTTTCTTCCATTTCTTTTTTGAGGAAATAGTTTAAATCAGTGATTTTAACTGTGAAAACAGTAACGCGGCTCAAAACTGATAACTAGTTTTCCTAACAGGAATATTGTGACTTGAGCATACTAATTGCCCAAACATTCTTTTAACTAATGTCCTAGCTTTTCATAACAGAAATAAAACTACCTTTTATAAAGCATAAACAGTACTAACCTACCTACTCAAGAAAGAAATAAAAAAATAAAATTATTCACACTGTCATCCATCACTCCTGCAAATTTTTTTCATGAGACCATTAAGATACTATGCCAATATTGACAATGGGAAGAAAAACGGGGTTGCTATCCCTTATCAAATCAGTTTGTAACATTCAGATTTTCAGCCACCAGATCCATGAGAAAAAGGAATCACACAGGATGCTTGTTAGAGAAAGTTCTTCCCAGACAGATGTTGTCTTAAATGCTGAACTGGGACCTTCAAGAGTCTGTGGTAGCAGCAATATCTCACTATAACCAAAATCCAGATGTAAAAGTTTCTGCTGAAGATTCTTATTTGGGAGATAAATTATATGGACTCAAGGTTCATAACCAGGTTTCACAAGTGATTCATTCTGCAAAGTATCAGCAGTAAAAAACACTGCAGTAAGATGATGAGAACCATGCACAATGAGCTACTTTTGCCTTGGGAAAATCCACTTTTCAAGGTCTCCTCAATTGCACATTCATCTCATTGCCAGATTGGTGGTAAACTACTGTTCTACAAATACTGCACTCCAGCAAGCCACTGCACATCTTGGCAAATAAAAAATTGTATGTTTTCAAATAGCAAACATTTAGCAAAAATACCAGGGTTCAAGACAATACAATAGATCGCATGAGAACAGAGAGTTTGAGAAAAATTGTATGTTCTGCTTTTTAACCAAAATTATCAAAATATAAGTGAGGATCCTCATGCTGGTAATTGTACTACCAGATTCTAATCATCTGATGTCACTCAAGACATTACAAATTTGTAGTGTTACAATAGAACTGATTGATGTGCCTAGTGGAAGGGCTATGAAGGCTCACCATGATTTCTGTTTTGGTGACAAATCACTAAGAAGCAAAAAGTCAGAAATTCTGAATAAGTCTCTGAACTTCTCTATAACTTCAAAATATATACAGAATTTTAAATTACTTTAAATCATGAATAAGATTGGGTTTGGAAAATTTCTAGGTATGCCCATTAAAGCCTGTCAGAGTCAAAAACAGCATAATGCATAAAAGAGGAACTCAAGTCGAATTTAGAGGCATAAATTCAAGAATTCAAACAAGAAAAATCCTACCTGTTCAAGCACCTGAAAACAGGCACATACGCTTCACTGGTAGTACTTTCTTATCACATTAGCCCACAGATACTCCTATCAGTGCTACACTAAGTAGCTCACCATCTATTTCATATCTAAGCCTAAATAAGATTCATAAAATTAAGATTCCAATATTTTAGTCATGTGATTCTTCCGATGTTTAAGATCTGATATTGCTAAACAAGTTCAGAATTAATTTAACTTAGACCAACAGGGAAAAAAAGAAAAAAACCACAGAAAAAGTGTCACTAGCGTGCTTAGTTTTATAAAACAGTCAAAAAATGGTGCTAACCTTCTACATAACAATTTAATAAACAGATTAAAAGAATTAGGTTTAGGCCTTTCTTTGCCTAGGAAGTTCAAAATGCCATTTCCCACATCTCCAGATGCACTGGACTGGGCACAATACTTCACAGACCTATGTGAAAGGCTGGAAAGGTCCTGTTCCCCACCTTTATTGATACAGTTGTGCTACACTGCAGAACAATGTGCAAGTTGAAGTAGACAGACAGAAATGGGCAAAACAGAGAATGCAGTAATAAGCCAGAAGCACAACTCTAGAAGCCAGTGATAAAGGCATCCACCCACCTTCCTGGGCCCCAATCCATGCTCCTAAACTTTTTTCCTATTTATGCATTTCTTTTTCACTATAAAATCCATAAATTGTTTTCTTCCATACTTGGGTATCACTGGTTAGATACCATAAAGCATTCTAAGCATCAAAAGAAGAAAATTATGCACTGAAACTAGAGAAGAGTTCTATGAAATTCTCCTTTCACTTTTAAATGCTTTCACTCCTATAAGCAAAATTGCAACTTAACATATCCATACGCAAGAGTCATTTGTAAAACTACCAACTTGGACTATCTGACTTTTGGCAATGACATCTCTCCAAGATGCAACAGTAATAACAGAGAAGAGTGACATTCTTGCTGCTAATACAGTGAATGAGCAGGAGGATTTTGCATAATTCAGGCCTGTAAGAAAGTACTTTTGGAAATTTAGGAGTTGCAGACAAAACTTGAAAATATAAACAAAGAGATATATTTCTGTACAGGTGTCCCAAAGGAAGCCATCAACCACTTTTTTCTTAAATCTGAAAAGCAACATTTGAATAAACATTAATAATTAATGTTTCAATTACTAGAAAATTTAACTTTACCTTCAGACTCTTCAAGTAGTTGGATAGCATACTCGGGTGAAAACGATTTTCTTCAGCAACCTGTTCATCATATCTTGGTCCTAACATTGTCTTCAAAGGTAAAAACTTCCCTATGAAAGACAATCAAATTTTGCAGTATTTTACATACATGTACACTTACAACTTAGCAATTTCAAAGCAACATGCTGAGCAGATTTAGAGGTTCACCTTAAAAGAAAAATAATCACAGGAAAAGTATCAATAACAGTTGAATTGGTATATTTTTTAGTTACAAGTTCTCAGAATTTATAAAAAAGTTTAGAAGTTTAAAGGAAATACAGGTCAGCTCATCTAAAACAAAGTAATTTAACATTTTTAGCTAGCTTTTAGTGTGATTTAAGCTGCGGAGCTACAGTGCAAAACAGAATATAGAAAACTTAAAGTTGGTACAGTTAAAAACATGAAAATAGCATGTTAAATTACAGTTTGTTAACCAACCATGTAGAGATCAGCTTTTATTACCTGCAAACATAAAACATCGTAAAGATTGCCACAAAAAAACCCAAAAACATTTGGTCCAGAACATCTATGCACTACTGATCTAATGTGCTCCTTAAGGCTTGTTGGAAGAGTTCTGCGGCAGTGTTCAACCTTCCCTCCAAAACACACCGCCTACGTATGGTTCAAACATCGGGGAAGCTACAAAACCACAACAAAGACTTGCTGGAATTAGTACCTACTGGACTACATCCATCATTCCCTAGAAACCAAATTTTTCTTTTAATACTGATTTTATTTTTAATCTATCATATCCACCACAGAACATCAGCATTGGATGATCTCATTGGAGATCTCCAGCTTTCTTTCTGAACACCAGCAAGCTAGAGGCATGTCCTTCCCTCCAAGCGGAGCAAGAACAGGTATTTGAGCAGGACGTACTGACCCAACAGCTCCTCCTGCACTTCCAGACAGACAAGAACTTAGAGCCCAGGTCACTGCCACCACGTACATCTGCCTGGGACGCAGTACACCTCCCATGTGCAGCTGAGACCCTGCACTGCAAATACTTGTGGAAAAGGAATTCAAGTTGATAGTAAGAAAGAGACCTGGCATACCTGCCCAGCTGCACTAAGGTTAATGACATAGGCAGGGAGTAAAATTGGGAGAACCTCAGCATTGTGAAATATCTATGGAAATATTTAAATGCATTATATCCCAAGACTGATCAAAACAACACCCAAAAAAACCCCCACAAAAAATTATTACCCTTTCCTCCCTTTTTTTTCCCCTACTAGATCCTGAGGTTGTCAAATTATATTTCTAAAATGCTCCTAATAGCAATTAATCTACCTATTTCCTAGACAAAAAAAAAAAGTTCATTCTATATATGATCACTTTTTTTTTTTTTAACTTCAGAAACTTTTAAAAAGCTTTTCCTACTTGGAAACACAAATACCCACACAATATTTTGAACTAAGGAGAAACATAACACCTTTCTATACTATTCCTTAAACCACCTGATGCCTCCGTTCAGCTGTGTAATATAGAGTAACGGTCGCCATCCATGAGTCTTTACCCAGCATTTAAATGTTCAGTTTCAGATGAAGTGAGTCAGCACATCCAGCACTAATCCTAAAAAAATTCTTCTAAATTACTCATGAAAATACTGCTTTCTGATCAACACAGAACATTGCCTCATAATAAACAAAATCCTCTTGTTTTCAGCAAAACAAAACCACATGGAATGAAAAGACACTAAAATGCCCATTGTATTCAGCTAGAAATCAAGTTTTGAGACAGAAGCTCACTAATCTTTGGAAAAATAGAAAAATGCATACAATTTTAACTAAATGAATGCTGCTAAGAGGTTTCGCTATACGATAAAAGTTCATAGAGTTCTCTGTAGCCTTAAATTCTATCAAAACATCTTATGTAGTCTCAAATAAGCATTTAACTTCTAGGAAAGACACATTATAAACCACGTAAGACAGATAGTTATGGAAACTGAGAAGCTTTACACAACTTGTTAGCTCAGGATTAGTGTTGATCAGCAACACAAGAAACACCTTCACTGTTAACCCTTGTCTGAGATCATTCCAACCTTTACAGCTGAAAGTTATTCGGTCACAAAGTCAACATACACATTAAATGGTAATAAATTTATAGTCACTTCAACTTATTTGACTGTTAGAAAAACTCATAAACTCACTCTACTTCCCTCTGCCTTTTCATTCCACCGGTTATACATGCTCCTCCTACTAGGCTACCTCCCCTCCATTTCCTCATTTCTTGATCTATCTACCTAATTTTCTTGCTTCTTTGCGTTCCCTGTCACCTTCAACACTATCATTCAGCCTCTCTCTCTCACTATTAACCCTTCCACATTAATCTGTAATCTTCTTCTGTACAGACTGATTATGCAAATCCTAATTTTGGATGATCTAAATGCAAAAATCTATCATTGCTGTAAGTTTTGCAAAACACCAAGCATGCTTGAAAGCGTTTTAACTTTGCCACTTGCCATTCCCATCCTAATACATCCACTCATCCCTTATAGATCATGAAGAATGTACCTAGACATCTTTTTTTTTTTTTAGACAAGGCATTCAATTAGGAAAAGGAGCTGCACTGTCAAAAGAGTCAATGGATACATAAGAAAACTACAGTCCTATAAAAGATGCTGGGAAAAGAGAATAGAGTTGGAAAACAGTGCCTGGACATTAAGATTTTTTCCTGTAGCATTTGATTAGAGACTATACAATCATACTGAAGACTCTCCTGTTCTCTATCTTCTATAACAGAGAATCAGAAGTAAACTGATTACAGAAGTAAAAGTCATAATTCTAATAACCCATAACTATAAAATAGATTTGTCATCATCATTGGATATTTACACACAAAAAGATTGCATGTGATTCTCCCAGGGGAATATAAATTTAAATAATTTATTTTGCACTGAATTTAGGCTATTGGCAAAGTCAAATATCAAACACAGGGCTTTGCTGCTTCTGTTTTTTCCAGTTATTTTTCATAGTGCTGTTGTTGCATGTAGTCTGGAGGCATTCTTACAGAATCCCAGAATGGTAGGGGTTGGAAGGGACCTTCCAATCCCCCCTGCTAAAGCAGGATCACCTACAGCAGGTTGCATCCAGGATGGGTTTTGAATATCTCCAGAGAAGATGGCGTCCAGGCAGGTTTTGAATATCTCCAGAGAAGGAGACTCCACAACCTCTCTGGGCAGCCTGTTCCAGGGCTCTGGCACCCTCAGAGTAAAGAAGGTTTTTCTCATATTCAGATGGAACTTCCTGTGTTCCAGTCTGTGCCCATTGACCCTTGTCCTGTCACTGGGCACCACTGAAAAGACTCTGGCTCCAGCCTCTTGATATCCACCCCTTTAGATATTTATAAGCATTAATAAGATCCCCTCTCAGTCTAAACAAGACCCAGCTCTCTCAGCCTTTCCTCATTAGAGAGATGTTCTAGTCCCCTCATCATCTTTGTAGCCCTCCACTGGGCTCTCTCCAGTAGCTCCCTGTCTGTCTTGAACTGGGGAGCCCAGAACTGGACACAGAACTCCAGAGGTGGCCTCACCACGGCAGAGTAGAGGGGCAGGATAACCTCCCTAGACCTGCTGGCCACGCTCTTCTTAACGCACCCCAGGGTACCACTGCCCTTCTTGAACACGTTCATTCTCTTCTCAGTAGCAGATCTTGATTCATTGTCTGATTTTCACTCTGATTTTCTTCTGAGCACCCATAATACCTTCCTGTTCACCACCAGGAAAAGACAGACAAAGTAGTCTAGTCAGCATTCCCTGCAACATTTGAACGCCTTTACATCACTCTGGAAGTGACGAGTATTTTAGTAGAGAACATTTACTGTCACTTGGTAAAGTACTAAAACCCAGATCTCTGGAAGTATTTAGTTGCCTAACTTTTACAAATTGCAGTTTGGTGGTATCACTGAGAAACAAATCTTATATGGCAGCAAACAAGCTGCCTGCCAAGGTTAGAAGAGAGCTGTGAATGCATGTAATTTGGTTCCAATTCAGGGAAATTCTGTAATCAGATTTTGAAAACAATGGCTCTGGGGTTTTCTGGGGGTGTTAGGAGTTTTTTTTCCTTTTTTTTTGTTTAATAATTACATTTCTCTGCAATATAATCTCACGTTATTCCTCTGCAGTAAGCACTATCTTCCTAATTTACATTCTTGAGTTTTTCTAAACTGTGACTGCTACATATGTATTAAAGATCTTGAGTATAATCTCATGTTGTGTTCCTCTTATAACAGAAAACAAAATTTCCCTACCTGGCAAATTTGCTATGCGATCTTTGTAGAGAAGCTTGAAAATCTTCTTTGCCAGTGTGCATATAAGTCCCTTCTGGCAAGTGTCATTAAGCTACAGAAAATCTAAGCTTTACTTCTAAGAAAGATTTCTAACCTTTCTGAGTAATATGGACAAGTATAAATGAGGCAGTAGCAACTATCTTTGCTACAGTTATACCCTACATATTATGCTAAAGAAGTATTGCAGTAAAAACTGATTGCAAGTCAACTTAAGCCTCCACGCATAAGCATTTGAAAATCAAATAACCAATTCTTTATGTTGAACTAGATGATCTGACAGTAACAATGTGATATTTTACATGGATATCAAAGCATCCCATATCATTAGCACATCTAAACTAAATTATTACAATAATTGTAACTCCTCAATTGAATTTTCAAATTAACTTCAAAATGTTACTGGAACCTTGACATTTGATGATTATCTGCTTCCACAATTAAGTTCAAATTTGTCAAATAGTTTTGGTAAGTCAACGTTAAAAACCATTTTGCAAATTAGTTACCTGTATAACAGATGGTATTTCTTTAGGTTGGAAAATAGGTAAAAATTATAAAATTAAGAGTCCAATATGTCAGAGCATACACATCAAGTGGATAAATCTGAGAGAAATCAAAGCGAACAGTGTAAGACTTCAAATTTCCTACATATACCTTCTCAAAATCTCGCACATCTTTTATCTTTTCTTAAAACTTTAAGTCTAGAACATACAAGTGAAAAACACTACCCTTAATTTAGTCTTACTTGCTGTGACATGAAGCTGTCAACTCAATAGGTGACAGTAGTCACTAAGTATTTATGACCATGGTATGTTTAGATTGAACAGTGATTAAGAAGACTAGACCGTGTGAAGTGACCAAGGTTAAGAAAGGGAAATTTTAATAAGATGAAATAGTAAAATCCAAAATTAAAAAAATTTAAAAAAAAACCCCAAAAAAAACCAACACCCTAGAAAGTAACAGTCTTCTGTTTCAAGAACAACTGTGCTGGGTCAAAGCATCCATTTCACCTCGTATCTCATCACCAAAACAAGTCAATAACAGATGCCTAGGAAAAAGTGTAAGATGATGACAATGATAATGCATCATCAGATTATTCTCCCCAACTACAACAAGCTGCAGCTCAGCAACTTCCTGAAACAGAGGTGTTACTCTTCTCTTTACGGTGCTATCTCTATAACCATACGCTATATGGATATTTTTAGTAAGATCTCACCGTTCTGCATGTCGCAAGTACGTCTAGAACAGGATTAACTAACATGAATCAATAGAAGGAGACTGAAAGAAACTGCTGAGACACTTCTCATGTCTTTTCTTCGATATCTTGCTAGCACTCTCCATGGCAAAAATAAAATGGACTGTGTTTTCGCTGGTTATAAAAAGTAGGTACCTGCAGAGCTGGCGATGCCAAGGCAGTAAGACTGAAGCAACCTGATCACTTCAGATCTAAGAGTTCAGAGAAAGCTCTTTTCATGAAGTACGTGACTGAGGTGCTACCACAGTGGAATAAATGTGAAAGCGTTCCATGCTGAAGAACTGCTGTACCATAAAACCAGAAAGTGGCAGCAGAACATCAATATTTAAAGAAGTAAACTGGAAAATAATGGGAAACATAAATCAATTCACCCCATTCAGAATGAAGGGTCCTGTTAACCTGAATGAACCCAATCTCACAAACGGAAGAGCTCCAGGCCTCATTAGTACTTCTATTTGAGGTCACCTAGAAATTCTAGATGCCACAATCATAACACAAGAGGGTCATGACCAAACACTTGATGAATATTAGTCCACAGAAGCCAGACAAACCTTGCTCAGCAACATCACTACTATCACACTATCAGATGGGAATAGTGTCATGGACAGATGCTTAGAAATTTGACTGAAATGCTAACTAAAACTAGAATATAACACATCTGGGAGACAGTACTAACATCAATAAACTCTAAAAATTATGTCTCAACAAAACTGTTAGACGTCTTTGAATTTAAAATAGCAAAGAAGGAGAGAAGACTGATGGTTTACTATGACTTTTGGTAAGTTGTAGACACAAAAAAATAAAAATCAAGTGAACGAAGATAAGAATACATTACAATAAAGCAGCCAAAGAAATGAACCAACCACTTTTGTTTTGTGTGTGTGTGTGCAGTAACTTCTTGTGCATGATCGCACCGAATAAAAAAGAATTACCTTGCAGCTGCTGAATAAACAAACACACCAACAGTGATGGCACAGCAGATGACATGCTGATAGAGTAAGCAAGAATGCAGTTTATGTTAATATTTTTGAGAAGCCATGGCTTAAAAGACAAATAAGCAAAACAAATAATTTCTAGAGATCAAGAACTTACTGAGAAGAAAAACAAAGAATGAAGAGTCATTAGTCTATTTTTGTGGTGGTCAAAGGCTAACAACCTAGACTATCAAATCTCTTCTTAGATACAAAGCAATGCATTTGCCAGTGGTCAGGGAAAAGAGATAATGGAGATGAGAAATATGACAAGGCTGTTATTTAATTGAGTCAAGCTCAGAAAAATATAAGGAACTTGAAGAAAATGAGTAACCGACAAAATGAGCAACTGAAATTAAATACTGATAAATGCCAAATAATGCATGTTGATAGGAAGATTAAGCCTACTTAGATGTCTCACCAGGTTCTAAATAAAACTGTAAACAGTCATTGATGTCTTCAGTTCCACAACAAACTGGCATCAAAAAAACCTAAGAAGATGATACAGAAACGTGGGATAGAAAATGCAGGAATTGTAACTATTAAGCAAACCATGGCACAGTGCCATCTAGTATAGCACACTGAGTAGTAAGTGCTGTGGTTTGAAAAAAAAACCTTTAAATTATCACAGATAGGATGATGAAAGGAGTGAAACCTAGAAAACATTGGGGGGGGGGAAATGGGGTTTGGAATTGCTTACCTTATAAAGGAAAGAAGAACTTGAGAAAACTAAAAAGAGCAAAGTTTGTTTACTCTATCTCATACCAGGCAGCAGGAGAAATATTCATCTGAAGTCAGTATGGTAGTTACCTCACAATCAAAAAATGTGTGTTTACATGATAACTAATTCACTGCCACCAGATGCCAGCAAAACTAGACACCTAGCAACAATCGAGACAGAGAGTGTATTAAAGGTGAGAACATCCAAGATGACAGCAATTACTGACAAAACCTGGAAAACACACAAAACTTTGGTGTAGAGCACTTTAAAGTCATCCTCCAGCTAAACAGCTTAGAAACACACCAGTGACTGACAGGTCACCGTCAGCTGGCCCAGTAACAGATCAACACTGATAAACATCAGAGCCTTCAGAAAAAAAAAACCCCAACCCAACAAGAGGCTGCACAGGGGACTCATCAGGGCTGAGGTATGCTCCAGCACGGCAGCTTCTGCACGCCCGGCTGCCGTCTCTCTCATCAAACGTGACAGACGAGAAAAGTTTTAGTTCTAAACTTAACCAGTGCGAAGCCAGACGCCAGCATTAATGCTCCCATGGGCAGGAGGGAGCCTGTACCCCTCCAAGAGAGCCGGGGCGAATCAGTTTCGGGGGTTGCACCAGCCGAAGGGAAGGCGAACCCCCACGCTGAAGGCAAAGCCCTGCTGCGGGCTGGGCTTTAGGGAAAAGAACCGCCCTACGGGAAGCCAGCTTCGGGACAAACACCGGCCCAGGGAGCTCGCGGGGGGGAACGGCCGCCCGGCGCGCCCACACCAGCACAGCCGCTGCCCCGGGACAGAGCCCCGGCCGGGCTGGAGGGCGAGGGGCCGCGGCGGCCCCAAGGAGTCCCCCGCGCGCTGAGAAGGACGGGGGATGGGGGGCCGGGACCGGAGGGCAGGGGAGCACAGCGAAGGGGAGGGGGCCGTCCCTGCTGCCGCCACACAGCCGCCCCGGGGCAGGACCGGGCCGGGCCGGGCCAGGCGCTCACCTGCCACGGGCTGCCCCCTCCTGGGGCAGTGGAGCCAGCGCGGCGGGATCTTGTTGTAGGACATGGCGGGGCCCGGGCGGCCGCCGCCGCTGCCCGCCCGCCCGCGGGGGGGAGGGGAGGGAGGGAGTGCGGGGCCGGCACGGCCCCGGGGCGCTCAGCAGCGCCAGCGGCCCCTCGCCCGCGGCGCCTTCATTCAGACCCAGCTCCGCCTCAGCCGCCGCTAGCCCACAGTGCACCGCAGCGGCCGCGGCTGCTTCCGCTTCCGGGTCACGGCTGGAGGCTCGCTGCGCCGGGGGCCGGGCCGGGCTGAGCCGGGGGCTGCTGCCCCGGGCAGCGGTAGGGAAAGCGGCTGGCGGCGCTGGGCCGGGGCCTTCGGGAGGGAGTGAGGATGTCGGTGAAACGGCCCTGCGGCAAGTCTCAGGCCGCGGGACTCTTCACTCGCTGCAGGGTAGCGGGAAAGGCGGGGAGAGTGAAACAGAGCGTTTCGCTGTGCCTGTGCCGGTGCCGGGCTGTGCAGCTACACAAGCCTGACTGAGGTGTTGGCCGAGCTTTGTTTTCCTCGTCTCCGAGAAAGGCGTGTTGGGGCGGGAAAAATTCCCAGTGAAAAGTGAGGAAGGTTTTTCACTCGAAGAGGCCAGCCCAGACTAAGGCTCCTCGGCCTGGAAAGGAGGTAGCCTGGGAAGAGAGGTAGTCACACACTGCCACGGGCCCCTCCGAGGGAGAGCTGTGGGGCCAGCAATGACAGACTAGCAGGAGCTCGGTGGGAAGCAGGTGGAGGCATCACTTGTGCGACAGGAACCGGAGCTGCGGGATGCACTGGCAAAGGCTGTTGTGTGTGTGAAGAGTTTACACGGGCTTCAGGGGAGACTGGGCAGGTACTTCAGAGAGAAAGTAATTGAAGGCTACAAAACTAGTAGCAGACTGTCAGGCTTGGGAAACGTCCGGAGCTGAAAATAGCTGGAGGCTTGGACAGACACACTTGCCCTGCTTTTAGTTTTCCCTTTTAGGTGGGACTGGACATGGAAAGAGATGGATAACTGCTCCAGCTAATAGTGCAACTATTATAGTCTGCATGTAATAGGTTTGCTAGTATGGCTGAGATGCCTCCTCTTTCTTTTGGAAAAAGGCATGGCCAGGAAGATTAGGCTTGCAGATAGGTTAATGTAATAAAAACTATGTTTCTATACAGAATCCCAGTGAAAATTCTACATGGGCTTAAAGCAGTCTACTTATGTGGAATCAGCAGAAGAATTGTAGCCTAGCAGTGTTTGCCTATGTGAAAAGAATGTTTAAGGTGGTGGTGTGGTTTAACTCCAGTAGGCAGCAAAGCCCCATGCAGCCACTTGCTCACTCCCTCCTGCAGTGGGACAGGGGAGAGAATTGGAAGGGTAGAAGTGAGAAAACTTGTGGGTTGAGATCAGGATAAGGAAAAACAAGGAATTCATTCACAACTTCCCATTGGCAGGCAGGTGTTTAGTGATTTCCAGGAAAGCAGAGCTTCATCGCTCACAATGGTTACTTGGGAAGAAAAAACACCATAACTCCAAACATCCCCTGCTTCTTCCTTCTCCCAGTTTTTATTGCTGAGCATGACATCATATGGTATGGTATATCATATCATACGGTCTGGGATATCCCTTTGGACAGTTGGGGTCAGCTGTCCCAGCTGTGTCCCCTCCCAAATTCTTGTGCACCCCCAGCCTACTCGCTGGCAGGGCAGTGTGAGAAGCAGTGCTCAGCATTAGCTAAAACATCCCTGTGTTATCAGCACCATTTTGGTCACAAATCTAAAATGCAGCACCCTTTGAGCTACTGCAAAGAAAATTAACCAGCCAAAATGACTTCAGTGAAATATTAGGAAACAGCAGCAATAGATTATTTTTGTAGCCTATTTTCCAGTTACTTACATTTCAGTACTGTTCTGTCTGGACTTTCTGTTTTTCAATAAGCCAGGTGTGCTACCTTTCCAAGTCAGCTGGTGCAGCAGCTTGCAGAACTAACCACTGTTGTACGTCCAGGTACAATAGGAAGCCCATAGGTTCTGTGAACACATCAAAACAATGGAAATAATTTGATCTGTCTAGAATTTATGACAAACTTCATTATACAGTTGACTATGTTTCCTGCTGCATTTTATCACTTTAGATTTTATTAGACACAGTTTCTTCCCTAGAATATCCTGTCATAGTAATTGAGGTAGTCAGTTAAGTAGTTTGCGTATCTGAGTCATTAGGTTCTCAGAATACATTAGCAGTTTCTGAATTTTGTCCTTTAAGGATTTTGTCATAATCAGATATTAATCTTCTCATTCTAGCTAAAACTAAAAGTCTTGCTACAGCAAAAGACTATTTATGTTATTTTCCCTAACTGTTAAATACACTTGCATTAAAATGTTACTCTATGATGTTTGAAATAAGCTGCTGATTTTTCCTGTACAGAACAAGCAACAGTCAGGCACCAGGTGGTGCCAAAGATAAGCCGGAAAAGAAAGTGAAACAAGTGCAAGGAGTGCTCAGAAAGAGCAAAGAACAACTGCAAGATACTCAGTTTCTGTTTTCAGTAAATTAGGAGCAATGTACCGTAATGTCAGCAGTATGGTGAGATTAGGAACGAAACCATTTGCAGAGGTGAAGAATAGTACAAAAATATGTCACGAATGAGCAATAATCTGTGTTCTTATCGTCTAGCTTTAAGATTCTGATATGCTTTTAAAACAAACTTAACAGCTACAGAGCAAAAGTACCATGTAAAGATGTACAGTTAAACTGGGAGGATATGTACATCTGTTTTTATTTGCACAAGGCAAATATAATATTTGAATTTTTAAATATAAGAGAGTTAAAATGAAGCATACAACCAAAATGAACTTAGCCAGGCATCATCTGTAGTTTAGCCTTTTGGTGGTTCTGGGGTTGTCTGAGCGGAGTTGAGGAAGTGCCTCTGGCAAACCAGCGTAATGTTCCTGAGTTGTGACACTTAGGTCTGTGTGCCATGTACCATCTTGCTCCACGTCAGATACCAAAAATTATGAGAGTTTGAAACCAGCTGTTGAATGAGAAAGGAGGAAGCGGGTTGTTCCTTTTTTTTTTTTCTCAACAAAACTGTGTCAGAGCTGCTGTTGAGCAAGATGGGTGGTATTCTGTTCACCAGTTGATGGTGACATGGGAATGGTGGTTTTCATCTAGATTTTAGAGAGTGAATATGCTATAAATACAGCATTAAGAGGTGTAATATAGGACAGGAAATATAGAAGCAGGGAATAATCCCTGTTGCTGTCATCATTGTTCAGTGTGTTCCTTAGGGAATTTTACGTGGGGAAAATTCAATCACCCAAAAGACCAGTATTCTCCAGCAGAGTAATAGAGTATTTATATGTTTGAGAACATGTTGCTGCAATGCCTCCCACAGATATAACACAGATTTCAAGTGACTCTACTCAACTTGCTCCAGTGCTGCCTTGGTCAGGTGTCCTCATCTGGAGAACTTGGTTATTTACAGCTGATGTTATGTGGTGTGCATATATAGTTTACACTGGCCTTTGCCGTGTTAGACACTTTGAAACAATTTACGCAGGCATAGGATGATGTTTGCATGTGACATCAAACAGTCTTTGTGAACGGACATACTTTCCTGGTTGACTTTGTGACATTAATAGTTAAGATGACGTTTTCCTGATGTACCAGCAGAGGGCATCGAGTTCCTCGAGTCTTCATGCGACTTTCAAAAGCCCACGTAGCGGTGTTTGAACAAGGAACAGGTTGGGGGGCATAGTGGTTATTTCAAAGATTGCTTTGAGAAAGCAACGGCAAGTGTTTTAATAGTCTATGATATAACATTCCCTCTTTTCTGTATATCGATTTTCTTTTATCTAAAGGCATTCAGATGCCTGTATCCTCACTCAAGTTTCTGCTCACCAATTTAAATCCTTTTCCTGGCAGAGCAGACACTACGATCAAGAAGTTATTTTCCCAGGATGCGGCTCATCCTCTGTGCCATGGGTATGTTGACTTCTTTGGTTTCAGCTCAGCCACGTTGTTTCAGGGAGTGGAGGGCTGCATTTGTGTTCTCCCTTGACCATAAAAAACCCCACACAACAAACCCCACACACATACTTTTAACTGTTTTTCCTAATTACAAACTAAACATTTATCTAAATTGTTGCTGATGAATAATCTTACACTTTTAATGTCATATATTAATATTGTCAGTAGGTAGATAATTTGTAACTTGTTCTATGCAAAGTATATAAATTACATATTTAGCTTGAAGGAAGAAGGCAGGGTGTTCCCTCTTTTATACTGATACAGGTCAACAACCCTATTACTGTTCTGTTTCAGTATAACATTATTTTCCACGTGTTCATAAAGTAATAATGACTGCAATAAGAAAATAAAAACATTCTTCAGGATGTTCTATGAAACAGACATTTCTGACTATCTACTAAATACGTTTTCTTACAAAGATCAAATATTATTTGCTAAACTGAGACTACAACAGGATTTATTTAAGTGAAAGTAATTGTGAAAGAGGCTAACTGTATGCAAACATGATTCATACAGTATTATCTTTCCACTTCATGGTATAGGTGTTCACCTGGAAAGAAACTTGATGCCATAAACTTGTAAGTTATCGTATATGGAACACAGCAAAATATATATTTTTTTTTAATTTACTGATTCTATTAATTCATTCCTTCCTTACTGGTTTTCATGGCAAACTGACGTACAACAAAATGGATGACTGGTACAATGTTCCTTTATGACTAATTCATTTTCAGCATGCCATGAAGCTTTTGTGGGAAGGAGTGAGTACTGTCTAAATCTGAATAAATCATTTAACTTCTTTGTTACTGTAGTTGTATTTTATGCCAATAGTACTTAGACTGTAATAAAAAAACCCCACCAAACCTGAAAAACAGTACAATGAAAACATACTTTTAGATTTAAGTGAAAGTTAATATTATGGTTGCTTATGGTTAAGTTCTCTCCTACATATGTAGGCTTCTACATCTAAAAATGCTGATTGTGCACTGACTCTTTTAAAAATCAAAAGAAAATGCTAGGACCTCAACACTTTTTAATCCATGCCTATTTGTTTGGGGTCAACAAATAATTAAGAACCTTACCTCTGAGACAAATTATTTTTCCAGGTTTGAAAATGAAAATAAGATTTAAAAATAAAGTTATTTTATTCCTTATGTGTATACAAACTTTGAAACAAAGCTTTGAGTGCTGCAGTATATTTCAGAAAATAAAATGTCATGTACGGTGTTCTTGCTGTAGAGAGAGCAAGCTTTGAAAGCAAGTCAGCCAGCAACAAAATTACCAGTCTTTAGTCTTCAAGACATTAGGGGGCACCACGACTTCACAGACTTAAAATGCTGTAAATTAAAGTACAGTCACTTTTCCTGTCCAAAGTAAACAGGAAACAGCATAAAATAGCAAAATCAACTCCTGGAGTCATTCCCTAGTGCGAGATTATGATACAGTTCTCAGTAAAATTTCCAACAGAAGACAACACAGACATTTAGTAGAATATAGATTACACCCTCTTTTCTGTAAGAGTAATAAAACTAACAAACTAATGGATGCAATATAAGCAGCTTGCTTTCAAGGCTTTATTTAAATCTTAAATTTTCCTTCAGAGTTTCATTCTGGGAATACAACATTTTCAGCTCAAGCCTCGAAGGCATTACAGCGTTAGTTCAACCCGTAGAGCAAAGCTCTGTATAGGGAGGGAGCGCACAGTGAGCTTGGGATGGAGCTGCTTTAAATCCAGGTCCCTGAACTGGGTATCGTGCTTGGGGGAGTCACCATAAACTATCAGACTGCACCACCAAACGCGTGTGCTGTAACGATGATGTGTAAATCTCACACCGCTACAAGGGACATTAACAGTCTTAGCTCTGACACACCGACATGGCAGATGATTTACTCAGCAGGTGATGTACCTAGCAAACATGTCTGGGAAGGAATTGCAAAGATGCATGTCTGCGCAGAGGGAAGAAAGTGTCTGTTCAGAGGGTTGCTGGTCTTGAAGAGGGATGACAGCTGTGACTTCAAACGCTGATTTGCAGGCCTGAAAACCAAGATGCCTTGCTGTTGTTCCTCTGCAGCTGAAATGATGACATGCTTGATGTAATAGAGATTAGCAGCTGGACAACAAGCTTATAAGCAAAATGCCTGTCATTCCTGGAAGACTCACGCTGCTCTCCCTAGAGTTCTTATGGTTTCACCTAGACACCTGAGGCCTTACTCGCATCAGCTGTGAAGGATGATTTTCAATGGAAATCTACACTGTAAAAAATACCCAGATGTAACATTTAAGAATATATGGTCTACTGCATAAAATGAAATCATGTGGTAGTAGCATGCTTGGAGTATGGATAAAGTAATCAACCAACTAAAATTTCATGGTGGAAGATGACTAGCAGTAGGGAAAAGTATGTCACAATATACGAGAAACTCATCTAATTTATGCAAGTGGAAAACATGACTCATAGTCTTTGGAGCTGGGCTGGGGAGTGACTGGATTTCACAAAGTAAAACAGCGTTCTGTTGCTACAATTTCTACTTTCTCTACTGCCTGAATATGGACACCTTAGTAAAAATCTTGCCATGAATGGAGGCTGTGGTTAGAACTAATGGAGTACCAGAGGTCCCGGTTAGTGTGGGAGGTGGACTAGGGCAGTCAGTAGCTGCTAGAGATTATCGCTCCTCTACAGCCTGAAATAGCCGAGAGGGTCAGTGTGTCAGCCTACAAACCTGTGTACGTGATGATCAAGATCTGGGTTGCTATACTGGCAGAAATCATTTTCTCATGTGATCGGTCACACAAAGAAAAGATTATTACCCCTAGGAACTCTCTCAGACCTTCTGCATCATAAGTTTGTGCCTAAAGATATGTATACTATGGATATATGTGAATACAAAGCTTGTGAAGAATAATACATGTATGAGCTATAATATGGTACCTGAGAAAATACATACAGACCTGTTTTTATTTCTATGGCTTTATTATACAAAATATGTGTAACATACTGTACAAATGTAAATGAAGACCACAGTCTCTCTCCTGAGGTGTTTGCAGTCCTGAAAATACCCCAAGAAACTGGCCAAAGGCAAAGCAAAGGAATATGGAGTAAAGCAAAGTGATCAGCCTGGCAGCCACACAGGCTTTATAAAATCACATCTGAATATATATTTATATTGCATACAAATTAAGTTATGGTAAAATATATGTATGCATGTATATATATAAGCAGATGCTCAAACTTTGCCCTTTTGAGGTTAGTTTTGCTTTCTGTCAGTATGCATTGTGGAACAAGCTCTACAAGAACACATGCTACTCTTTCCCAAAAAAAAGCCTCACTCAAAAGGAAGTAGAGAACGAGAGGAATATCCTAGCATAAACATCTGCAGCATCACTGATCTAGGGAACCTTAAGAATAAGTTGGCAAATGTCATTTTAGACGATGACATCGTATAGGTTGTAAATTCATGTCTTCTGAGGATTCTTTAAGGAAAGGAAAAGATTTTGGGTTGGGGGTTTATTTTTCATTTGAAATATGTTTGTCATTCCCTAGAAATACTCATTTTCACATTCTCACCACTTTAGGCTTCACAGCACAGTGACAGCAGACATTATGGAATGGACTTTGTCTCAGAGAACGTAGTGCCTGCGGTCCATTGCTGTTTGTACAGCTGAAGTCCCTGCCACTTCTTTCCACTGCTGGTTTTACCAGCAGGTTAAGATTAACGCCAAAAAAAAAAAAGCTATTACCCTTGTACTCAAACCTGTGCTCGGTATGGGTACGAAAGTGTCCTCATCCAGACGGACTTTCAGGCAGTTACTCAGAGAGATTAAGGTCCTTCAGAAAGGGAAGGAGGTATGAAGATGACTCTACTTGCCTGAAATGAATTTCCTAGAATAGTTTGAAGTTTTGGGGTTTGGCTAACAATCTTTATGCACTGAAAGGGTGCAAGCTGTTACTGGAAAATGTTAACACTTCTTCAGAAAAGTCACTTTGTGAATTCCTGTATCTACCTCTGCTCTACAGAAACTGCTTTTCAAAAATCCCTTTGGGGAGAAAATCTCCACATATCCTTCCACATACTGGGAGTCAGATCTGCTAAAATGAGTTTAGTATTGTATTTTTTTACTATAATTGGATGTTTTGTCAGAGACCCACTATGTGACACATTCTAAGCTTTCTAAACTTCAGTGAAAGACTTCTATCAGTCTCAACGGACTGTGACTCAGGCCCTCCCTATACATGTTCTCTAACACGGAGAATTAGAAAAACGTGCCAGCAAATGTTGGTACACAACAGCAGAGAGTCACAAATAGAACTAAAGTGATTTATTAAATGTAAATTATTGAACAATGACACAGAGTCTCAAATGAGTATTAACAGTATGGACACAATGCTGGTTATACACCAGGGTATGCTGGTTTAAAATAGGAAGCCTGTTTTGATTGTGTCCTAGGAGCATAGTTTGATTACCACAGAGGGAGCAGGTAGAATGAAAAGACAAGGCCTTTTGTCCTGAAACACAACCCACTTCATTATTTTTTGTTCTTCTCTACACTGCAGTTTGTACCAGCTTCGAAACAGGTAGAGCTGCTGCTAGGTAATCTTGACCCACTTGGTCGCTGAAGCTTCAGCCACACAGAAAAGAGGTTTTTATATATCTAACAGCATAAAATTAAAGTCTAAGGCGTTGTTTAAGAACTGTTTCCAGTGCAACCCTGCTTCTAGCTATGGGCCCCTTTCCTGGGAGCAACCCAACTACCAGAACAAGCAACACACTTGTGTGGGCTGTAGGTGAACAGGATTTGAGTGGTAGCAGCTGCAAGCCCTCCCTGAGCACTTTCCTTATCGCACAGCCTTTCTTCTCCACGTTGATTCCTCCCTTGAGCTGAGCAACTGTCTGTGCAGGGAAACAGGGCAGGGAATCAATGCAGCCAAAAAGCAAACAAGACATCCCCTCCCTCTTTGCTGGGCTCAGCTGGTTTGAGTTCCTTGCTCAGGTTCATTTTGTGGCTGCAGAAGCAGAATGGATAAACTCAGGGGGGGAAATACAGTGGGTGGGCAGGGCTGGGGCAGGAAGGGGGCTGTTCAGGCTGCCTTATGTGCCTGCCATTGACGCCAAATATCAAAACATGGTCTCAGTTTCTCTTAGATTTTTGATCTATCAGGGATCTGAAGGAAATTTGGGTCAGCTTAATGTGTGAAACTGAACAAAAGTACACAATTGATATTAATCCAGATATTGTGAAACAAACTTTTCACTCATACTTCAACAAAAAACCATGTGGGAATTTTATTGCTCTATCTTTTAAGATTTCCAATGTGGAAAAGACCAAGACAAAGTTAAACTCAGGATGGCTCTCGGACAACCAGTCAACCAACTATGGTTGCATCCACCATTTTTGCTGATCAAGCTATGCTCTTTTCCATCTGTTCCTGACACCCACTATCACCATAAAGAAGCTTTTTTACCTTTGGGTGGCAAAACCACACATACAGAAATTAGCAATTGCTTTCTCTTTTTTATGGGGTGTGGGCTACAAAGGATAGTTCAATTACATTCCCCATCAGTTTAATGTTATTTTCTTCTACATGGACCACGGCATCCAAAAGCACGATAAATAAATGTGTATCCAGTTTCAACAGTATTAAGTACCTCAGAGATAAAGTAATTTCTGTCACTGAAGGAGACAGTGGCTGCAGCGAGTACTTGCCAGCCCTGCTGATCCACTCTGGCAGATCTATGGTAACACAGGCAACCTGGCCTATTTACTCTTTCTTCTTACTTCATAGAATCATAGAATCATAGACTGGTTTGGGTTGGAAGGGACCTCACAGATCATCTAGTTCCAACCCCCCTGCCATGGGCAGGGACACCCTCCACTAGACCACGTTGCCCAAAGCCCCATCCAACCTGGCCTTGAACACTTCCAGGGATGGGGCATCCACAACCTCTCTGGGCAACCTGTTCCAATGCCTCACCACTCTCATAGTGAAGAACTTCTTCCTAATATCTAAATCTACCCTTTTTCAGTTTAAAATCAGTGCTCCTTGTCCTATCACTCCATGCCCTTGTAAACAGCCCCCTCCATCCTTCTTGATACCCCCTTCAGGTACTGGAAGGCCGCAATAAGATCTCCCTGGAGCCTTCTCTTCTCCAGGCTGAACAACCCCAACTCTCTCAGCCTGTCCTCATAGGAGAGGTGCTCCTCCCTTGCTTCTGGAGAAGCAACCTGGAACCAGGCTTGTAGATCTCCCTGTGGGATCTCTGATCCTTTACTGCCCTAGGGGCATGCCACTTCTGCAGTGACTCACAAAAATGCTCGTCTGCTGCAGTGAGAATTCACTTTCAACTATGCCTGCTATTGAATAGATCTCCAAAATACAACATTTCAGCCTGCTTGCACACTGGCTGTGCCAACACGATGTATGCACGAAGTATATTTGCTGATTTCCTTTCCTAGAAGTAGCTGAAAACAGCAGTGCAACCTAGAAAAACGATCCACTAACCAGAAGGAAAGCTGGGAATGGAAAAAAAGGGCTCAGTTGTGGCATTCCCCGAGGAAACTAAGAAGAACTAAAAGGGATCAGAAGAAAACAACCCCTAATAAATAAAGTGGTGTAAGAGAGAAACCCTTTGATATCACACCCCTGTGTTTGCATCATCCAGCTGCCTTTTTACAGAAGTAATACATAACGTTAAAGATATGCTATCTAGCAGGCAGCAGTGGCAAGGCGTGCTGCTGAAGGTATGTTGTGTAAAGACAAGTTGATTGCCTATGTTCAACCCAGGAAACTTTTGTTTCCAAAGTATTATGCAAATGGCTATCCGCAAGATATTTAAATCAAAGTCTCACTTACAGATTCGTAGAGAAATAAATGTAGTTTTGTCCCAGTCTTTGTTTTGTCTGTTAGTGAAACGGAACTACTTCTGAGGCAAAGTGTTCATCCCTGTCTGGAAGCATAGCTCATAAATAATCAAGGACAAAGACTATGTGCATGTGATTTCACAATCATAAATGCTGATGAATGAATGCTGCAACCAACAATTTCCAGAGTGCCATGTAAATTCCAGTAGTCATCAACAAGTTACACAATTTTTCTGGTTTATATTAACACACAGGGAAAACATGTTCCATGACTCCTACTTTACTGAACATCCGAATCAGTTACCTCACTTATTTACGGTTCAGTTGAAGTGTAAGAAACAGACCCTGGCATTTGGTGTGACTGAAGTCTTTGCAGTCATTGCTGATAGGTATTTTAATAAAAAGATTGTACATAGTTATTTAGAACTGCCTAATTGACAATTATTAAAACTTGAATTTTAACAACTTTTAAGCTTTCCTTTTTACAGCTATTCAACTCAGTACAGCTCAATATTTTTTGTTTTAAAATTACATTTTAACACATACAGAATTAGTTCTTTGGTTATGACTTGCATTCGTCCATTGACCATGCATCACTGAAAGTAGGGGAAAAATAATCTTGTTAAAAAAGGAATTTATTTGCCGTAGTAAAGTATGTACACGTGAATCTTGGTGAAGAAATGGGAGGATCTGGTTTGGCACATCCTGTACTCCTAATATTCAAGCCCATCCTTCTTTACTACTGCTCCTTTCCAAGGTTTGTTGCAAGTAATAAATATAACACATCCTATTAAGTTTTGTAACTTCCACAGAAATATATACAGCTTTTAGTAAGGTCAGTGAGAGCCCTGTGTGTGTACATGCCAAAAGGAAGGCAGGGAGACCAGAATTCCATTTAGCAGTAGTCTTACTCCAATATTTACTTTATATTTCTATAATTAAAAGGAAAACCAACATAGTTTGCTTTGGGGACTTGCACATGTTTTATAAATATTGCATCACCTCTCCATGTCACATGGTATTCTATAACCCTGTCCTCAATAGCCTACGAAAACAGCAGTATCTCTTACCAGATACATCACAGCACACACAGTTATATCAATATTATTTTGCAAGTAGTTTGTTCAGTTTTACTTGCAATTTTTGGCATATAATTAAAGTAGATCAGCACCTAGTAAGATCTAGCTCTCTTCTGTTACAAATCTTTAATTTTTCTGTAATGCCATCTGCTTAGCGTAGTAAGTAGAAATCTACTGTCTATGCCAGAACCAGGACACTATGTCATTTCTGAGTTGCCTGCTCCTGAGAGTTGATTTAAAACCAAGAGTGGGTATTCTGGATACAAGGAGCTTTGCAGAAGACAGCAGCAAAGATGGCACAGCGAAAGCAAGCGTAAGGTAATTTATGAAGAGATTTTAAAGAATAAAGGAGTGGGTGACATCAAAAGAGAATAGGTCAGGTAGGCAGCCAGGACTTGCAGATAAACATTTTGAATTTGAGTCAGAATACAAATGAAAAACAAGGGCAGCTGAAAGAGGACATAACTGAGTGAAATAAGAAGGTCGGTGCCTTGGTAGTACGATAACAACACTGATGTAGTAAGTCGTGTAACTGAAGGCAGAAGATAAGTGGGATGAAATAATAACGTTGAGAACTGCTGAGGTCCAGAACAGGGGAGAAATACAGTACAACTGATGGCTGTGGAAAATGGGGAATGGGGAACAGGAACGGGGACTGTCATTGACTTTCCAATTGCTCTCAGCAGACAAAAGCAAGCTGATGACATCACAGCAGGAGAGATGAAAGGCTTGTAGTTGCACATCTCTTTCTTTAAAGCTGGAAACAAAACCAAACTAGATCCGTATCATCAACTATAAATGGCATGCAGGAAGAGTTTTGGAAAATGGAAAATCCCAAACTTGCTCAGCAGTGAGAAAGTCCCCTCTCTTTCCAGCTGAGGACACGTCACTGGAAAGTCCCAGCCTGAAGAAAAAATATCCACTGAGTAAACAAATTGCATAGGCAGTGAAAACAGAATGAGGAACAAAGTCAAATGATACTTTGACTTTAAAGGAGTTTATTTTCAGGTTAGCATTTCCTTGAATGGCAACAGTTCAAGTTCAGACAAGAAAAATCTCGTTAGAGTGAAAATGGTTGGTAAACATCACTGCTGATATTAGGCCATAGAAAGCAAGCTCATTTATTAAAAAGTGAAGATTTCAACTTGGGATTTTTTGGACTTTCTGCTACTGAGTGTAGTCAAATGATCCCAGTGACAAACCAGATACCCCGGATTATTACATCACTGTAAAATTAGAAATGGTTGCCTGGCAAGTTTGTGGAATTTTTTTCCCCTTAATTTACATGTACTTCCAGACAAGGAAGCTGTCCTTAACAAAGCGCTTCCCAACAACTGACTGGGCGCGGCTGTTTGTTTTACATTGCAAGTTCAATGCTGGGAATTTTTCCAGCATTGTCCATCAAGAAAACAAGGAAAAACCACGGTTGGTCACACTGAGACAAGAAATACAACATTACAGAAAATTCTGGGATTCTTCCCTCTCTAACTAGCATTCATGAAAATAAAAATATTGACAGAAATCATTACCCTTCTTTGAAATAAATCAACTTTCAACAAAGATACTTCACAGTAATTAATCACAGCAACTAACTCAAATTCTGTAACCAATTAAACTAACAGCGCTTTCTAGCTGTTATCTAGGAAAATAATCAAGGTAGTTTTAACTCAGCTTTTCTCCTCTCCCAGTTAATGAATGTTGCTGCATCCTGACCAATGTACATGGCAGTCCAACCCTGCTAGCAAACAACAGATGCCGGTTGGAAGTGTTGCATGGACTGCCCCACCTCCAACCCCATCAATATTATCATTTAAATGGAATACTTTATTTTCTTTAAACTCAGGTTCTCCCCAGTCTCATCAGAATTCAACACTACTGTGAGAGCCTTGATAGCTAATAACTATTATTATTTATGAAACTGCCAACCTATTTGCATCCTCTTAGATTTGGGAGGAGGTTCAGTTAGTAGTCTTTGAAGGGGGGTTATGGGGTTTTTTTGTTTTGGCTTGGTTTTTGCATTGCTTCTAATGTGTACAAATAGTAGGAGGGAAATAGAACTGCAGGGGAGTTTGAAATTTTTCTTCTTTACCATTTTTCCTGTTCCCAGGTAAGGTACTATTGTCGTAACAGAGGGCAAGAGGATCTTAACTTCTAAGGTGGAAGCTCAGGGCCCAAGTCCATTGATCACAGCTCTGCTTCTGGAGCTTTGAACAGCAGAGAATAATGACAACAAAAGCTTTCCCCAGGCACCAAGCTGGAGCAGCAGATGTGAAACCCAGCCGAGTTTCAGTTCCTGCATCTGATGCAATAACTGGGTTAAGCTTTCTAAAGGAGAAACATCATGACACTCTCTCTTCCCTGTGTGCTCTTACGTGCATGGCAGGAGGATCCCGGATGTTTCCTAAATGGGGCTAGGGTTGGAACAGAAGTGGAGGAAATATTCACAAAAAATGTAGTAATTGGACCCTTTATGATTTTTGTAGGAATGTCCTTTTCTCAAAGCAATTTCCTAGCAATAAGAGCAGCAGGTTGTGACAGCAATGTAAACCTGATCTGCTGATCTTTTAAAGGTTTTATTTCAGGTGTACACACCAGTGTTGGTCAGGATGAGGTAGTGTGGCATCTGACAGCAAGAACCTGTCTTAGGTTGGATGACACCTATTGCAAGAGGTCTCTATCTTAAAGACTTTTCAGTTTCAGCTAAGGCAGTTTGCTAGAAGAGCTGATCTACTAAATCTTCTGGAAAGCTGCTGCTAATTTTGAAGCTTTAAAATTAAGGGGTTTGTCTTCTGGTAGTACAGCCATGCTATCTGAAACCATTTCAAAATAGCTACATCTTTAATGCTCAGAGGTATGCTCTTGGATTAAACTCACATGCTGTTCCTCATGCTGGTAACTCAGTCAAGACCTTACTCATGGGAATAAGTACCACCATAAATCTCACTGTTCCAGCCAAAAGACTTCGGTATTTTAGCGTCTAGCTGGCAGCAAGACACACAAAAAGTTGGTATATTTACTTACGGAATATGGATGCAGTTAAGTAACACTGAAAAAAAGCCTTAAAGGTGAAATGTCAGTGATGTTCATCCCTGCTTTGGGTGACTGGTTTTTTATCAGCTGTAGTAAGGTTTTATCTAGTAAAGCTCCTCTAAATAGCATGGATATGGAATCACTTCAGAGTCAGGAAGTATAAAGCCTCACAAAGGAAGGAAGGAAGAAAAAGCCCTGAATGAAGCAGAACCAACCACACCTTCATCAGAAAAAGGATTTCCATAGTCACATCTGACACTTGTCCTGAAGAAAAAAAAAAAAATCAAACTAACCTAATTCCTAACAGAGTAACCTAATTCCAAAGAGAGTCACTGGCGGTTATCAGAGCAGAGAAGTCATTCCTGGCACACAGCTCATTCTGTATCTGGCTTTGCTTAGTGCTCTGTACGTCATTTTATTTTATTAGTTTTCTTTGACCTTGCCTGTCTGATTACAATGAAAGTTCACTTGGCAACTGATGAGGAAAGGAAAACAAGACCAATTGTAAAGCTGAGTGACTAAGCAAGAAAATATATGCAAACCCATTTGAAGGTCTTAGAAAATCCGAAAGTGGTTTTATTGTGCTCACTGACCAGTTAAGCAAAAAAAGGGTAAAAGAACCTGAAGGCTTTCACGCTCAACATCCAAAAGTTGGAAAGTGCCAGAATTAACATAGAATATGCACAAGAAAGCCTGGACTGGGATCAAAAAGGCAGTACAGAAGTCTCTGGCACAGAAGGACCAGGTTCACCGGTGGCTACCGAGCTGCATGTAGCTCACGAGCCAGTTCACGTGGGACTTCAAGGGCAGGACTGGCACCAGAGCTGCGCTGACAGACACGGGCAAGTGTCACCATTCCTGCAGCAATGGAGGCCAGTATGGACAGGGGGTAGCTGGAAACCACAGCAGCTATGAGATAATGTATCGATATCAACTGTGGTGGGACAGAACAGGCTGGCATCGTTTCAGCCACGCCTGCCCCAGGGATGGTGAACATACACAGCAGACACCTGGGAAGGGGAGCCACTTCAGCAAGCTCAGTGAAGTCTGCCCTTCAAACAAGCTCAAGCTTTCAGACAGATACTAAAACAACAAACCCAAACAGTGTAATTACCGCTTCCTTCATGCTTGTAATTCACTAGTCATCCCTTTTTCATCACATAAATGACATCACTGTCAGAAATTACTGCCTGAGGACCTAGACTGAAACCGGCTCTGCAATCACATTAATGGGTCTCTGTGCAGATACAGGAGCAGAGTTTAAATTAGCTTTCAAATTATTTTACCAAATAAGAAATGCAATAATTAAGAAGTGAAACACTTCACAACAACTAATCACTAACAATTAAAAACATAAAAGTAATCCTTTTATTCTACAGACTTGACAATTTTAGCAGGGAATGAGCATTGAACGTAGGTGACTGCAAATGAAATGCTATCGAAAACCGTACCGAAATGTGTATGCTTTAAAGGCTTCACCTTAGCCTGCATGAATAAACTGTAGCTGTACATAAATGGCTGTACAAAGAAGCTTGCAGGTCTTTCCTGTACATTTCAACAATACTCACAAGTTAAGCAAGATCAAGCTTTGGTTTTCACTCCTGACATATACAAAACGTACGTAGCAAAACTACTGCATCTCCATGATAGACAAGTTATTCCCAAGAATAACACCCCAAAACTATTAAGAATACAGCTGTTGCTGTTACGAAATCTTTAGTGTCTTCTAGGCGCACGGGCAGGGGCAGTGAAGTTCTCCTTTTTCTCTCTGCTAACTGCTGTTAGACCCCTGGCCCCTTTCTGGAGCCACAGCTGTTCCCCAGAAGACAGTCCCACGAAAGCTGTGATCACAAAGAGCTCGACTTTGGCACAGCCCATTGCCTGTGTTCTCCCACTGCTAGGGCTGGAAGGCCACACGTGAAATACATCCCTGTGCTGAGGGAAAGACACGGCCGTGGTGAGAACCCCAAAATAGGCCACAGACTGGTATTATGCAAACCAGTGGCATAAAACCAAATTATTTTGTTACGATTCAGTATTGTCTGCATGCAGAAGCACAGTGCATCAGAGCGTCTGCCCCTCACTCGGTGTTTTTAATGAGATGATGGTGGGGTAGCAGCTGCACCCATCATAAACCTATCTGCTCTTCAGCCAAAAGTTTCAGGACTTGGACAGTATTTCTGGCTACCTTTGCTCCAGGGTTTTTAGGAGCCACTGGTCACTGAAAGCACCATTACACATATGTGAGATCACAGTGATCATTTCTCTACTGAAATCTTGTTACAAGGACATTTCTGACAGATTGCTAAGAGCATCATCTAAGAGGCTAGTTGCACAGGAACCACAGTGAGCAGAGAATTCAGCTACTCTCGGGCCTTAGAGGAAATACTGATACAGCAAAATCATGTCTGCATACAGTGATGCATATACAAAAGCTTCAAGTTACACAAATAAATTCTCCCAAAGTACCCACTTTATGTCAGTTTACACCCATGTAATGTCATCACATATTCATGTTCCTCATCTAAATATTTTCGCAACTGAAAAAAAGCAAACATAAAATCACAGGATCATTTCACAGTAATGCCACTTAAACTTCTACACTGTGAAAACTGTAGAGACTAATAGAGGCAAAGCATATTTTATCTGAAGGCTTTTATTGAGAACTTTGCATATAGATTTGTTCTTATCTGAATCTCAATTATATTTCACAGATTTTATATTCTTCTCAGAAAGCAAGTGTCTTTGCTAAATATATTAAATTTTCACTTATCTTCTCTTACAACTGTGTCCTGTAAGAGATAGCAGTGTTCTGCATGTTTATTTGCTTAACGGCAGTAGTGAGAATTACTCATCAGGCACTAAGTCAACTACAAATAAGCATGTATGCCTGTGAGCATCAAGCAAGTATTCACAACAATTTCAAATTTGGTTTAAAAAAAAATCTATTAACAGCTGCTTTTAATTAAGATTGGTTAGTTTTTCCTAGCCCTCAATAAATAGAAAGCATAAGGCATGTGGAATCCAAATTCTTTAATGGAGCTGAAGCTAAAGAGCACCGCCTGCCATTTACCCCGCGATTTCAACTGGGACCTTTTCCTTCATCGGTTGCAAAAAATTTCACTTCCTCCAGATTAATACCAGCAAACCGGCCGCAGACGTCGGCTGGTCACGTACAGGGGCACGGAGAGGAAGGATGTACAGCTGAAGATGCCGTGTGCGGGACCGACGGTGGGGCTACCGGAGAGGGAGAGCAGCAGCCCGAGGCGGCCCGGCGGGAAGCCTGACAGGGCGGGCTGCCGCCGGGCCGGGGCTTGTCAGAGCGGCCAAGCCCCCTCCAGCGCCCGGGGAAGGCCCAGCGGGCGGGCTGCTGCCACGGCAAGGGCGGCGGGGCCCCGCTTTTCCATCCCCGGCGGCTCCTCGCTCGGCATCCCGGTGGCAGCGGGAACAGCGGCGGGGCGGTGACCCCCGCCAGGGCGGCGCTACTTGCAGAGCCCCTCCAGCCGCTCCAGGGTGCCCTTCATGTCGCGGATGCGCTTGGCCAGGGCGGGCACGGGCTGCATGGCGCGGTCCAGCTCCTCGCAGCGCGCCACCAGCGCGTACATGGCGCGGATGCTGAGGTCGGCCGCCTCGCCCAGGCTCTCCACCCCGTCGCGGTAGGTCTGGATGCAGCCGACGCTGAGCGCCGTCAGGGCCTGCAGGCCGCAGTGCACGTTACGCAGCAGCTCGTCCACCTGAGCTGCCACTTGCCCGGCCAGGGCCACCACGTCCTGCAGCGCCCCGGGGTCGATGGCGGGGATAGAGCCGCCGCCCCCCGCCGTCGGCGGCTCGCCCCGCGGGGCGCCGCTCAGCCGGATCCGCCGCTCCAGGTTGTTCGCCACGAACTGGGTGAGGCGCCCCTCGCGCAGCACCGTCCCCTCCAGCTCCAGGGCGCTCGCCAGCGTCGCCCGCCGCCCCTCCGACAGCTGCCGCCCCGCTGCCGTCCCGCCGCCGTCTGCCAGGCTCAGCGCCTCCAGGCTCCGCTCGTCTCGCCTCCGCCCCGCCGCCTCACGGACGGGTCCCTCCGCCGCCGCGGCCGGGAGTCCGGCGGCCGCCGCGGGCCGCAGCGCCGGTACCTCCATGGCGGGCGACGCGTGCCTGCCCGCCGGCGCGCCAACGCCCACCAGGGGGCGCGCCGCCACCTGTTTACGTCCCCTTCGATTGGCTGCGCGGCGTTCGGGGGCGTGGCCTCGGCTGTTTGTGTGCCTCCCGATTGGCCAGCGGCTCTCGCAAGGAGAACCGCCCGCCCCGTCCGTTCGCTTCGCACTGCGGGCCCGTGACTCGGAGACTGGGGCGTGCCCGCTGTTTGTGTCTGCCCGGATTGGGCGGCCTGCGGAAGCGGGCGTGGCCGCAAGTGTTTGTGTCGCTTCTGATTGGCAGAGGCGGGGCCAGGGAGGCTGCCGTTTCATCGAGATTGGCGGAGCGCGGTGGAGAGGCGTGCCGCTCGCGCCATCCTCGCACGGCGATTGGCGCGGGGGCGGAAGGGGGTGTGCCCCGCTCCGGTAACAACACAGGGGCGCTGCTGGCTGCTCCTCTCACTCCCCCGCCATGTTCTCCTAGCAGTGGATCCGATTGTGCTACCATCTCAGCCCACAAAGCCCGGGCAGACACTCCCCAGCGACCCGACCCGCTCATCCCCACCTGGGCTCGATCCCTCTTCCCGGTACAGCTCTGGGTACCTACGTCCCACCATGGTCACCACCACGGCGCCGCCGCCCTTCTTGGCTCGGATCTCGGCAGGCACCGAAGACCCCAGGCGGCTGCCCTCCACTCTCCTCCAGCGCCTCAGGCGAGGGGACAGCAACTGCGAGAACCAGCCTAGCTGCTGCCTGGCGGGCCCGGGGGGCAGCGCGCGGCCCGCGCTGAAGAGAGTCCGGCGGAGGAAGGGAAAGATCCGGCCCAGCCCCGCGGGGCTCCTGCCCAGCCGCTACCAACAGTACCAACAGCATCGCGCCGGCTTGGGGAGAAGGACCCCGTTGGGAACGCACGGCCCGGGCGAACTTCGCGCTAACCCTGCGCCAACGGTCTCAGCCACCCCCGGCCTGGTAACGGCTTCTCCGGAGGAGCCCCCCGCGCCCGCCCCCTCGAGACCCGCGCCCAGCAAACCCCTCAGGAAGGAGGTAAAGACGGGGCTCCCCTACTTCTGCTCACTTCTTTCCACACACCCCCACCCCCGGCATTCTGGAAGCCGCGAGGCCGCCGGAGGGGGGTAGCGAGCAACTCGCCCCCTCCCCTCGCCCCCTGTGTGCGTGTGGACGGGCGGGGGGGGAGAGTTTCCGTTACGCCGCTCGGACGGGGCGGGCGGGGGGGCAGAGGAGGGAGAGAGACACACACACACACGCAGAGAAATCGCGGGCGGCGATTGGCTGCTCGGTGCCACCAATCAGCGGCCGTCGCTGCGCCCAGCAACAGCCGGATTTAGCCTGATGGCAGCTCGCCAGCTGTCCCTGCGCGCGCAGGCGGGACGTGCGGGGGTTGCAGCGCCCCATGGCGGCTACGGGAGGGCGGCTGGAGAGCTAGCGAGGCCCCGCCGACCGAGAGGGCTCTGCTGCCCACCCTGCGGCTGGCGGGCGCTGCTGGCGGACGCCTACGTGCTGACGGAGGAGTTGTAGATGTGTGATACCTAGGAGGGGAGCGGCGGGCGGCTCGTTACCCGCCCGGCCGTTAGACCTGCTGGGTGAGGCGACCCCCCGGGGCACTAGGCTCCGCGTCTCCGTTGCAGCGCTTTGGGAGCCCGGCGCAGGGCCGGTGCGGCGATACGTTTGTCCCGGTGGCAGTACTGTGCCTGTATGCTGCCGGAGGCACCGCTTGAGGAAAAGGGGTCATGTGTTGACGTGAATTCTTTGTCTCCACAGTTCTTAAAGAACAAGATGGGAAAGACTGAGAAGGCTGCCATCCCCTACAGCCAGCCCGTTCACAGTTTACATCTGTGTGAACAACCAAAGATTAACAGGCAGAAGAGTAAATGTAACGTGCCGCTGACAAAGATCACCTCGGCAAAAAAGATAGAGAACTTCTGGCAAGATTCTGTATCGCCAGAAATAATTCAGAAGCAGGAGAAAAAGCCACTTAAAAACACAGAGAACTTCAGAAACGCCAGGTCCAAGAAACCTATCAGCCTAACTGAAGTGAGCCAAAAAGAAAATTATGCTGGGGCAAAATTTAGTGACCCACCATCTCCTAGTGTCCTTCCAAAGCCTCCCAGCCACTGGGTGGGTGGCACAGCTGAACCGTCTGACCAAAACAGGGAGTTGATGGCAGTCCATTTGAAAACTCTCCTAAAAGTTCAAGCGTAGTTTCCAACTCCAGTGAGTAATTGGCAAAGAAAACTCCATCCAGGAAACTTAAACATGCCTTGTTGCAACAAAAATTGCAAAAGACTGTCAAGTCTTATAATCACATTAAAAAATCCTTGTATTATATTTTTTATGGTTGTGTAAATAATGTACATCATGTATTATGTGTATATTCTTGTTCATACTTTGAGAGGTACATTTTAGTTTTGTTATGAAAGGATGTATTTTGCACTGCCTCAACGGTAGATGTCTTGTATATAAAATATGGACAATTTTAAGTGTGTGCTTGACACATGAAGACTTGACTTAATTTGCACAAGGTAATGAAAATTTTGGAAGGAGAGTACAGCTTTCTGATTTTAAGGTTCCAGATCAAATGTGAATGTTTTACTCATGCACTACTGACAATAGTTCTACATTCTGTGTCCCAATGGAGTATAAACATGGAATTTTCATACAAATGTGAAGTTTTGCTCTCTGCTCTGGAAACAATATCTGGAATTCCTGTTCATCTGTTTGTTTTTAAAATTAACTGGAATTTGAGTAAAATTCCAACCCATCAATTTGAGCACTGCTGATTTCTTTAACAAAAAAGAAAAAAGAAAAAAAAAGAAGAAAAGAGCAGAGCTTTCTGCCAAAAATCCAATTGGTCACTAAAAAATTAAATAAAATAATTTGGCCTCCCCTTAAGCATGTCTCTGGGTTTTTTCTGTGTGCGTGTGTCTCTTAATTCAAGTATGTAAACTTAAAATACTTGATTGCCTTCCAGTGCATCAGTAGCAATATTTTTGTTCTCAGCCTTTAGCTGTCCAAACAATTAAGATACTTGATAGCTCATGAAGAATTCCTTGTGTTTTAAAAAAAAATCTTTCCTTTGTGATATGTCATTTTAGGGTCCTTATCCTTTTGCTTCTTGAAAATTCAGATTTCAAGAAAGTTGGACAATTACACATTCAAATTCCTGCTGCAATGCTTAACTATTTTCATAGTGGTTATTAAACAAGTTGATACTGCAAAGTAGCAATGACACAAAGGTAGCGGATGGGGCAAGTTAAACTTGATGTTTTTGACCAGCTTTGTCTCTTGCTGATAGGTATGCTGGAAATTGTGTTCCTCTGGCCTAAAATTCTTAAGGAATTGTACCGTAGCTTAGTTTGACAGGCATGTTGGGGTAACAGATTTGCAGTTATTTAAATACAAGATTAATAAAGCAGGAAATATGTGAGATTTACTTAAGACAGAAAGGCATTTTTAAGTTTTCACATCCACTGGGGAAAAAAAGTACTCTCTGGGCACTAGTGTACTGGGAAGGATGTGTAGGAAGAAACTGCTGGCAGCAGGGGCCCAACTGGGGTGGCTCCTGAGCATGATGAGTGGTCTCAGAGATGTGGAGCAAGCAGTGTTAGCTGGGTTCATGCCACGTGTGCTGCTGCTTCCGATGTATAGCATCACTGTGTTCTGTGCGCCTTTAACAGAGCCCCAAAATGAGATTGGCCGAGAATGAAGGGAGAATTTCTTTGCTTTGTTTATAGAAACTAATTACATAGTTGCAAAATTTTTCATTGTACTGCTATTAGGCTATTTATATATGCTCTAAAGAGTTCATACAAAATTTTTGGCCTGCCCCAAAGACTTCCAGGTTCACTGTCTTGCAAAATAGACCTGTGTTGCCTGATGAATGATGGTACGTGCTTGAGATAAACATACGGCTTCAACAGCCCAGTTTGCTGTCTAATCTAAATACTCTAAATCCTAGCTTGTCTTCTAAAAATGAACAAAATCCCTATTTTAATTTTTTAATAAACAGGGCAAAGAAAAATTTTAGTAGAATCTCACTAAGGATGACTCAAGCAGACCATAAGTCCCAGTCCCAGTTTACTCTATTTGTAAATGCTGTTGTACTTTTTTTTTTTTTTGCTTTTTTCTTTTGCCTGAATGTCATCAAGAGCAAAGGAAAATGCCTTTAGCAATTCCCCGTAGCTTCAGGCAATGATTAATTTTGTCAGCTGAACTTGTGATTGTCTTGAATCTCAATAATTAGCTTGACAAGAGCTAGTTTCCATCAACAGTGTAGGCTGGCATTATTTAAAAGGAGGTATCTTTTTTTTCTCCTGATAATTATCTGTCTTTCCATCAGCCTCTTTTCTTCCCTGCCCCTTGGAACTGACATCAAATTACGTAGTTTGAATGCTAACTCTGATCCTATTAAAATTAACCAGCGTAACATACCTATTATTTAGCTTATTCTGCATCAGCATTGCTGGTCTTGTTATGACCTGGCAGAAGTATGGGGGGACTTCATGGTTCTTAGGATCTTTGGGTTGAGTCCCTTCCTGGCCAACAGACTGGATTATAAAACTAGGCCTACGTGCAGTATATACATCAACAAGATCGCCGGAAAAATCAGGGCATCGTCATCTCTTAGGACCACATTCTGCACTTAATTTGTCACTTTCCCACATTTTTTTCCTTTATCTTTCTACGTTATTTTCTTCCAGGGATTTTCACTTTCAAGGTTTCCTTCACTTTAACAGATTTCTCATCCCAGCTCCCTGAAGGCGAGGCCTCGTACTACCTGAACGACCTGTTGTTTGAGTTTAGAGACAGTAAACAAAAGAAAAACATAAGTGTCACCTTTGGAGGTCGTCTTTGCAATAGAAAGTCTTTTGAAGTGGAACAGCCTTTAAGGAAGAAAATGAACAAACTTAGTGGATGTGTTAGCAGCAGCTGGTCCTGTGTCTGCTGTACAGGAATTAAATAAATTGCTTATTAATTCCTGAGTTCAGTCAGAATAAGGAAGCTGAACGTACTGCATTTTGGTTAGATAAAATCTTTTCTGTTTAAAATCTTCACTGCAGTGCTGTGCAGAACTGCAGGGGAATCAACTGTGTGAATTAACTACCAGCTTACTTTTAAACGGTTAAATGTTATGCAGTGATGGTCCTGAAAAATTAGCTTTCGTGGGGTGCAGAAGTATCTGTTGTTGGGTTTTCATGCATGGCTAAGTCTCAAACCATTAGACAGCTTCATTAATAACGGCTGGCTTGGTGCTCTACTAAAGCTAAAATGCTCCTGTCTCCTAATGCAACAGGAGCTAGAAATCCCATGTGTGTCTGAACTCCATTACACCAGCATCTCTTCAGAGACGCTGCTAAATTGTTAAGTAGTCTGTACATGAGGCTGTCACTTTTTCCATAAATTGAATTTTATTTCAGCTGATTAATATTTTATCCAAGTAGTGTCATTTTAAGCAGTTATTGTAATTATTTTCAGAGGGTATTTTTTAAGCTTTTGCACTATAAAGCATTTGATACCTACCACACTTCAGGACTTTTTTCTGCTTTACCCAGTTTTGGGATCAAATATGAAGCATATAGATTATATGAAGCCTGAAGATTATAGATTGGTTTTCATTGTAATTTTGGAAATAAGTTTTTTATTTCTGCATAGAAAGTCTTGACACTTCCACCATGCAGCTAAACACATTCCTTATTTTCTTATACAAGTCCTTGTACTCTTTGAATTTTGATTTCACAATGCATTTTTTTTTTCCTAATACATGCCTGCCTGATTAAACTATTTAAGGGGAATTATTTTCTGCTGCAATTTCTAAGAAGGTTTGATGTTATGCATAAGCTGGTCCCTGCCCTAAAGAGGCTGGGTGGTGAGCAAGTATGAGATAAAGGTTGTAAAATATTAACATTTACTGTGAAAAATTGATGCCACCTTGTTGAACAAGAACCAGTTAAATACTTTTGATAGCAGGAAATGTTTAGTTGCTGATTCAATAGAAAAGATTAATGAAGAGAACATCCATCAATTAAGGAGAAATACATTATCCAGTAAAAGGACCTAACTACTGAAGTTGAGCAACAGAATGTTATCAGCAATGTGGAGGCTGTGAACTTTTTGTTTTGCATTGAGAGTGTAGAAGAATAGTATCAGAGCTAAGACAGGAAGGTCAAGAATTCAGTGGAATTTAAAAAAAAATCCTCAGGAATTAATTTGCACAGCGAACACGTCCTAGCAGAGGTACTTCCCCTGTGTTCAAGTCGGCATTTATCTCATTTATTCAACTCCCAGAAAATCAGCCTTTTGATTTTGCAAAGCCCAGACTGTTGGAAGCGCCACATCGGTACTTTTGTTTCACATTAGTCCAGTGACGTTACTACGAGTTACACACATTCAGGCTTGTGTGGGGCAAATGCGGTCGTTCAGCCCCGGTGGTTCATAAACCCTTCTCTTCAGTTTGAGAATTACACCGGTTCTGTGTACTTACCATGTAGGTTGCCACTGGTGAGTGAACCAGTGTGATCTGTCATTTATACCTGAAAGAGGAAGTATTTGGGGATCAAGGGCTTTTCTTGTATTCATAGGACTTTGCTAAGTCTTTCATTGTATGTATTTCAAGAAGTGGTGTAATCATCATTGCCATTTTGCCATTCTTAAGGTCATGAAGCATGAAGTTTTGAGGAGGTGCTATTTTTATGAAAGATGTCATTTGCTCCTTTAATGAAGCAGTGGGCTTTCATCAGGTAGGTCTATGAACCTTCATTTGCAAATGTCCTTGTAAGTGGTGAAGGCAACGGCCATCAAAGTACGATTTACTCTGTTTTTTATTGCCTGAAACAAGACCTAGAGCTACATTCAATAAAGGGCTTAGTATCTAGAGTCAGGCTTTTCTCTTGTTTCCTCTTATCACCTGAATCTTGTGGGTTTTACTGCCTGGTGATGTAGCTGCATGAGAAAGAATAAGATGTGCCCTTACTTAATATATAGCTTGAGATCAGTAATTTGCTTATATATAAATATATCTCATGAAGCGCTTGTAAGTTGCATTCCTAGCATCAGAATATTCAGACATTGCATGTTGTCATATTTAGAATATCAATAGGTCATTGTAGGAATTAATGGAGTAGTAAATTGACAGATCTTGTCCAAATTTTAGACATTCTTTGTATGCAAGCACTGAAGAAAGTGCTGATACATTTTTGTGTCCTGTACTAGGAGTGGTAAGGAAAAAATAATTGATGAGACAGGTAGAAAAAAAAAACTGAAAAACAAGGTCAACTAAGAGATAAGCAGCATAGATGTTGCCATTGAATTATGTGGGAAGGAAAGATACTGCAAGAAAAAATTATCTCCCAAAGTATCTGATGTTGCTGCAAATTTAGGGAATTCTAATGCCTAGATGAAATGTGATTTGCTACCAATTCTTCACTGGGACCATCTGGGGAAAGACAATATGAGCTGGCAAATCTTGTAACTGACTTTGATCAGCACCGATTATTCATTGCTAGAAATTGCACCTTGCAGAGCATTCTTAATGGCTAGCACTGCTTTAGGCATCACAAAACGCTGTACAAGTGCTTACTGCTCTCAGGTTTCCATAGGTTTTTATGGAAGTGGTCAGATAAAGCAAGTACGTGCATGATAGCAGCCTTCATGTTTTACAGCTGGAAAGAAGAGGCAAACAGAAGTGAACTAGCTTGCTGAAAATCGCTCGGCAGGCTGTTTGCTCACCCAGGAAGAGAACCAGAGTTTCTGGAGCTCCAGCCGGGTTTTTCCTTTGCTAGTACGTGCAGTTGCTGTGTGATCTGCAAGTCTCCCTCATCCCACTGTGTAGTATGTAAAATGCCATCAATATAATGTTCTGCTTTGAGATGTTTGGCATTTGTAGTCGTTGATAGGGCTGGTGAGATAAATCGGGCTGCGTTTAGGTTTTGTGTTGTGTACAGTTTTATTACACTATCTTTAGTAATTTACACATGAAAGATGAGTATTATACTTTTCTCCACACCTGATTTTGACCCTTTGATACAATATATAATCTATACATGCTACTGTCATTTTCAGCTCATCCTCTCTGTCCTTTGCCCACAGCCAGCAGTGGGAAGGCTGATGGTAAGTCAAAAGTTTCTGTTTCTTGGCTGCTGCTCTCCACCACTGTGCAAACATGCTGCAGCCAGCAGCTGGCTGAGAGGCCCATGGGCGTGCACGGTATCCTCATAGTTTCTTCAGTTTACATTTGCGTTATCTTTAGGCTCTCATTAGATTCTGGAAGACAGAAAGAGGCCCAGTCTTTCCCAAGAGAGAAGATCTTCGTACGGGAGGACAGAAGGGGAAGTTTATGAGTGACCCAATCTCTCTCTACCACCAGCCAGTCTTTCTTAATACCTTGAGCCTTCCCATGCCCTTCCCCGACTATCTCTTTTCTTTACTCTTCACTCCAGCTGTGAGCTTCTCTTTTCTTGTATTTCCCCCTAAATGCATTTCATCATTCTCAGTTTCCCTCACTTCCCCAGAAGTGTTCATACATGTAATTATTTTCACCTGAAAAATCAATTTGGGTACGCCACATTTATCTGCTGTGTTCAGAGTACATCTCCTCCAAGAGAGAATATATTTTTTTCTAAAGGACAGCTAGATTTTTACAAGATGCAATAGTTCCCCTGAGATTTCTCTGTCAACATGGTATGAACTAACCCTGCAAACATGTAGCACATACCCCACTTGATATTCTGGAAGACTAGAAACGACTCTGATGAGCTGGTCCACACAGATACCATGGAATTCATCTGCCAAACACAACTCAAAAAACCCAAACAATTAGACTTTAAGGATTGTTTCCTCAGATATCAGGAAGTCTGAGAGATCTGACCTGGACTGGTTGCTGGCAGGAGGACGTGCCAGGAAGATAAAAATGCAGCTTGCAGCTCCAAGATTAACGAACCAAGGCTTTTTATCTATTTTGCCAGCCCGGGTCTACTGTTTGAGAGCCTGTCCCAAATACAGCCTGCTTGCTGCATGTGTCCAAAACTACTCAGCCTCCCACCTGTGGGAGCAGCCTTTCTGCGTGTTGAGTGACAGCTCAGTGGTTAGCTATATGCTTCCAACCTGTTTGTGTCCTGGGCGATTTAAGGTAAGAGTTCACAGCCCTCCTTTGAGAGGGTCTTAGGGTTTATATTGCTTCATTAATTCATCACCAGGTACCAGATTGGTTCAGCACCATGCTTTTTTGGGATAGATGTCGAAGCTCTGGAGAGTCATAGCTGGGTACACAAATATGAACAAGGAACATACTCATTGAAATTTCTGCCTTTAGGAAGTGTTGGGGTGAAGGGAGGGGTCAGGCGAGAACCCCCAGTTCTGGTGACCCTCATCTGGATCACATAGTCACCATCCTCTGTAATCTTGTGAAACATCCCAGATGTGGTGGCAGCGTCACATATTTCAGAGAAGGCAGCCTTCCAACAGAAAGGGGTTTTCCCTTCACTGCCCCAGAAGTAGCACCCCATGAGAGGGCAACCTCCTCCTCTGAATATCCCTGAGATGAAACAGAAACTTCTGTACAGGCAAGACAGCCTGGTTTCATTCCTTCCCCCTGTGGCAACACTGAAGAGTTAGCCTATATTGCTATTAGAACTGATTACTCGCACTCTTCCAAACTGTTGCGGTTTTATATCACTTTAAACACAAACGTGCCCTATTTTTAAATCCTGTGGGGACACAGTGTGAAGATGTGGTGGGAAGGGTAAAAGTCATCTTGATCCAGTCTTGCAGTCTCGATCCAAATGCCAGCTTAGTCACAATTTTCTTAGGAAGGGCTTTGTTTATTTTCAACATTACTGAGATGGTTACGTGGGCTGAGCCCTAAGGACGGTGCTTTCCCTCTGGGCAGACGTAAGGTACTGAAGAAGGCAAAGAAGCAGAAAGGCGATATGTGATGACCAAAGGAGCTTTTTGCTCACTTAGAAACCTTTCTCCATGTTGCCTTCCTCAGTTACAGTCAACCCCCCTGACTTCACCTTTTAAGGATGCCTTAGCATGTCTCCACCCTTCCTTAATTTCCTACTCCCAAGTCCCCTTCTTGCCAGAAATGCAAGGAATGTGTTTTACACACCCATTAGTAACCAGGAGCACATTAATAACTTTTTGGTTCACTTCCAGGGAGTGTTGACACCACGCAGACAAACAAATAATGAGAAAAGAAAAGAATTAAGAGAGAAAGAATTAAAGAAACTATTTTACTACTAATATAAAAGATGAAACGCGTTGCGTGCGTGTGCGATACAGAACAACACTGGTACGTTTGCTTTCACGGATGGAGTTACTGTGGCAGGTGTGTTTAAAGCATATAGCTTGAGGTACGTATATGCACATAGCTTAAGTAAAGGTGGAAGTGAGTAGTAGGGAAAGTCCAGCACCAAGGGCTCGTCGGGAATAGGCGGAGTTCCCTCTAGTGGCATGCTTCTGCATTTCGCAGGGGGGGCCCCGCAAGGACACCTTTGGGGAGCAGCCCATCACTCCTCCTTGCCCATGCTTATGGTAGGTAGCTGGAGGGTGTAATCACTGAGTAATTCCTGGTGAGGGCCTAATTGCAAGTTAATTTTAACTGAGTTATGTAAACAGATCAAATCAATCCTTCCCTGACTTTATTTTTCATTAGTTCATATGCAGATGCAACCACCCTTAAAAATTCCCTATCTGCTTTATTTGGCTCCTTCCTTGAGTTGATGCCCGCTGCTAATACTTGTTGTTGCTAATGCCTGCGTTAGGCAGAGGCTTTGTGAGATCCCAGTGAGTCAGGATAATCTATGGGATGTCGTCAGGCAGTTTTGGGGAAAGGCTCCGCAGATGGAAAGCACAGCCAGCACCAGATGAAATCTGTAGTTGTGGCTCAGTGTAATACATTCATTTTAAGCGAACATCAGGCACTAATTTATTCGGTCAAAATATTGTTGAATTATTGTTTTACTGTTGCATTAGAACACTGAAAAGATAGCAAACAAAAAAGAATAGAAGAAAAAAAAAAGTTAATGTTTTTGGTTTTCTTCGGCTCATGTTTTACCAAAAAGACAGCTGGAAGATTAAGACAAAATAGATTAGGCGGAAAACCTCCATTTCTAAAAGAAAACATGCAATGCACTTTTGGCAGATAGTGTATTTTGTAAACCACAAACTTACGACATATTAATTACTGTGTCCCTGGGGCATTAAAAATATAGAATAACATATTTCCTACTGTGAACTTGTGAACTGGGGAGGAAATTGCAACAACTAGGAGTAAAACTGTATGTTGTTGCTCTCTATCCTGTGTTTTTATCATAGGATACACAGTGTAGAATATGCCATAAATCGAGTTAGACACCTATGTCTAACCTCAGCCTCAACAATCAGCAAACAGAAAGGGACACGTTCATTTCTGGCAACTATTTGTACAGCTTTGGAGGAGATGATAAATAATTCTGTTTCTCAGAATTTCACTAGGTTATCTAGGCTGATAACTGTCATTGTCAGTACTAACCTAGTCACAGCATAGAGGAGATAGGTATCGGGTCATTTACCTCCAAAGCAATCTCCTCTAAGCTCTTAGAGGGTGGTACAAAATCGGATGCTTTATCATCTTTCCTTCAAAATCTTCTTTTTTAAAATATTTTTTAATAGATTTGGTTAATTATGGTATTCATATTTATAAATAAATAGCAATACTTTTCGGGCCTGCTGGATTTTAGCTTCGATGATATTTTGCAGCAGTGTACATTCCATAGACTAGATGCCCATTAAGTGACAAATTCATTTTAAAAAATACAACCTGCTACATGTAAGTACAGGCAACCTATCTGGCATAAAGCAAGCCATGACTCAATTAGCAAAAATATTTAAAAAAAAAAAATGAGTCCTTTCAAAGTCCCATTTTTATTAAAAGCATCCTAATTGTTGAAATCAAGTTATTTTTAACATACCATCTCACTCTATATGAAGTTAGAACTAAACAAATTGTGTTCTTGGACTGTGCCTATACTGTATAACCAACAGCATCTTGACCAACACATTTCAGTTAAAAGCCTTACATTATCACACCTGAAAATCCTCCTTTACATAGAATAAAACAAAAAAAAATGACAGCTTATCAAAATGTCCTTAATACTTCTCATTAAAGAACAGTCCAATATTCCTTATTTTCCCCAAAAATAATAATCCAGTTGGTCAAAACCAAGGTGAGGTTAAGTGTAAAACCTGCTACTGGGACAAATTCTTTCCCAGTGTATAGACGTTTGTCTTCTAACGCAACATACTTTCAAAATATAGTTATAATATAATGAAGATATCCAGCAACATGTAAAAATGATGTGTTCAGACACATGCAAGGTTTCATTACAGCAAAATATGACTTTATATGCATAAATACACTTTTTAGTTAATTTTGACTTTTTAAATAGAGTTACTATAGGAAATGCCAGATGGATACCGTGTCTGGTTTACCTGTGCGTCACCTTTCACTGTGCTTAACAAAAGTTTTTTAACAGTGCTCTGTGAAACTCGCCTGACCGTTCATCTAACCTGGATGAGCTAATTGAAGTTCAGAGCATGGATCACGTTTCAGACTTAGTAAGCCTGGCCTTTTGCTGAGTTAGCTATTTTTTGGAATTGGCAAAGCTTTTGACAGGTTTTGCAAGACTTGACAGTTTAGCTTCAGCTCTTTTCTGGAGGCACTCATGACATCATTTCAATGTCATAGACACCCAAACATCATCTAGGTACAGAACATCAGAAACTGAAGTCCTCCTCCCTCACATGAACAGTCATTCTGATTTACTGGAGTTCTTGTAGCATCACTGTGTAAGGCCAGCTTTTCTTTTGCCAGTGGAAAGACTTAAGCATAAGCCCAAATTTAGAGTTCCGAGAATCATAGAATCCTAGAATGGTTTGGGTTGGAAGGGACCTCAAAGATCATCTAGTTCGAACCCCCCTGCCAAAAGGAAGAGAACATCCCCTTCAAATGAAATACCAAATACCAGTGAGATTCTCCATTGTATTCATTTGAAGACAGCGAATGGGTTATCATAAGGTTACTAAGTATCAAACAACTTTATAATCTATTATGTTCTATACTCCCGAGAAATTTAATCATTTGAAACAGGTGTCAATCATCTTCCAATGCCAGTCAATAACCAGTTTCATGACAGAAACTCTGAGAGCTGGAGCATAAGAGAGAATTTGGATGTTGTAATGTTTCCTTACATCATGCTTTAGTTTGAATGTCAGTGTGTTTTCTCTGGGGAGATCGGGACGGAGGTCCTAGCATTGAAGAAGAAAATCTGAATTTTGTTCCTGAACTGGACGACCTTTGTTGGGAGCTTGACCCTGATTTTTCCACATACTTTGACCTTTCCCTTCATGACACAGACTGTGACTTTGTCCTTGATCACCCTGTTGATCTACAGCACCTTGGAAGTGATCTGGAGTGGAACTGAGACTGGCTGTGAGCATGTCATCTACACGCTGACAGGCAAAACAGACACAGTATTATTACAGCACTTCTTCAGTAAAACTACAGACTTTTTAATTGCAGAAATTACATCTTAGGCATGCATCCTTGAGCTATCTTGTCAATTCTGTGTTCATATTTATTGCTTTCCATTTTGAAATCCATTGAAGTTTTTTAAGTAGCTTGGTCTCGTATCTATGTACCACACAACACCATTTTTCATATTTAACAAGAGTTTCTTTGCATTCAAATTTCTGCAGTCTGACAACTCTGGATTTGTGCGACAAAATTAGTTGCTTGAAGAATAAAAAATTAGTGCTGTGAGTCGAGTGATATTATCAGCAGAATAAATGTAAGAAAACATTTAAGAGACTGTATTACCCCTACCATCTCCTCAGAATTTTGATGATATCTATGAGTTACTCAAGGAAATAATTTCTCCTTCGAGGCAGGTGTGTGGTTCCAAGGTGGGATGTTCCACCCCAGACGTTTCTCATGTAAGCTGAATACCAATGCCACGGGGAGAGCTGTAGGTCTATCTGCTGATCTCCATCCGCACTGTTTATGCAACATTTGGAAGCTTGGAAAGTGCCTTTGGCACTCCAGAAAAATCACTTTGCTAAGGCTCGCCATATTAAAGTCTCAATGCAATCAGTAGTTCCCAACACCTGACCATAAGTAGTTCCCAACACCTGATCATCTGAAACGGAGCCTGGCAGAGAATTGGATGACTGAATGCCTTCAACTTCTTCCTGTCATACAGGATTCTCCCTGTCAGAGAGTTTACATATAGCTCCGTAATGCTCACGGCTTGCGAAAGCGCTTTGACATCAATCTGTCCCTGTTTTCTGCATATTGAGTTAAAAGGTCTGAAAGTTATAAAATACTTAAGAATGAGCAGGAGGGATTAAAAAAAAATCACAATGGATCTTGTGTAAAGTGTTTTAATTCTGCAATTGTTATCTAAAACCAAATGGCTATTTAGCCTGGTGTCCCTTGAGAGGATTTGTCCCAGATTGGTGGGAAAGCGTGTCCGTATGTTACACACAGGCAGCCAAGCACATACACTGTGCTCGTAACTGAACTGAATGTTTATACAGATTTAAATTGTAAAAATTTGAAGAGATGAGAAAAACTAAATGATCCATACTGGAAAGTTAATTTGTTATATTGTTCTATAAACAGGATGCTCAGGAGGCTTAAGATAACTCGTTCTGCTTGCCAGGTGGCAAATAGTTTTGCATTAGCTGTCCATAAAATCAAGTGAATACACGCTGGTACCGTGAGTTTCACAACCATGTTACATAACAAGCAGAGCTCAGTAAAAAACCTGACCTGTCTGTACATTCTGTCTCACAGTATAAAATTTTATCCGAGTTTAATTTTCCTTTATACTTTTGGAAGGATTTATGTGCTCTCTAAGGAAATTTCTGGAAAAGGCCACATACAATGGTGAAAACAGGTGGAATGTACGAAACAGCTGGTGAGGAGAGTACAGACACCTGATGTTATAGGAATAACACAACTTAGAGATTTTCCCATTGAAATTAGCAGTAGTACTAATAGATGGTGTTGTATACCTTAAACCAAATCTAAGAGGAGAGTGGAAAAATCTGACAATTACTGTTATGTCTGTGGTGTTGATCAAAAGTACCGGACTATATTTTTTCCTTTGGAGAATGAAGTAATTTTTTCTTAAGTATCTATTAAAAGTCAAAAGCGATACTGTAGAATCAATACCCAGCCTGACTCCAGAAAAGACTTTGCTAGCGTTGGAAATTTAATTTTGCTCTTTCAAGTCACTCAAACCTTGGACTTTCTGCCAATCTGCAAAGTACTCATGCTAGAGAGTCTTATGATAGAGGCACCTGCTGTTAGGGAACCCAGATTAATATTACCGGCACATACTGAGCAGGCTACAGAACAGCCAACACATACTAATGATGCCTGAGCTGCAAAGTCAGCTGGCAGCCTCAAGACACCCCATTGTCAGTGCCCTGCATGCCGCGGTCGCCGCAGCTCCCCAGTACCAGCACGGGCACTCCTTGCCAGAGCAGCTTTAGCCTGTCTTTTTTTTATTTATTTATTCCAAAGTAGGTCACTCTGTGCCATCTGTTGACAGTTAAAAGCGACAGAAGTTTCCAGATTCCCTATGGTATGCTGAGTTTAACATATATCTTTAATACCCTTTTGCTCTACCTAGCTGTTGTATGTAGCGAGACTACTAATCACAAGAGCCCGTTCAATCAGGAAATGTTTTTAGCAACTGAGTGCAGGTCTTGGAGTAATATACTCAAGGTGAGCATAACTGAGTGGGGAGGGAGTGCAACAAGAAGGGCTTGATTTTTTTGCTGGTGGTGAATCCTGGGCGACACTGCTTTCAGCAAAGAGGTGCCCATGTCCCTCTGCTTTCTGCTTCTGCAGAAGCCTTGTTAAATGCTTAGGGAAGCAATCAGTCCTGGATAGGCATATAGGGGGTTTGGTCAGGCGCCAGTTAAATTTGCTTCTCTTGTTTTCTAATGGTGATCATTGTTTTCTAACGGTTACCCACACATTGCAAGGATGATTTTTTTAAAAATAGTGCTCTTGATTTGAAGTAATGACATTCAGGTTATCCACAGGCAGATTTCTGGAAAGGCGCCTGGGTCAATAGGGGATGCATCACCAGCATCGGACCCAAGTCCTAACAAGTGCCTTCGGTGTGTGATACAGTAAGCAGCATTGATAAGGAGAGGGGAGGTCACATGCATGTGACACAAAACATACATAAAACATACTACAGAGCACACATATCTGTTGGTGCATGAAGATTGTGCATGAGAATGTAGGAGATGAACTTTTTAATTACAGGACCTGGCCATGACCACCTTGCTACTAGCTGGAAGCTGTTTGAGATATACACATCTCTCACCTGCCAACATTAAGCCACCTCTGTCTCCTGTTTCATGAAAAGATTTGGGACAGTAGAAGGAGAGTCAGATCTCTATAAAGTGTAAATGCACTGACCAGATCTGCGATTTATAATGCATTATGAAAAGGTAATAAGGTTATGAAGTACCTGAACAAACAGTAACTCAGGGTCTCTATGATGTGCTTAAAACCAAAACAGCTTAACTCCAGGCAACGACAAACAGGCTGGGGTAACTAAAGATCAAGGTCTTTTGGACTAGAAACAACTAGAACACATCAGCTAAGTTTGCCAGATGTCATTGGGCAATGCATGACTTCACCTCGAAATCATTTTAACCATTAGTGGAAACCAAACAGGATTGGACTAGCTTGTTCAGTAATACAGTTTGACCACAGCTGTTTGCAATTTTCAGTACATGTTCATAGGTCTCTGGATTTATTTGATTTCCTAGTTTCCTTGGATTTTAAAAAGATAAAAACATACTGTTTCATTTCACAGTGATGACTGTACAAGTTCAAATGACCCTAAAGCTCCGGCAAAATTCTGCACGTGTGTCACATTGACCTGAAAAAATCCAGCTGCACTCTCATGAGTTATTCATATATACAAGGTCAGCAAAGTTCATAGTAATGTAAATTAGAAATATGATTCTTTTTAATATCCCTGTAGACAAATACTTTTTTTCCTTTTCACTGATCTGCTTATTTTTTCCAGAAAACTGATATAAACTTGAACAAATCTACAAATTCACTATACCCATAAACCTCTTCTTGTCAGCAGTAAGCCCAAGAATGTAGGTGGTGAGTGCAAACATAGTCTGTAAGTGTTTATTTAAGTTTGTGATATCACATAAATTAAATACAGACTAAAAAAAATCATTGTGTTATAATAACTATTACCAGCACTTTACTGCTTTGTATATTCCCACTGTGAATAGATAAAGTATGGGTTTGCAAATATTTATTTTGAAATGAATACCTTAAGCAAATAATCGTTATTAATGAACACCCATAAGACTTCTTGTGTTTGTATTTGCATGATTGGTAAAAATCTGTTCAGTAATAGGAACAAAAATAATGACTCTTTAAAATGTACTTTCCTAAGGTATTATGGAAAATGTCAACACTTAATACAAGTGTACTTATGATTATGCAATGTATCATACTTCAGATTTTTAAAATTTACAACAAAAAAGCTTTGGGGGTAAAGAGATTTGCAATTAGACACAGGAAGCTGCTGGTTTGCTGTCTCAATAGCTCCTCAGTACCACTAAATCCACAACAAAGTACTTAACAGTAATTTGTGATGCCTTAAAGAAGTAATCCATTTAAGATTTCTGTGGATTGTAAATATATCACCATTTTTCTATCTGTAAAATAGTATACTCATATGAAACAAGCTAGAGGCTTTCACATATTTTTATGAGATAAAGTTCTCCATCTATATTTAAATTGAAATAAAAAAATAGAAAATTGAATATCGAATTGTTTCTGTTGAGCGGTCATCTTCTGTCTGTTTAACCCACAAATAGATACTGTCTATGAACAAACAGCTGTAAAGCTTTAACGAGTCAACGGATTAAAATAAAGATCTGTAAGAGCTGCAAAATACTTTTTGCCTCCAAGGGACTAAAAAAGCTGGGGCCTGACTGTGGTTCTGTTTGAATCAATAGCAGAATTAAACTTTATTTCTAACAACATAGGATGTCACTGTAAATAACTAGTGGCATATATATGTCAGTAGAGGGGCATTTTAACATCAGGAAAGATCAGACTTTTCATTACTTTGAAAAGTATAGCACAGGCTAGATTTCATTTTTCACATATATTTGCATTGTCACAAATATTAAAAATATTATCAATCCTTTTTAAAATAGACAGAGGAGAGCAGCAATTAAATGTGTGGAGGTTTCTGTACCAGTTTTTTGCTTTCTCTTCAGCTGTATAAAGATTTAACAGGGAAAAGACTTGGTCTCGTGAATAAAGAGATGGATTAATTGTCTCTTTTACAGGTAGTGGGAGGAGGTTAATGATGATGTGTAACGTGCCTGCAATTTTTGACCATTATACGCCTGCCTGCTTTTTGTGCGGTTGTTTACTGTGCTGTCCACAAGACAAGTGGTCTATGAGTATGGCCAGCGAATGTACAGCAGGAAAGGCAGCAGCGCGTGCTCCTGTCCTTCCAGAGGGGTGAGGTAGCTTGTTCCTCAGGCTGTAGGACTTGGCAGCAGTAGAGACTTGAGATTCGCATCTTATGATCGCTTTTTCCTTCCCCTCTGTTTGTGTTGATAGCCCAGTTAAGTAAGTCATGCCCTGAAATGAATCACTGAATTTATCTGATTTTAAATGAGCAAAATCTGCCTTTTAGAGGGAGAAAGGAACTAGACATCTAAGACACAATCAAATAACAAAGCCCCTAGTATAACAAATAAAGGCTCATAGCATCAGTAATGGAGCAGTTTTAGCATCCAGTGTCTGGATGGGACATCTATGCGATCAGGCCATTTTCATCATGAATCTTTTCAAGCTGGGATAGCATTATGATGGTAATGATGCTGCTACTACAGAAATTATACAAATGTAACATTTGACCTATAGTATAATGTGAAACACCTGACCATGTTATAGGTTAAAAAAGATACGCAAATTTAAGGGTGTAAGAAATAAAAGTGCATAGTTGATACAAGATTTTTTTATTGGAAGAGTGAGAGGGGTTCAGGGCATTTTTCTCTAAGGTAAGATCTCTCACATTCGACACTTTCCTTGCTGTTACAAAACTAAAAAAGTTTGAATACAGAAGAGAGAGCAAGCAGTCAGTGAGTGTTGTGTGTTAAGAGTATTGGATATCAGTAACACCAGAGATTTAATCGTCTGTTTACGTTCTGCTGTGCAAACTTCAAGGAGCCCCATAATAGCTGAAGAGTTTTATGTAACTTCAGAGAGCCAAACCAAAGAAAGAAATGTGAGTTTATCTAGCCCTGTGTTTTTAACAGCTACCTGCCCTAATTGGCAATACTTAACTCAGGGAATTTTTGAACTTTTCTTGAAGTTAGCTAATGTTTCTTTTTAAAAAATCACACCCCGGATGGAAAAAGAAAACCAGCAAAAATGCAGAATACAAGTAAGCCCTCGCTGCATTCTTGCAGCTTTCAGAGTGCAAATGAAAATCTGCACCAGATAGAAGAGCACTGATTTGTTAAACCAGTCTAAAGCCAGCAAAGCTTATACCAGCCTTTGTGGCTAATGGTGCATGAAAGTGATTGTTTTGAAAATAACTGTGTTGGTTTAAAATATTACTGCCTCTCTCCCAGAGGATACCACCCACACAGCAGAGTCAGAAGACTGAAAACACAGATAATTCTAAGCTGCTTCAGGATAAAGTCCAGTGTTTAAAGCCTAAAATGCCAAAGGGGGTAGGGGCAGCTTGAATTAAGCTCTCGGACTTTGCACTGAAGCAGCTCAGAGACACTCGTGTCTCATTCTGCCACCAGAGCTGGGGCAGGCGTCTTTGGCAGGTACAAAGAGCTGGGGGCTGCGGCGTCTCAAATAGCTACAGCTGCCTTCTCAGTGCGTGTGTCTGAGCTCTAAGCACGGCTTTTACCTCGCCTTTTCGAGCATTTGGACAAATGGTGAGGTATTAACCACTAAGTCCAATAGCTAATACACAGGTGACAGGGAAAGGAAGATGAAAATGGTCCTGAGGAATAAACAAGCTGTGTGAGGAATTGCAGATTTAATTCCAAGTTTTGTACGTGATGTAATCAAATCTGAGGGGAACATTAAGCTCATATTTTCTGACTCAGTCAGCTCTGGACAATGAAATTTTGACCACATCGTGATTAACTCTTAAGTGGTGGGAACGATATGTCTGTAGGGAGAAGGCTTTACTTTTCCATCCTGCATTTCTCTTCCCTTGATAAGAAATGTGTAAGACATAGTGGCATTCTTGATCCATTAATGGTTAAAGAAGACAATATGCTTCAGTGACTTAAGCCATTTCTCTTCCTGAGATCTTCAAAATTCTTCTGCTTTATGGTGATATTGATATTGTGATCTGACCAAAGAAGCCCTTATCATGCTTTCTTTTTAAACACACAATCCACTTTTGTAGCATTGTATGTCTTGATACACAATTCCTAATATAAAGCTATTTGTAAACCAGACTGGAATGTTGTTTTAGGCAAGCCAGTGTATAGCTCCTACACACAGCAACAGCCTACTTTTGTTTTTAATACTCACTGTGCTATTGTTTGTAAAGCTTTGGATTTTGGCTTGAAATCCAGGCCACCCTGAATTTAACAGCGAAACTTTCACTGAGTTTAGTCTGATCTGGATTTCGACCTAAATGCCTGATGTTGCTAATGTGGGATGTGGTAAACTTGATCATCAAGTTTTTTATGGCCACAACAGATGTTACTTCTTTTAGACCAATGGAAAGCTACCGAACCTCATCCACCCTCTAAAACAAAAATACAAGCATTTGTTTACAGCTTGATTCCAGGAATATGAATTGAATTAGCAGCTGCAGAGTTTGTTCTTGTTTACTTACAAATAAATATATGCACAATTCTTGCTTTTCCCAAAGATACATGATGTTGTCTGGATTGTATTTCCTCTGCATAGTAACACTATTTTTAACAGTCTAACACTGTATTATAATTTGTTTAGCACAATCAAAATATCAGCATAGTATTTTTGACCTTGTTTTTAAAAAATGCATTGATTTTTTTTTCTTTCTCATGTCTAGTAGAGCAGAACAACATGTTTTGGATATATGTTTTGCATTTTGTAGACATATAATTTAGACTGAATATAATACAACATTCTCATAATCATAACCCAAGGGACAATCTATAGAAAATGAAGCTACTGAATATAAATGTTTTCTTACTACTGATGACATTCAATGAATTTTCAAATGGGGATAAAATGTTGAAAGACTGGTGCCTTCTCCGAAAGTAGGAGAAAAAACATGATAGTGTAATAATTGTGAACTGAAGCTTTCTAATATAAGGAGCAAGAAAATTATCGCTTGATTTGATAGATACCATCCCATCTCTGGGGTAAATATCCAACAGTTCTTCCACACAAACATACTGAGGAGGAGATAGAATACAAACAACCCTAGGAAGGCAAGGGCTTTGTATAAAAGGAATAGAACCCTCATTTAGCACACATCTGTTGCTTATGAATAAAAATACTTTACACTTTTTCCTTTGTCTTTCCTAAATTGGTCTGATTTCAGGAGTCATAGCATTGTTTTTATTGCAACAGAGAAAAAAATTCTTGTGGCCTTGCTTAGTCTTCAGCTTATGTGAAGCTGTTCCCTTGCTTTGCTCACAGTCAAGAACCCCTCTCTGCTTTAATAACGCACTGCCGCTGCAAATGATGTTTAATTTTTCTTCTGTGGGATGTCCTTGACAGTGATGCTCTCAGCAGCTCTGTCAGGATGGGATTTACCAGAGCAATTGAGCCGACCGAGCAGCACACAGCTACTCTCACTACACCCTCCTTGCCCTGGCACTTTTTGGACCTTTGCCCAATTTAACTCATTAAAACAGCAGGAAATTACCCAACTTTTTGCATAAGATATTTTTGTGCCATTTTTGTGAATTGCACAAGCTTAGGTAAAGGTCCAACAAATACCAAAGACAGCACAGCGAGGGGCAGGAGATTTTGGCTGGGAGAGGGAAAATCATGGTGGAACTGGGAAAGACCCTTTTGGAAGCAGAGATCTATTATGTGTCAGCCGAAAAATATCCCCAGGCATGTGGACATGCTGGGAGCCAACCAGCTGGAAAGGAGCTTTACCGAGAAGGACCTGGGGGTTCTGGTGGACGCCAAGCTAAGCATGAGGCAGCATGGCAAATGGGGCCAAGAGCATTCTGAGGTGCATTAGGAAGAGTTGAGGGAGGTACAGCACTGGTGAGGCCACATCTGGAGTGCTGTGTCAAGGTCTGGACTCCCCAGTACGAGGAAAATACGGAGCTATTGGAGTGAGTCCAGCGCAGGGCCATGAAAATGACTGAGGGACTGGAGCATCTGTCACATGAGGAAAGGCTGGTAGAGCTGGGAGTGTGCAGCCTGGAGAAGAGGAGGCTCAGAAGGATCATAGCAATGTGTATAACTATCTGAAGAGACAAACTCTCCTCAGTGGTGTCCAGTGACAGGACAAGAGGCGATGGGCAGAAATTAAAAACCATGAAATTCAATCTGAGCACAGGAAAACACTTTTTCACTGTGAGGGTGACTGAGCACTTGCACAGGTTGCCCAGAGAGGTTATGGAGTCTCCATCCTTGGAGATACTCAGAACCCAGCTGCACAGCCTGCTCCAGCTCACCCTGCAGGGGATGGACTAGATGATGTCTAGAGGTGCCTCCCAATCTCAACCTTCTGTGACTCTGTGATTCTGTCATCTGTAAATCATCTGTACATGTGATTTGTAGACCACCTTGTGAAAATCTGGGGCATATATGAGTGCCACCGAGAGTCCCTGTACTGCTAGGAGATAGTCCATAGCTTATTATCTAGGAAATGATGATGAGGAGGAAATCAGCAACAGGCCATGCATTTCCTTTGTAAAAGAGGAAAAAGGAGTAAGGCAAGATTGTGATTTTTCATCATCCACATGAGATGAATTGAAGCGCATTCCTCTTTTGCCTGCCCTGTCCTGTAATGAACACCTCACACTTTTGCAAGAGGAAAGAAAGATTCCACATCTCAAAGGGTCATTGTAAAATATTAGCATTCCCAAGATGGACACCTGCTGAACCTATTGTATTTTATACGTTCAGCATTTAGTAAAGTCTAACACATTTATACACTCTAAAATATTGTGGTTCCAAAAGATCAGTTATCTACAAAAAGAAAATCGGGACCTAGCACAAATAGACACACAGTACTAATGATGGTAAATTATGTTGTACATGGAGCGTGCAAATTACCTGGGATTGTGAAGTGGAACTTACCAAAATAACATTATCAGTTTTCAAACATGCAAGTTGGAACTGTCGAACTAGCATAAACCCTGTAATCCTTAATTTAAAAAAAAATATTGGCTATCTTACTGATGCATGCTTACAAGTCCTCATGGCAGACAAAGAGGATTTTAAGCATATCCTAAAGGTTAATTTCAAATTATTAAGACTGTGGTCACATGAGTAAATCAACCCTGTGATTATCTGAGATGTCTCAGTTGGGGGGAAAAAATCAAGCTGTAAGCAGGTAACACAATCCCTAAAAGTAACTTAGCCGCTCCCTATGAGTGGTAAATTTTCCCTGGATGAGCCAGGGCTAAGTTTGTCTCACTTTCAAATGCCTGCATTCCTGTGCACTCCCTGCTCCTTCTTCTGCCCCTCAAACAAGCAGCCGGTTTGTTTGGAGGCAGCTTCGCAGCGCAATTTGCTCCATGGCTAAGGCTCGCCATTCCTGTGCCCATTAGCTCAGGCTCAGCTCTGGCTCTGAGACTCGACATCCTCAGCTGTAATCCCAAAGCAGCCTAAGCCAGTCCTAGGCTGAATCTAGCCCATGCGCTGGCCGCTTTAGCCTTGCCCTTTGTGTCATAGTCACCCTGGCCATGCGTTGGCATGTCCTCTGTGGTGCGCTGTGCTGACTGCTCTCATGTGACCCCATGCAGACCCATTTCACTAGAAAACTAACTCGACCAATTTTCAATTCTCAAATTCTCTCATTTTCAATTCTCAAATCATAGGCTGCATCACGTGGGGCATTCTCTGCATCAGATGTAGATGGAGTAGAGACTGCACAAAAAGTACAGGAGAGGTAGGAGCAAGGATTAAAAGAAGAAGAGCAGACTTTGAAAGCTGTAAATAAAATAGGGTTTAGAGACACTGGAACATGAAACAAGTGGAGAGGTGACCCGGGATGACTGGGCAACAAGCTGGGATTGACTTCAGCAGAGACTGAAAGGGCTGGGAGGGAGGGTCTGGTGCCTAGTGGAGGTAGGGAATACGGCTAGGAAGAGGGAGCAGGACAGGAGAATTAGGATCCATTAAGTGAGGAGAATGGGACTGCAAACACTGACTTGGAGCCTGGAGGGGCAAAGTAGTAATTTTTTGGGTGATGCTGAGGAGTGAAGACTGGATCCGGCTGGATGTGGTAAGTGGGGCTGTAACAAGCACTCAGGGATGGGGCAAAGGTGGACTGTGGGGCATTAGGGGAAGGAGGTGATGGCTGAGGAAGGCGGGGTGAAAGAATTTGTGCTCTTTGGAGGATACTCCTCTTCTCTACTGATATGGAGCTCAAGAGTCCCCATCTGACTCTCACCTTTTCCCCACTGTCAGCAAGTATCTATGAAACCTAATGCAGGATTCCTCTCATGGTACCATTCAGAAAACTACAACCTGTGGCATTGCTCTTGCTTTGTTAGAGCAAATGGACGAGGTCTACGCAGTAGATTTAATCCTCCTGAAGAATCATGTGCAAGCCACTTAGATGCCATGTCATGGAATATTTATTTTTCCAATTTACAGCTTTTAAAACTACTGCAAGCACCTATCTTTGGGTGCAAAACTATTGATCAGGTATATAAAACTACACAGTGTACAGGATGAATCTGTGCAAAAGATACAGCGGGCTGAGCAGGACCCCATGGTTTTGTTAAAGAAATATGAAAATATATATTGAAAAGTAGTGCCTCAGGGAACCAGGTACTCAGGAAGAAAAAATATGTGGGTTTTTCTTCCCTGCCTCACTAAATCTTAAAGTGGAAGCCAGCTCTTTCCACGAGTGCAAAAGCAGCTGGGTTTGATGGATGCCTAGAGTGGTTGTTCCTAAAGCACAGCTGGCACTATCCTCAGGAACATTCTGCCTGCTCCAAAGGGCTTCCAGTTCTAGAAATCCCTTGGCAAACAGACCTGAATTACATGACCCCTTTGCTGAGTACATGGCCCCTCAGCTGCTGACAGATACTAACTGCATGTATCGATAGGGTGGTTGGAAGTTCAGCGCATGTTTTTGAGTGGACAGCCTTATTCCACTGGGAAGGATTTGGGGATGAAGGAAAAGCACCGACCACAACCACAATACTTACCGGCGTGGGTTTTAAGAGTAAAAATAGCTCATGATAAATATTAGGTGTGGGAGCCTGAACCCTGCTTGGAGTGACCGAGAGTCCTGTAGGGTTTAGTGTCACTAGGAAAAGGACCTTCTCCATCTTCTGTGGAGAGGGGAAACCTGCAGTTCAGCACACCAAAGCACCTCTCTAGGTGACAGATAAGTGTGGAGAAAGTGTACAGTGGATAAACCATTATTAAAATGAACAAAAAGTGAATTTCTGGTCATTCAGTGAATACAGGAAAACCACCAGAATTTGTCATTTTGTTTCTGTTGACTTCAGCTTTCATCAGGTACAGGTTGGTTAGATAGGCAAGGTCCCTGCTATCCGGCCACGGTCCAGACCACACAACCATGTATTTGATCACCAGGATTTCATTATGAAAGTTAGCAAAGCCACAGACGATTACCGTTTGGACTTTTGTGGTCAGCACTGTGTGCCCACGTGCCATGCGGTGTACAGGTGGCAAGTCCAAGGCTTCCCAAAATCACCGAACTTTCTTCACTTGGACCGTGCAGAGGCTTAGCCCACGTGCTTTGTATGTGGTGCTGTGGATGGCATCCGATTTACCGTGCATAAACAAAAACACCTGTGCTGGGGGTTCAGGTGCGTGACTGGGCCTAGGATGTGCCCCAGAGGTATGGAAGAGGACAGGCCACGGGCGGCGGAGCTGGCTGACTGTGGTGGGCAGCGTCTGGAGCTACCACCGCCCTACTCGCATAGGTATGGGGGTCAGAAACATAAAGGAGAAAAGAAAACGCAGGCACACAGGACTTCTGGCTGAAAAAATAAAGGAGATGTTGGAGAAAATAGGGTGTTAATTTCTAAGCCCTGCAGAGTTATGAAAGATCTTGCACTTGAATGCAATGGCATGGGAAATGGCACATAGAGAGCAGCTGAAGACTGAATATAGCTTGTTTTGTGTGAGCTAGGCGTGTGTTAAGTTGGCAGCAAAACAGCGATTAAAAATATCAAGCGGCACCTGGAAGGACGTCCACACGCTTAGCGCAGGGTAAGAGCTGTGGAGCTCTAGGGAGCACAGGCCAGGCAGCACCTGGAAAGGCATCTAGCCCTCGGCACAGGCTAAGAGCGATCCCACGGACGCCGGCGCAGCTCCCGGCGGCACCGGCAAGGCGAGGACCGTCCCCCGGGCACTCTGGGACGGGTAGTTCTGTCCGGGCGCTGCCAGCAGGCCGTCCGGGGTGGGGAACTACGCTTCCCAGCGTGCCCCGCGGCACCGAGGAGCCGATAAAAAGGCGGCGGCGGCAGCTGTTCGCTCACACGGTGGTCGGCAGGTACGGGCGGGCCGGGCTGGCGGTTGGGGGCGGTTGGTGCCGGCAGGTGCTTCTCTCTCATGAGGCCGCAGGACCCGTCGCAGGGCGGCCCCGCCGCCGTGGTCGCCACGTTGTCGGCGCTGGAGATGCTGAAGCAGCGGGCGTGCGAGAGCGTGGAGCTGAACGCGGCGCGGCTGGGTGCGCTGAGCCGCGACATCTGGAGCCGGCCCGAGCTGGCCTACGAGGAGCACCAGGCGCACGACGCCATGACCCGCTTCTTCTCCAGCGGGGAGCTGCCGGGTGCCCCCTGGGCCGTGCAGCCGCGCTACAAGCTGGGCACGGCCTTCCGTGCCGAGTGGGGCACGGCGGCCCCTCACGGTCCGCGCCCGCTCCGCGTCGCCTTCCTTTGCGAGTACGACGCTTTGCCCGGTATCGGCCACGCCTGCGGGCATAACCTCATCGCCGAGGTGGGAGCCGCCGCCGCGCTGGGGCTGAAGGCCGCCCTGGAGAGCCTGCCGCAGCCGACGCTCGTCGCCGTCCAGGTAAGAGCCCTCCCGAGGGCACAGGCTGTCGTCCCGGCCCCTGTGGAATGCTTGGCCCCTGACTCTCTGTTTTTGTGCTGCAGATCACGGTGCTGGGGACGCCTGCGGAAGAACAAGGAGGAGGCAAAATAGACCTGATAAACGCTGGAGCGTTTGACGGCCTGGATGTGGTTTTTATGGCACACCCCTCGCAAGAAAACGCAGCTTACCTGCCCGATGTGGCCGAGCACGAGTGAGTGAGTAGGTTCAGGTGGAAGGGATTGGCTTGTTATTAGCCTTTTCTCCCATATCTGAGTAGGGGAGCTGCTTTGGAAGGGGCTGAACTGAGGGCTGGGGACCTTCTTCACAGGTGCCCTTCAGACAAAGTATTTGCAGTCAGCTAAAGAGCCAGGTCACTGTTCTGGGGACACTGAGCAGTTCTTACAAAGTGCAGTGTTCAGCCTAGTGTTAAAGATCCCTGACTGCTCTGAGATAATCTTGCATGTGTCCCCAAAATCCATTCTTTCTTCTGATGTTTCCAGGTGTTTCTTTTTATACATGCATATGATTATCTATTAAAAAAATAATTTAAAAAACCTCCTGTTCTTTAAATTTTAGAACATGCAACTGGAGGGAGTCTCATTAATTGTAGTTCCTTGCTTTTCTGGGCACTAGGTCATGTAGTCCTCCATATGCATTTTAATCAGTTTTGGAAGTGTTTCAAGTTTTCTCTCCCACTTTTGAAAGAGACAGCAAGATGAGCTTGACTGCTGCTTGGATCCTTATTAAGTTCCAGCCTAAACTTAATCATGGCCATTGTATAGCTGTTAAATCTCACATCAGTTTTTTTATTCAAAGTAGTTCTTGGCTTTCCTTCCTGGTTACCCCCAATATAAGTATAGACCGCAGTCATACCCTCACTCAGCATTTTTTTTGCGAGCTAGCCATATAACTCTTCAGAAATTGTGCCTTGTCTTCTTTTGATTAGCCCTACTACTCAGTGTCAGCACTTGTCCATTTGTAGTTGGAGTAGCTGGATTTGACTTGAAGTAGTCCTTGCTGGATATGGATAACCAGAATTGTACACAGTACATGAGGTAGAATTGCCTTAGACCTTACTCAGCTGATGCTGGGACCATAGTGTCTGTTTATCATTTTGGAGACAGCTGGCATGTTTGGGGCTTCCTCTTCAGTCATTTTCAAGCAATCAACTCTTAGACAAATGCTTAGTCTGTAAGTTCATGATTTTTGAAAATATTTTTAAATTTAATTCTATTTTTGGTCTGCCAGTCTGCAGAACCATGCTCTTCTTCTGTTTTCATAGTGTCCCAGCCATAGTCTATCAGCAGATTTTGTTTTTACATTTTATGCCATGGTTACTAATGGTTCTTGATCCCACGGTCTGGTCTTGTAGAGGCTCCACTAGTAACCTCCCTCCAGTGCAACAGTTTTTTCCAACTATTATGTTTGGCTGTCTCTGATTCCAACCATTTTTGACTTGATGTACTGACTGCTGTTTTCATCTTCCAGCACCAATGTGCTTGATTTTACTGGCCATTTTGCTCTTGCCGGTGCTGTTCCTGTTGGATAATTTGCTTTTGTTACTGCTGAGTTTTATGGTAGAAACCAATGAGGTTGGCAACACCTAGTCTTCCTTGCCTAGCTAGTCCTCTGCTATATTCTATCACTTCTAAAGAGTCTTAACTGGTTATTGTTATATCCTTCAAGACTTCTCAGCTTGGTTTTTGGTTGCCATACCTTACGACTATATAATCTTCAAGGTACAGTTTTCATTGATAGTTTTGTCTTTCTGTTCACTTCAACTCTTACAATAGCCTTTTGAGTTTGATACAGTAAGATTTGGAAATCTTCCTTCAGAGGTGATGGTCTGTTGTAGGATACAATTCTCTGTAGCCTTTAAACCTTGAGTGTGGAGCAGGTATGGAATTGAAATACTGAGCAAAACAGTTTACTACTTTCAAAAGCTTGAAATACTCAGCTTATCTCATGATTTATGTAATTATGAGATTCCAAAGGTACAAAGACTTTCTCGATGATTTTTAGTTGATCTTCTGGTTGTTTCTAAGGAATTGAAGGATTGGCCATAGCTAATTTGCTAGTATTACTGTATCTGCAAACTCTGAAGCTAGCTTGTGCCTGAAGTAAAATTAACATACTGGGGTAACTGATGAATACATGCCAAAATTTGCTGATTCTTATTCACTTATCCTTCGCCTAATCAGCCTATCTATTGTTGGTCAAACAGAATCCACATTCTTCTGCTAATAATCTTAAACTGGCTTAGGGTTTCATTATTCACCAAAATCTGTGGTTTTTTTTCTGAGAGTATGTGACATTTGTGTAACAATAGCAGTTCAAGAAAGAATGCTTTTTAAGAAGCACATGTTTCTTGTGGGAGGAAAAAGATTGCAACACGACTTTCTGCTTTGAGTTGATTCGAGGGGTTGCAGTCTAATACTTGGGATGTTAATGGATGAGGTTTATCTTGATTGCATAATGGTAATAAATTTTAAATAAAACCCACACTTTGCAGAAGTCGTCTTGAAGGATGAGGGAGAGTAGAAAAGAGCATAGTTGATTTGGATCGCAGGTAGTAGCAGGAGACATTTTCCACTGCAACAGTACACTCCATTGTGTCCCTCTTTGCTATCCAGTATTAAAGTTCTGGTATTAACTTCATGGCTGCGGCATGGTTCAGAGCTTGAGGGGTCAGTTCAGGATAAGTGACTAAGTTGGCATCTGTGCAAGATGGAAGGACAAGCAAGTTAGATTTGTCTTAGCTGGGTAAGAGACAGCTTGTGTGTCTTGGAGGAACTCTTCGAGCTTGAGGATGGAGTTTTTTATGTAAAGGACTGGGTATTGAGTGCAAACAGATTTAGTTAAAATCTCTAGTATTGATAAAAACCTAATATTTGTGTATTTGATAATTGTCAGTATTAATATTTGCCTCATGTAAAGAGTTTTCATATAATTTGAAATACTCAATTATTTTGTAAGGCTAGTATAAATGGCCCTCATAAGATGAAGTCAGGCATGAATTCTTACTGGATGTGTTTAGGGGCAGTATTTTGGCTGCTGCCAAGTTGGAGGATAACCTTTGCACTAGACTTATTCCTTGTTGCCACCCTTTCTACCTGCATTTTGGAGTTGTGCAGGGAAAGAACATCCTTGTTGTAGCATGTAATGTATATTTTATACCATGCTATGCCTTTACTGCACTTTTAAAACTTTTGTTATTTAGACATGGCTTGTATGTGATCTTAGTAATGTGCTTTTGCTTTCTCATATACTGTATACAAGTTTGACAAAAATTAGGACAATCGGCTTCTGATTTTGAATCGGAGAAAAGGGTTTGTTATTCTCTGTTTTGAGAAGAATGTTAGTAACTATGTCTCGGAACAGTCAGGAGGTACAAAAAAGGTGTTTGAGACATTTAATGCGAAGGCTATACTTCTCAGGAAAAGGCTGTTTAGTGATCTGTTACTGGTAGCTTTTTTGCCTGACTGGCTCTTGATATTGTTCCATTTCATTTGTTTTCTAAAAATCTTTCAACATCTTCCCATGCTCAAAGATAGTTCTGCTTTGCAACAGTGTAGTGCCAGGTAAATTGTTTGGTGTTCTGCTGCACAAACCTTAAATATTGGTGTGAACAAAAGGAACTTTTTATTTAGAGGTTTTTTCAGTGAATGAAAAACAAATAAGCAATGCCTTTTATTTCCTAGTGTGACTGTGAAATACTATGGAAAAGCTTCTCATGCTGCTGCTTATCCTTGGGAAGGAGTTAATGCATTAGATGCTGCTGTTCTTGCATACAACAATCTGTCTGTTTTAAGACAGCAAATGAAACCGACCTGGAGAGTTCATGGTGAGATCTTCATTAAATCTAATGTCCAGCGAGTAAGAGTTTAGGCTGTTGAAATGTTAACTTACAAAATCCCATGATTTTGCATTATTGCACTAAATTAGTATAGTCACTACAAATACTATGAAATAGCACCATTTCATTTAAATAGTTTGTCTGTAATCTTTAAAATCATGTCAGTGTCCATCCAGAACTAACTTCTGAAAATAGGCTTATGGATCAGATTCAGAAGAGGACACCAGTACCTAGGTAGAGGCTAGACAAATTTTAAGTCTTTGTAGTTCAGAAAGGAAAAAAAAAGTGCTAGGTGTATTTTTGGTACATGGCCTTGAATTCATTAATATATGTGTTTTTGCAAAGGTGTAAGATTAAGTGCTTCTGAAAAATGAAGTATTACTACATCATTTTTGTAGTAGACATCATTTTTGTAGTAGATGGCATTTATATTGACCTTTATGGAAAGGTATAGTGGTCTAGAGTGACTGAAGTTTATTTGCTGAAGGACAAAAAACAAGTGATGGCAGAAGCCTATAGGTCTAGTTAGTAGCCCAATCAACTAGAAGTGCACTGGATTCTAATATTTAATATCTAGTAGACCTTTAGTAGAAAGGTCATTTTGCAGTAAGACATGTTAAGCTTGACTCATACGCCTTCAACATGATGCATTTTGTACAGTGAGAAAGTTTCAGGAGTTGAGATGGAAGCTGCCCTTTAGCTACAAACCCAGGTTTCCCTTATTACATTCAACACAACTTTTTCTGAGTTGAAATTAAGAAGCTTTGCCATTTCTACAGGACTTAGGAATGTAGAACTGTTTATTTGGAAAACTTAGGAGCTTAAAACACTTAAAGAAGTTCTGAGCTAATGATCATTATGTGTCTTGGATACTTGTGCTGCGTAATATATGTGTGTATTTATCTCCAGGATATCTGGATGTAGTCTGGAAGCCCTAACCCTTTTGACTGTAGATGAAGATGCTTGCAGTTCTGCTGTGCAGCATACCCAAACGAATTTCAGAGAGTGGGCAATGCCTTAGCTCTCTATCATATTGCTCTGTAGGAAACCAGGCACTTAATTATGAATTTTGGTGTCTGAAACTCATGCATTGCAGGTTTAAAATTGGAGGTGCCTAAGTCTTCTTTTGGATCTATGCCTAAAACTCTAAATACTGCTCTCTTCATAGTTTCTAAAGGCTACATGGGTAATGTAGGCAAAAACCTAAGTATCTAAACAAGCCTCCTAGAGGTAATGCTTCCTGAACCACAGCAAAACTTAAATTACTGTGATACAACTGCTGTCATAAACCTGGTTTTCAAACTGGAAATATTTAAAATACCTTTGGGAAAGTATAAGCAGCCAGAATGAGATTTAATTTTAGGAATGCTTTCTTAACAACAATGTGTTGGAGGTCTTGTGGCAGGCTTGCAGTAACAGTCATGGCTGACTTAAGTGATCCTAAAAATCTTAGTGTTAACCCACTAACAACGGAAATAGTTTCCATTACACGAAGTCTACAATTTCTAAGCAATGTTTTATGTACTTGAACAATGTTGGTTTGAGTTTGTCTAATATTTGATAAGTTTCTTCCCTGCTTGAGTGGAGTAAATGTTGCCCCCTTGGAGAATAGGAATGTAGATTTTTTAAGGTAGATCTGCTGTCCAAAGCAACTATAATATGGACTGAAATTTAAGTGTAGACATACTCCTAGATTCTATCCAGTCCACTTACAAATGTGTTGGAAGACAAATGAAAGCTCATTAAGCTACTTGTTTTGAGCAACCATGTTATGATGTGTCATGCAAATTTGCATGATTGCTTACTTGCTGATTTGCTGATTCCTTTTCTGTGATGTCTGTCCCTCTCATCTGAGCTGTTCCTTTTGTTATGGACTAGTACTGCTAGTGGTTTAATTCAGCACTCTGTTTACTTTGACTGTATTTGAGATTGGAAAGGTTTTACTTGAGGGAGGAGTTCATAGTCTTAATAGGTTTTCTGCACCAAAACTAAAGATTTGTTGACTATTTGCATCCTGATGGTGCTGTCTTTTCAGGCTTCAGTGACACACATCAGTGACTTTGTGCAGTATTTCCATTTAAGGTAGATAGTTTCTCAGGTTCTAAAGAAAACAAATCTTACTCCACATATATAAATTGAGGATAGGAGGCCAGGAAAACAAGCAGCCTGTTGAAAGCAAAGAGCTGTTAATGCATTGAAATCTAATGTAGAATTGAGGTCTACAATGGGTTTTTGTTAAAATATCTAAATGTTATGGTCTTTTATGGTAATGCCTCTGATGCTGTAGTTGAAAACTATGTAGTTGTCACACATTTCCTTGAGGGAACACTTAAAATTCAAACTTCACTCTTGGATAAAATTGTACATATATTATACACCCCAATATTTCTAAAGAATTAGTATGAGGAATCTAATGAAATTCCTGTGCACTGCAGCACATATGTTATTCCAGCATTGCTGAGAAAGGCAACTTACCCAATTTCTCTCCAAGCTGGCAAAATAAGTTGGAAACATTTTAGTTGAGGAAACCTTTCAAAATTTGGAATCCAAGGTAGCCTTGATAACATAATTTTTTCTTTTTCAATGGCAGCCAGATTGCTTTACTACTCTGCATTGAATTTCAGGGGATTAATTACAAATGCTAGTTTGGCTTGTCTTTACGTTTATACCAGATAACCAAAGAATGCAGTGAAATTGTGCTGAAAAACATGTACATATTCCACTTAATCTGATGTGATGAAGAAACTTTGTCCACATACTGTATTTTGTGACATTCTTTATCTATTTCATGCTCAGTTGATGTTTTGTTGTTTTTTCTTTATATATTTAGTTCTTGAGCAAGAAGTTTCATGACAAGGCTGAAGATCAAGTATTTGTATTTAACACTGGTAATATGACTTTTCCCTTTCTGCAGGTGTAATAAAAAATGGTGGTGTGAAACCTAACATCATTCCTTCTTACACTGAACTAGAGTTTTACTTGCGTGCCCCTTCAATGAAAGATCTTTCTGTTCTGACAGAGAAGGTTGAGAACTGCTTCAAATCTGCAGCACTGGCCACAGGATGCAAAGTAAGAATGTATTCATGGTCATGTGTTTGTTACTCTGGAGAAACAGAACAGGAAATCAAGGCTTACAGCATTTTTCTGCATGATGTTTAGCTGAAAGAAATCAAAATGGTAATGATACTATTTGCTATTCTGTTGCTTTGTGTCCTGAAAGAAAACTTTCTGTAAATAGAATAATCTAGGTTGGGAGAGACCTCCAGAGGGTCACCTAGTCTAACCCTCTGTTCAGAGCAGGACCAGTTAGAACAGATGGCTCAGTGCCATGTGGACTTCCGAATATCTCCGAGGATGAAATTCTACAACCTCTCTCAACAGTGCTCTGACCACCTTATCGTGAGCAAGGCTTTTCCTTGATGTTTATACTGTGGTGACTGAGTGCTGGAACAGGTTGCCTTGGGAGATTGTGGTGTTTCCATCCTTGCAGATGCTCAAAAGCTGTATTGGTATGGTCCTGGGCAACCAGCTCTAGGTGACCCTGCTTGAGTGGGGGAGTTGAAGATAACCTTCAGAGGTGCTTTCCAACTTCAACTTCTGTGATTCTATTGTATCTAATAGGAATTTCCTTTGTTGCCTCTTGTCATATCACTGGCTATCTCTGAGAAGTCTGATTCTGTGTTCTCTCTACCCTCCTCATCTGGTAGCTGTAGTCAGGTTAACCTTCTTTTCTGAAGGCTCAACAAACCAAGTTCTTCTAGCCTTGCCTTGTATGTCATGTTCTCCAGCACCCTAATCATCTTGGTGGCCTTCCCCTGGACTTGCTCCAGCCTTGAGTTCAGGAGCACAAAAGTGAACACAGTACACCACATATGGTCTCACAGGAGTTGTCTGCATCACTAATAAATATATTGAAACAGTAATGGCACCAGTATTGATTGTAGATGGATGCTACAAGTAACAGGCAGCAATTTTGTGTCCACTGAGCCAGACCTGTCGTCATGAAAAGCTAAGCTTGATCATGCACCATCTGCTCTTCTGTGAATCCTATGCTGGATAGTCACAATCGCCTTGTGATTCATGTGCCTGGACATGAGTCCTAGGAGGATTTATTTATTCTATAATCCCCCTAGGAGCTTGAGGATAGGATGGACTGACCAGTCTAATTTCCAAGATCCTCCTGCTGGCCCTTCAAAATGTATGTGACTTTCAGTGCTCTTTCAGTGAGCTGGAGCATCCCTCTGTTTGCTTTGCCCCATTAAGCAGCAGGTTCATGTAGCAACAAAATGTGAAAAACTCAGTGATTTTTTCAGTTAGTATTCTTCTCATTTTTTTTCTTCAAGTAAGTGGAAATGTCTCTCCTGTAGCTGGTTCCAGCACTATCATTATTGCTGTGTATTGCTAATATAGGTGGGTTTACGTGCTCTGTAGTTACAGGTTGACGGTTAATACTGCTTTGAAAAGAATGTCTATGCTCGTCAGAACAAATATGCATAAATAATGTATATGAACATGAGCTAGTGAGTTTTAAGGTCTATTTGAGGTGTTGGATGCTGTTGTCCTAGTATGACCCCTCCACTCTTCACTAGAAAAGGATTTCAGAAAGTGTACTTTATGCAGAATGAAAGTCAAGATCTCTTGAAACTTGACATTGGTATGTTTTTTTACATTTGTCTTCAAATTTCATGTCTGTGTGAAGTCATTTCATGAATGGAGCTGTAGTTATTGAAGTGTTTTTAAAAAAAGTAAAATAGAGTTCGGTGAAAGACTGAATTGATTTCTATGTACTTTAACAGTGTCTGCAATTGAAATAATTAGACACTGTTACAGGAAATGTTTGCTCACTATTTTTCACTCCATGAAATCTATGCTTCTGGAATTTGGCTGTTTGGTGCAAGCGTGACAGAACACCAGCTGTGTTTTGATCAAGGCTAATATTTGGCAAATGTTATATTTTTGAAAGAAACTTAGCACTTAGTCTGTTTTGATATGGACTTGAAATATGGATATGTATTTAACTTTTCCAGGCTTTAATTTGTTTACATTAAACTGACTTAGGTTGGTGAAAAATTTCTGATCATTTGGGTTTTTGTCTAGGTGGAAATAAAAGGTGGTGAAAATGATTACTACAATGTGCTTCCAAATAAGAGCCTGCAGAAAGCTTACAAGGAGAATGGAAAGAAGCTTGGAATAGATTTTATATCAGAAGACCGTATCTTGAATGGTTTGTCAGGTAACTCGATCTGGGGGTTTTGTTACGACTTAAGCTTAGATTGGCCAGCTCTTAAGTGTATAAAATAAGAGGACAGAGGTAGGTTGAACATGTTTGGTCAGAAGAAAAAAGCCAAATTAGAAAATGGAAGCTCTGTAAAAGGATTGTACATCTGGCCTGTGTTTCTGTATTTGTTGAGGCTGAAAAATTTTCCCAATAGGTATGGAAAGCAGTAATCATTCTCTGATAATATTTCTGAAAATATTTCGAGTAAGAAAGTTTGGTTGTGGGGAGGAATAGAAGAATGGAAAGATAAGAACCGTCTTTTTGAGAACACGAGGATGTGGAATGAATTGCAGGTCATTCTGTTGCTTTGAATCACAGAATCCTGCTTTATGCTGTGAATGAAGATGAGATTTAGTTTTTAGGAACCTTGTTTAACAATATTTTCCAAGCTTACTCAAACAGATGTACTAGCATCTAACTAATGCTTTGGAGGGAGTTTTTTGAAGAGAAATGGAAGTTTAAGCATCTTAGTAACCCTAATTTAAACCTCTTTCCATTAACAGGTAATTCTGTGCCTCTAATTTTAGTTCACAAGTTCAACAGATTAGTTTTCCAAAGGGTGCCGTTCCAATAGGTGTTCATTTCTGGGTCTTGACTGTGTCTCAAACCATTTCACTTTCTTGGTGTCTCAGAGGTATAGTAATAGGAGTGTAAATTCTTGAATGCTCGGGTAGGTTTCTCATTACACTTAACAATTTTTTCTGGAATTTTCCTACAGGAGCTCTGTTCAAGTCTTATAACTGCTGCTATTTTTATAGCCTTCACTACTGATCATAACTATTTATAAATGTTTCTACTACACTTATGTTAAAGGTTTTTCTCTTTTGTTAGAAGGAAAAGATTGTTTTCAGTAAAAAACTATTATTCCAATTAGCTTGATTGCAATACTAATGTTCTCTATATTAAATGCAGATTGTCTTTGGATGGTTGAGATCTTGGTGTTTGGTGATAGAGTTTTCCAAACTTTTATTTGTGTGTGGAAGACAGCATATCTGATGGTATTTGGGTTGGTTTTCTCTTATTTCTTACTTGCCTTCCAAATTAAGGCAACACTGGTATATTTTCTCCAATTGGTTTCTTGTCTTGAGTTTAAAAACAAATTATAACTAAAGGCAGATTTCTTTTTTTATTCAAGATGGTACAAGTAAGACTTACTACTTTGCTCATTTAGCTTAAGAAAGGTGCTGAGGAACCTTATTGAGCATGTTTACTGTAGTGAAAATTTCTGGAGCTCTGCGTTGCTTCCCTCAAGCCATTGTATTAAGGGTGAAGGTCATGAATACTGGTGGTCATGCTGGTTCAGAGGACTTTGAACTTAGTACAGGCACCTAATTGTAATAGTGCTTTCATATGTAAGTTACATGATATTCTAAATGTTAAACATTAATTTGCTTAAACTGAAATTCTCCATATGCCTGTCCTGTCTTTAAATTGCTTGTCAAATGTCAAAATGTGCTTGAGCAATTATGTTTTTATTGCACACTGCAATAGGCCTTACTGAATTTTCTTTCCACAGCTGCTTCTCTGAATTTTTGCAGTGGGGATTTAGGAGTAATAACAAAGCAGTCTCCAGAGACATAGGAGTGGAATTTTGTATGCTACCCTTTTTGGGAGGGGTTGAGTGTTTTGTCTCATCTTTTTTCAAGACCTCTATTTCTATTTAGTTTTCATATGGTTTTCAATGTTTTCTTTTAGGATATCAGTTTCTTCTGTTGAAAGGGAAGGAAGATAGCTCAGTTGCTTCTCCATGTCTGTGCAGCAGAAAAGTCGTTAACAGATGAGCATACTCGCTGCCACCTCTACATGGGTATTAGTATCGGTCTGCTTACAGGTATCGCTCTAGGTAGCAAAGCATTATGAAGAATTCCTTCAGTTCATCAAATCACACTACCTTGTGTGTGCCTTGTGCATGCTCCACTCATTTGGCACACAGCCAGGGTGATGTGAAATAATGTGAATCCGAGTTAGCTTTGACCAGGTGCCGTGACCTTTCTCCTTCTCCTGGTAGGGTAGCTCTACTACAGGATATTGATAACCTCCCAAAGCAGATGGCTTGGTTTAGCGTGCCTTAGTTGAGTCACCCATGCTTGTAATAACTTTGATATTTTTAGCATTCCTGGGGTTCATTGGCTTCCTGTACACAAGACTGGTATAGATAATCAGAAGGAGCCAGTATGTTTTGAAAATACCACTTTTAAAGCTTGGGGCTGTATATAAATGCTTCCTGGAATCTTTTTTGCCTTTTCCCTGTGTTCATGTTTGTGGTAATACTGGCTTCCATTACGTACATGCTCAGTGACTTGAAGAGGCTTCAGTATCACCTTCAGGATTTTCTGAGAGGCTGGAGCTCACAGCACCTTTCTGTTGAAGATAGTGCACAAGTCTGTGTATTGCATTCATAACATGCAATTAATTATGCTTTTAGAAGGAAACCTGATCTGTATATCTCTATCAAGCGTACAATTCCAGATGTTTGTATGGAAACTATTGGGACTCTTGATGTTTTAAACATGCTACTAGGCATGACAAAAGGCAAGATTTTTTGCTTCTAGAAGAGACTTGATCTATGTATCTCTAGCAAGCATACAGTTCCAGATGTTTTTTTGAATGCCTGATGTTTAAACATGCTGTTAGATATGGTAAAGGGGAAGATTTGACTGTCACATTTTTATTAAAAACTGCCTGGATTTTGTCTTGATAAGCTCTCCATCTTACTAGAAAATGCCAAGTTTAACTCCCTTACATGCAGCAAAAATAACTTGTAAACTGTTAGTAGATTTGAGATGGATGTAATTTAAAGTGGAGTTGCATGACTGAGAGCTGGGATGCACTGAAATTGCTAGTGCTTCATTTGCTGGATGAGAGCAGGGGAAAAGGTCACCACAGTCTTTCCAGCAGGTTGTGTATTAGGACTTAGTAAGGCAAGTCTTGAATTCTTGGTTTAGTCTGACAGAACTCCTGGACTTCTAGTTTCTTTCTAGGCTGACCAAAGAATGGATCAGTAGTGTAGACAACTGAAAATTATAATAACTTCTTGCTATGCCAAAAGTTGGGTTTTCTTCAAATGCATATTGAATTTACAGGGAAAAGATCTTTTTTGGACAAGCCTTGCTGCTTCCATTTGTCTGTAAGCAGAGCAAATAACAAGCTAGTCTTGTGCTCTTTGATCACATAATGTAGGCTCTGTGGACTTGCTTTTAATAACTCTGTGCTTCCAAGTAAAATCTGTATTCTTCAGTCATTTCATTACTAAGTCTTAAGGCATTAGCGGTATCTTGTCTCCATAAAGTATCATGATATGGAAGCTACCCGATGTGTTAAAAATAATTTTAAATCTTTGGAACAGTCATTTTATATACCATTGCTAAAGAAAATTCTTACAGCTCTGGCCTGAAAAAAATTGAGGTCTTAGTTGGTCATCACTATTTGGCTAATTAAAAAAAGGCACTCAGGAAGTAGTTGCAGACTCTTGGATGACTTCTATGAAGGATCTACTACTTTTGGATGGTATCATTAAATAGATAAGGCAGTACTTTGAGATAGGTACTATCACTAGCTAACATACTGAAAGTGCTAGTCAGACATGAAAGAATCATCATTAAAATCTGTAGCATTGCTATCAAGAATTTTTTTTCATGTTTACAAAGCACTAGTGTTTTGTCTGGAGTTTAGTTCTGATCTTGTTATTTCAAAAGTTCTTGTGCTGTTAAGGTTTCCGTAACTGAGAATAATCAAAAAGCACAGGAAAAAATAGCTGTCCTCAACCTGGTTTTGTTTAAAGATAGATTGTTCCTCCTTCAGAGCCCCCTACCTTATGCTGAACATTTGCATACTGGTGAAAAGTGGTAACTGTTAGGCCTGGTTCTGAGGGCTGTAGCAGGAAAATAGCTGGACTGCCTGAAACTCCAAGGTTTGCAGCTTTCATTGTTTCTGAATCAACAGCTTATTATCAGGAGATGCTTGATAAAAAAATGAACAGTAAATGAAATAAGAACATGCTGATATGTCTTCTTGCAGTCCAGTAACTGATTATTGATCAGAAGTGAACTGGAGAGCAGCATCTCCAGTTAGGGAAAACATCTCTGTGATGGGGGATTTTTGTATGGATAATGCCTCACTAGAAATGCTTTTATTTTAGTATTTGGGGCAAAGGATATTCGGTTTTATATATGGGCTGGAGATAATCTGTCATACGTTTTGTTACAGCATTCAAAAACTCTTCAACACTCTTCATTAAGAAAATTTCTGTGCTGCTTCTAGGTTCCACAGACTTTGGAAATGTTACATTTGTAGTCCCTGGGCTTCATCCTTATTTTTATATTGGCTCTGATGCATTGAATCATACTGAGCAGTACACAGAAGCTGCAGGTGAGTGGAACTGAAAAGTGTTAGAGATTTATATTTGGCACTCTTGTAGGGACTGGTTGCTGACTCTTCACTACAGCAAATATAGAAATTATAAATATTTCAAATTGTAGAGGATTAAAGCTTTCACATGCTTCTATGGTATTCAAAGCTACTGTGTATAAATGTTTAAAAGTGTAAGTATTAGATCTGAAAGTGGCTGCATGTGAATACGTCTATAGAAATGGAGTTGCTTGCTTCAACCATGATGAGCTGAATATGGACCCTGAAACAGTTTACTTGGTTAATTGCAGAGGTGCAGAAAAAAGCTGACAAACTGTAGAATTTCTGTTTGTGTTTAAAGTTAAATATTTAAGGGAAGGCTCACCAGTTCTCATACTGTGCAAGCCTGACTTAGTATGCCATCTAGACAGAAGAAATTAGAAGAATTATCCCTAGCACATATTCAAAAGAGCTTCTAAACATGAGCCAAAAGATAAAAGTAATTTACTCCTAAAGCACAGTACTCTGGAAATGTAATAGAGATAACAGTATAAAACTATGTATTTTCTAAAAAGGAAAATGTGAACACTCATTTTCCTGGTTTTAGTCTTATTTGTTTACATCAGTAGCAGAAAGTTAAGTACTTACATGTGAGGTACCAGAAAATAGACATACATCATTCATGCAAGTAGGTTTTTGAAAAAGTGTTCTTGCAATTGAAACTTGAAGATATTACTTACCGCATAGGGCATATTCTATAAGCTAGTGGTTTGTATCTAATATTAGTAATCTAATCTGAAATTTCTCTTGCTTTTTTCTGCAGGGTCACAGAATGCTCAGTTCTATGCTTTGCGCACAGCAAAAGCTTTGGCAATGACAGCACTGGATGTCATTTTCAAGCCAAGTCTGCTAGAAGAGGTCAGGGAAGACTTTAGAGAGGTGAAGCTAAAAGAAGAGGGACAAATAAATCCAGTAGAACCTAACACAGAATCTGGCGTTGGCATAGGAGCGTGTGCATCACACTAAGCTTAATTAAACCTGTCAGTAGGATTGACTTAACGGAGATGCTGTATTTAAATCCCAGAAAGGGCTGGATAAACACATAGCTGAAGAAATGTTGATTTTTTTTTTTGGACTTTAGGAGAAGCAAATAGTACATTGCTTTCCAAAATGTGCAATTTCATCTAGCTGTAACATTGGCTGTATTCAATATGGTGATGAATTTCAGAGAGAGATCTCAAACATGTTGCCTTTAAGTTGCAGTGTTGAATAAATGATAGTGTTTAGATCCCTTGCCAGTGATTTTCTATGTATTGCTAAAGTAATATTCCTTATAGGGAAATATGGCATTTACATAGAAATTTTTGTTCTAAAATAAGCACTGTTCACTCACTGATCATAGACTGGATGTGACCTATGAAGCATTTCTCTCTGGTTAGTCACTTTTTCTCGGGACAAGATAGAGGATTAAAACCTGAGCTGGTTTCACTGGAGGGAAGGGTATATATTTGCAAGTATGCCTGGTTTTAACACTAGTAGCTTCTAGCAATGGAAGAGAAGTGTATGGAAATGTGATCTGTAAAGGTTGATTGTCCTGAAATGCATTGTCCTTCCTCCTAATAAATTTTGGAGGTGGTGTGGAGAAGTCATTGATCAAAAAATTGGAAAGCAACTAGTGCTTGTTTAACGCATTTAAACTACTGCAGGAAAATGCATGTGCACCTTTTTAAGTTCTACACTAAGGCAATACAAGTGTCCACACAAGGTGTTGCACTGATCTGGAGGATGTGTATAAATTCAGCTAAACCAGTAGAAATCTTTTTCACAAAGATACAAACATGGTACCATGAAGCAGTAAATTAAGGTAGCCTTAAACTGGTTGTGTGCAAACCCCTGTAATAAGCTCTGAGAAGCTTGCACTGAGGATTGCTTGTGCAACAGTAACGGGCTTCTCAAACCTGTTTGTTTGCATATCCTAAGCAACAGATCTGTTAAGTCTTGCCAGTTGTTCTATCTGTGTGGTTAGTCTGTTTAGTCCTTGCTATTTTGCTTCCCAGACAGGTTAATGTTGCAAATTTTATCTAGGTGGTGTTCTGTGTGTCCAAACATCTTTGGAATTTTTTTAATTTGCTTGTTAAAGGCTGACATGAATACATAGAGAAGGAACTAATCTTTTGTTCAGATACAAATTGCTGAGTCAATGGACAGACTGAGTGAAAAAGCAGCTTACTGGTTAACATTTTCCTAAGCATAGGTTTTATAGTGAGCTTCTGAAAAGTCAATACCCAAAATAATTTCGGGAACCTTGTTTTTAACAGCACCAATTTCTAAATGGTGAAATTCTAATGAGACTTTATATTTTATTAATGTCTATATTCAATTTCTAATTTTGGAAAAAGCAAATTCCTTATCTTGGTTTAACTGTGCTCCCTCTGGGTTTCTGCACATACTCTTTAACACAGACCTCCAGCTGCTATTTAACAATCCTGTTGAGATTTTCCCGTCTGTTTGTATGTCGTGTAGACAATGTAATTTGACAGTTTTTAGACTTTCAGATGATACTTATATACTGTGTGCTTGTAATAATAGGACACAGACTGTCTATTAATACAAGAAATGCTCAGTGTCTTTAGAAAAGGGAAGTAACTGTATATCTGTTTGTCAAAGAACTAGAGGCATAAATAATGTTTTGTATTACAAGGCAGTTGTTTGAAGAGTTGAGCATGACCGCAAGCCTTCTGGTTACAAGTGGGTCCTTGCAGCAGTACCCTTGCTTTCATTAGCAGACAGTTTTGACAGATGAATGCATGAACCAGATGAGTGTTGGACTCTGAGCTTATAGGTATGTCCAGGATAGTAAGTTGGATACTAAATCCAGCTGAAATTTGGTCCAAAGCTTGTCAAAGGAACTTTCTCCTTAATTTTTACCTTAAACCCTGCCTTGCCAGTTCTCAGACACAATTACAATTCATGAAGTTCTACTGGGTTAACAAGCTAGTTTATTAATTTCCTTAGCATATGTGGTTTTTATTTCCTCCTGCATGAACTGTTTAACTTGCTTTGCTGTTTTTAAGATGGAGTGTTGGAATGCCAGCAATAGGAATACGTGCTGCATTGTTGGGTTTCCTACAGGCTGATGTGTTATAGCCTTCTCGGTTCTCCGTCCCAACTAGCTGGCTGTTGGCTGCAGCATGTCCAAGATCGTTTAATTAAACATTTCTGCACTAAAAGCATGTCTTAATTTTGTTGTAATGATTGCTGGAATTAAAATGAAACTGAAGTACTGATTAAAGATGAGTTGATATCAATAAAGCAATTTAATTGTGACTGAATTTTCTTGTCCTTTGATTAATATTGGGCTGCTGCATGATTTCATTTGAATAGTGTATTTGATTTTTAATAGTGTGTTTGATTTTCCCCCCCCCCCAGTTTGGTATAATGATGTAAGAGTGAGGATGGTTTAAACTTTCCATTTCAGGCTGCCATAGTGAGCAGGCTTTTTGTGAGAGTTAATGCTTTTCAAATACAGTATTTAATGGTAGCCTTTATAATCCGAGGCCTGTTTTAACTATTAAAACATGTTAGAATTCAGAGGATAATAGGAATGGTGCTTGGGAGAGCTCGCTAGAGGATCTCTGTTAGGCTAAACCTGGTCTGGCCTCCACTTGAGGTGGGATTATCACCAACACTAGATCAGGTGAGCTTGACTTGCAACTGAATCCTGGAAACCTCCAAGGATAGAGACTTTTCAACTTCCCAGGCAAGTTAATTCTGATTTGTCTCAGAATATTTGTTCTTAAGGTCCAGAACTAAAGCAGTTTGGGATTTAAGGTTAGGATTTTATTATCACAATATTACAGATGAGATGTATTTCCTGTGGGAATAAAACTCACTTTGATTTTCAGTAATTTGTGCTCATAAATCATGTGTATGTGAAAATATCTGGCATGTTTTTAAGTTACCATAACTGCAGTCTTCCCCAAGATGTTTGTAATTTAAGAATATTGGAATATTTGTCAAGAATAATAGTTGTAGCAATGACTCAATGTGTAGGTAATAAACTATAATTGCTGAAACAATTCTGACCAGCTGATAGCAAATCCCAGCTGTTTAAGGATGATGTGATTATGTCCAGACTTTGAAGAACTTAAAGTCTCTGCCAGCCTATCAAGCTACAGTGTTTCCTTATTTTATACCTGTCCTAGAACTTCAGTAAAAGATACGCCTGATTTTTAAAAGAAAAATAATGAAAAAATACCCACCCTCAAAAAAAAACAACCCATGAAATGCAACGATTTATTTTTATGAAAAGATGTGAAGGAGACAACTTGTAACCCGTGAGCTAAGCTACCTGGTGTAGAAGGGTCTAGCAGTCTTTCTTCAAACAGTAAATGGGGAGCAGATTTACGTTTTTGTGAATTGCATTTCTGTAATCATTTAGTTCCCACTGCCCGAGTGCTCTGTACCTGGTTACACTGCAGTCAAGAAAGCAAGACTGTTCCTGTGAATAAGAGTCATAACACATTAGCTGTTGAAATAAGTCTTTGTCCAGTGTTCATTGAAAGTGGTCTTCTCATAATTGTCTGTCAGCATTCTTTAAACCAGATTTTTTAGAGCAAAGTATTTGGGATTGATTTTTTCTTTATTTTAGAATTATTTAGTCTACATCATTATCTGTTTTTCCTGAAGGTTTACTTTTCCTGTCCTGCAAGTAGGTGCCCTCCACAGAGCCTTTGCCAATCCACATGTTCATGTTTGATAAGTGCAGTCACCCCACCTCCATTCTCTAGCCTGGTGAGACTGCAGTGTGGCTCTGTGCTGCTGTTTGCTAACTGCCATGCAAGATTTTGGTGGGTTTATGGAGGACACAAAAGTGCATCCCTCAGAAGAGTTACCTGAATTCTCTACTAAGCCAAAGTTGGGTAAGATTGCTGCTGCTTTAGCTTCCTTCAGGCACTAGTAGAAGCCAAAAGTATCTGACAAAGTCATCAAGGATTTTTTTCAACCACAACTGCATCTGAACTTCTTTATTTAAAAGTAGTGAGAAGCCATATGCTTCAGTCCTGGCAAAGAATGACGTCCCTGTGGTTGTGGGTAGTCTTAACAGCCATAAAACCAGACAGTTATGCAGTGCCATCATTTATGATAACTTTGCATAGGTAGTCTAAAGCTATCTTTTCAGCTGTTTAGTCTCAAAGATAACTGTCAAATGGCTTATCTCTTCTTCTCAAGGACCCCATGGAAGGATAAAAGCACACAAATGTAGTACATGTTCATCAGAACTACAGTGCTGGAGTCTTGTTTCATAACAAGTGTTTGAGTACTTTAAATTCATCAGGAGTTGCAATTTTCCTTAGTTTTCCTGTTTATACTTTCAGTTTTTGAAGACCAAAACATTCTTCACACCCTATGACTTGTTCAGCTTTCACAGATTTGTTTTAGGGTCTGAATGGCATCGTACTGCTACCCAGCTAGTTGTGTCCCACTGTGGAACATGTGGTGCGGGTCATCTCTGTTGGTTTTATTTCTCATTGTTGCTGCTTCAGTGCTCCATCAAATGCTGTGCTGCTGTACGAACAAGCGTGGGAGACGGGAGTCCCAGGGGTTTCTACTTGTTCATCAGGGCTTGCAGGGAGTTTGGATCTGTTTTGTACCAAGAGAATCTCTCGCTGAGGTGTGCAACATGGAAAAAGAGACATCTAATGATTATTGTGAGAACATCCTTTTACTGGGGAGGAAAAGAGATCATTAATTTTTCTTCATGCCTTCTCACTATTCTGTTTCTGACTGAAGTTTACCTTCTTGCTGCCTCACCCTATCAGTAATTATCACCATCCTTAAAGACTATTACAGGCTTCAGTCTCCAAAGCCCTTAATCTAGGCGTTCACACAGGCAGAACTTGCGTCTATCCATAATCCATGCCGACCTGCCAATACACTTCAACTTCTAAAACCAGCATCATCCCAGGCTGGGCTTTGGGTTAACCTCCAAGCAATTAATCTGAATTACATTGCAAAGTATCACCCAAAGGAAGAAGAACGAGCACAGTAACATACACAGCCTGGGGCGGAAAGCTTAATGCCATCTTCTCTGTGACTCTGAGTTTGTGTGCAGGCTTCTTACCAGCGCCCTGCCTGTGAACCCCCGGGGCTCTCCAGCCCCACCAGCATCACAGGATTTAAGGATGTTCGGTATTTGACTGGATCAGGTCCTGAGAAAAAGGTCTTATGTACTCACAGAGATCATTCTTTGGAAGGTAAAAACCACACAATGCTGTACAAATGTGATGTTTTATTGTGATTTTGAGTGTTTCTAGAAATGAACAAAACCAAACAAATCACTCTGACTTATTGTGGAAATGGGAAGGAGCAGAGTGTTGATTGGATACAAAAACCGTACACTGAAAGGTTAAAAGCCAAAAATATGTTTGTGTAAATATGTTTAATGAGTACAGTTGTTGATAGCAAACACTGGCTGTATATGACATATCCTGTACTTATAGAATACATCTATATACACATTTATATGAGACTGAAAAGGCACTAGAATTTCCCAAATAAAACACAAGTAAATTAACAATGTAATTCCAAACATGGAGGTTGGGGAATCTGTTTAGGGAGTCCTGCTGGAAAGGAAACTTTGAAAGTCACATGGGAAATTAGAAACCAGTCTCTCAGTGAAAGCCAGGGAATTCAAAAGTCCAGCTCCCCTTCGTATCTTCAAAATCTCCATTACTATACTGGTCAGATGTCAAAGAACGTATGTAGTATGAGATTAATGAGTCTATAAAGGAATGTACAGTACTGCAGCAAACTACATAGCATTAAGCTTCTTATGAAGCTGGAGAGCTTACTATAAAATCTGGCACTCTGTGCTGTTCTTAAATTGTAGAAATAAATGGGTTCTTTGAGAATCTAAATACATTCCTGTGCAAGTAGTGCCCAAGAAATCTTGGAGCTTTTTGTGGGGGAAGGTGCCATCAGAATAAGGTAAGGTAGCCAGACCTGGTGGCCAGCCTTTCATCTGCTTTTGCCAGTGACCTTTCTACCTTCAGTTGACTGGAATGTTTATGGTTTAAGAAAATAGGTATTTTTTTTTTAATCTCTTGAAAAAACCTACAGGAGAATAATATGATATGAAGGAAACTTGATAAAATGAAGCTAAGATAGTACATTTATGTGAAAAAATAAGCTATGTAGAAATGAGTGGTAAAACTACCTTATGGATGGGTGTGTCTATTCATGATTTTTAGCTTTTGTGATTTCATTGCCTTACCTATGGAACGTAGGCTGTAAGTGCAAGATGAGCGTAGGTAGTTCTGCAGGTCACAAGTTTAGCAGTTGTAAGAAACGCTGAGTATGTTTACATGACGTTTATTTACATAGGAAATTAAAGCAACAACCAGCAGTGTTCAAACAACTGCAATGTCTGTGTCAGGAGCCTGACAGTAGAGTGGCAGATCAGTCAGTCCGGGGCAGATTTCATGTAAGAAGATTCACTTTCTTTTTGGAGATACAACTGCTTTGGTCTGATTTTCAGAGCAGCTACACCTGTAAAAGACAACAGCATCTGCTGTGCAGGGAACAATGAATTTTAATAGTGTGCAAAAGCGTGCATGTGTTTAAAGTCCTGTTAATCCAAACCAACAGTTAGCTGTGGATGTCGGTGTATAACACGTCGCAGCAGACCAACTGAACGGTCACACTTTCTGCGATACCTCTGGTGCTCTTGTTATTGTCAAAGCCCCTGATTCCAAAATTCTTGTTTTCCTGAAATGTTTGATCACTTCTGCATTACAGATTTTGCCTTTTCCATATGGAGTATTTACGCTGCCTGGCTGCTCTGCAGAAACTGTGATGGAGAGTTGGGACTTCAGTCAATGCCCAGTGCCCCCCGCTCCAGCTGTGTCTCCTTGCTCCTGCCCTGGAGGGTGCTGAGCCTGCTCCAAGGGCACGGCGGGCTGCAGGGTGCCAGGGGGGTGGATGCGGCGTGAAAGCAGAGTCGATTAGTTGTACCTGGGTCTGCAATGGAGCTGCTGTCTCATGATAGAAGCTCCTTTTTACTTCATTCCAAAGTTTTTGGCATGATATCCTTAGTAACTCAAATATAAAGTCCTTACTACTGCTTTGTCAGCTGGCGAGCATCTTTCTATTATGCTTTTACTAAAACCAGATGAACTAGGCTTTTCTTGGAAACGAGTACAATTACTGGTGGCTTTACAGGCTGCAACAGGTTCTCAGGCTGCACAGACCAGTAACACCCCGACTATCAGAGAAAAGAAGCTTCTCCTGGAGTAGTTTTATTCTTTTTGTAGACACTCGATTGTCTTCAGTGGATCATTTTGTAGAGAAACCTGTTTCCTCTCCCAGGAAACTCAAGAGCAAAACTCCCACCGGCCCAGATAAGCAGATCCCAGGACAGCTCCTGTGTTTCCTAGAGGATTTGGTTAGCATTGCAGGAAGTCTGGCTTTTGTTTGTTCCTTAGTAAATACACATTGCAAGACATATTTTAAAAAGATAGTCAAAACAGCTTGGAAAGATTTCTTTGTTTTAAATACGATCAAGACAAAGCACAAGTCTGAAGGTACTCCTGTGTGGACCTGTCAGTGCAGTGCTGCTAGGGCAGCATGCATTAAGCAGTGAAAGCAAGCTGTAGCCATCCATAACCTTGCCAAACTATTTCCTGGTACTGAATATTTTGTGCTTGCAATGACCATTTCTGACCTCATCCTGCAAACATGCAAGTATTTACATATTCTTCTATTTCTTGGTATTGAATGTGATAAGTCTGCTGAGTTGAGAGATGTACGCGTTCACTCAGGTGCTTAGAGAATTAGGATTTCAGGGGCACAAAATGGAGGATGCACCATATATAAGCAACTGGCAATTATAGTCACTTGTTAAAATAGTTTACAGTGGCCGGTGAGGCACAAGAAGGAACATAGCACAGCTTTAAGTATAAAATTTTGGATTGTATATCCTATATTTTGCTGAAATGTGAAACTTGCACAATTATTTATGCCTCAGATGAGTTGCATCTAATAAAAAAAATTAAATCCAGAAGAAGAAATCAATCTTCCTTCCAATTAAAACAATTCTCCATTTTCTTTCTGTTAGCCTATGAGACTGTACTTTCATTTAATGTCACAACCTGTGTGACTACAGAGGTTATGTGTACTTATGAAAAAATGGACCAGTATATCAAATTAAATAGAATGTATGCACCAGGGAATATTATCCTGGAGTACTTGTCGATGGCATGGGTGTCGATCCGCATGCTGACGTATCTCTGGTTTTTCCTCCTGCCCGAGCCCCTCTCTGACCCCAGCGCCAGCTGCACCATCATTCGATCTTGTTTATCTCCATTCTCGGACACGTAGTGGCCCAGTTCGTTCACATCGCCATCGTTGTAGCTGCCGTCCATCATCATGGGCCGAGGCTGAGGTAGGCTGCACGCACAGGGAAGCTGTGGACACAGGTAAATGTGGGATGATTTGGGGTTGTACATAGACATCCCTTTTCTCCTTAAAAAAGAAGAGGCGAGGACAAGCCTGGGGAATTCAGGCTGCTGGGACACAAAAGGGAGAATGAGAGGATGGAGCTGGGCAGCAGCTTTTTATTTCTCTAGTTTCATGTCTGAAAGACACAGTTCAGTCAAGGAGAGAGCGAGGCTGGCTGCGGAAAAGCTCATTTGGCTTAGGCACTGGTATCAGGGTGTAAATAAAGGCTGGACCTGTGCCTTAAAGCTGAGAAAATCAGAGAAGAGGGCAGAGAAAATCCAAAGGAGGAAGATATCAGGCTTGCCCCATTTGAAAAGAAGAGCTTAGGTTATAACTTGATGTAACGAGGGCAGAAAGGGGAAGTTTGGACCTCTGTGTATAAGTTTAGACTGTGCCTGGAGAAAGGTGGGGAAAATGTGCCACGTTATCTGAAACCAAAAACACAGTATCCATCTGGTAGTATTCACAGGCCTGGATCTTCAGCATAAAAAATATTTAAAGGTAAAGTCCTAAACCCTATCCCATTTATACAGGCAGTGGAGGGCTATACATGGAGGGACTGAGTGCCTTCAGACTCGGAGGAAAGAGCAGTGAGTTTGGGTGTGGGTTGTCTGTAGCAAAGCTTTATAGCTAGGAATGCCTCACTGCTGGTGTCTTTTTCCACATGCTGCATTCTCTGCAGGCAGCTGAGAGCAGCACACTGTAGCTGCAAACTTTTGAACATTTCCAGACATTTGCCACACCTTTGCCGAGGGGCATAAAGCTGCATTGGAGATAGAAAAACCTCACCTTGTCCCGCAGTTTCCTTTCCTTCCGCTCTTGCACCGTAGTCAGGTAATTCACTGCTGCGTATTCCAGCACCGAGAGGAAGACAAACACAAAACTGACCCACAGATAAATGTCCACTGCTTTGATGTAGGAAACGCGGGGCATGGAGGCGTTCACCCCAGTGATGATTGTAGACATGGTCAGGACGGTGGTTATCCCTGGGAATACACCAGCAGAGAGCCCATAAGACACTTTCAACCCAGACTCTTCATGACAAATACAGCTGTTATTACAATTTCCTGACATTTGAATTTACCTTGTATTGTTTTTCACATTTGAGTGGTGGGTTTCACTGCCTGAGGAAGGGTCAGGCAGCCTGGATTTCTTACTGGGATTGTTCTGTCTTTTTGGTGAGAACAGGTCTAGTTCTGGTCTCAGGGTGTTCCTAGCCTGGTTCCCCGCCATGCCACCAGCCTCCCACCCCATGACCAGCAGCAGTGCTTTGACCCCATGCTGGCCGCAGCCCATCGCCGGGCTCAGGACAGTCCCCGGAGGGGGTGTACAAGTAGCTCAGCTTCTAGTTCACCCCCTCTGCAGCGCAGGCACAAGTGAAGCCTGTCTGCTGCTGCTGCTGCTGCTGCTTCTTCCACCAGGTTCCCCAAGCCTGTGTTTTCTGTCTGCTCCTGGGAAGTCCTGCTTTCTGGGAAGCCACCAGCCAGCTCCTACGTCTGGTCTGTGCCTTTGCCAGGGCAAGAGCAGGGACTAACAGGGCCCCACAGGGCAACGCTGCCCCACGTTACACCATGGGCGAGCACAAGGATCGCATCGGCAAGGGCAGGAGCCCCGGTGGTTCCGTATTGTCTTGGCTCTGAGGGAGGCTCTCTGTGGCCTTCTTATTTCAGGGGCTAATTATGTCACGTTAGTAATCCCTTTGAAAATTGAAATGGTGTATATAAGCACAATGGACTGAATTCACAGGAGTATCTAGGTGCTAAAAAGTACTGCTAAAGGCAGTGCCTACATCTTCCCAAAAGTCAGGCCCAAACCCTTATGTCCCTTTTAATGATGTCACAACACAATGGATGCTGTTTCTAAACACAGACGTGGATAACTGCCCCATTGCCATCTCTGTTATGCATCTATGTATCCTCTCCACTGAGGAATATGATTTTAACAATAAAATCCTGAGGTGCGTTGCCTGGAATAAGCGGAAGCAAGCTTGGCCTCAAAGTCTGCAAAAACACAAACAGCACTTTGCTAAGGACAAAGCATCCACTTCAGAAGAAGATTTATGTCCCTATCATAGTTCTGCTCCCATGGTGACTCCTCTGATGTATGGTTTCAGCTGTCTGAAAGATGCTGCAAAAGGGGAAGCTGAATCCCTTACACTGCACTGTAAACTCATTTAACAAGTTGAACAGCGCAGCTCAGCTGACTGTGTTGCCTCCACCCTCCCTCCTCTAGCAAAACTCAATGAACTGACATTTTGTCAGGGCTGCTAACACTGATTTTCACCGCCTCACTCACTGAAGTCTCTGAAGGATACTGACACTTTGGCTCTCTGTGTGCCCTGTCTCTGTTAACAGCAATAACAGCAGAGCGGCACGTTTGCTCTGACTTGCGCCGTGTGCAGCTAGTGCTTATTCAAGTAGGGAAGGCAATTTGCTTGGCATTGCAGGGCGGATGGAGAGTTTGTACCATGGCCAGTCCCCTGTGTAGGGGACACCCGTGTGGCGAAGCTGATTTCTGTGCCACAAGGCAGTGCAGGGGCAGTTGGAGCAATCATCTCTTAGGTCTGTTGACTGCAAGATTGTTTTTACCTAACGGGACTCTAGCGGGAACTGCTCGTCGATCAATCCAGAAGGACACCCAGGACAACATGACCATGAGGGTGGCAGGGAAGTAGGTTTGGAGTAAGAAGAAGAAGATGTGTCGGCGTAAAGTGAAGTTTATATAGAGGCGATTGTACCACCCTGTATAACAGAGAGAAGGAAAAAGAGAAGTCACACCGACATCAAACTGCTTTCAGATGTTGCATCAGGGGAATAGTGCCTCATTTGCTTTTAGAAAAACACAGGTAATGACCACAGATCATTACAATTTTCAGAAAAGACTCCTTACCGAACCAACTAGCAAAGTCGAAGCATCTCTCAGGACCATGTTTTGCAGAGAAGATATCATAACCTGTGCACTTGGAGAATTTAATTCATGGTAAGACTTGGTGTGATCTTGAGGAGGAAATGTCTTTCCAGACTACATAACCATTGAGATGGAAAGCTATGGCAGGGACAGCAGCCTTGGCATAGAAGACAGGCAGGTCTGATGGGCCACAGGGAGACCTCCCAATGGACAATCCTCCACAGCCAAGGTCGAGAGGGCCAGTTTGCACCCCTTCTTCCCCCAGCCCACCCTCTGGCAGGCACTCTGGCACCCACCTGTGCTGCTGTAAAAGGCGAGCTTTGTGGTGGTGTGAAACTCCTGGATCAGGAACTGAGACAGTGATATCCTCTCATCTGTTTTTAGGGAATCATTCCCATTCTTCCAGTAGAGCATGAGGTCATCTTCAGTGTAGGCATCTAGGAGAGCAGACCAAACCTCAGTGCAGTGCACTGAGCCAGCTGCTATCACACCCATAGCCCAGGGTGTGCCCACACACCTTCCAGGCTACCTGTGAGGTCCCAGCTGAAGGGGGCAAATGCCACCACCTGGCTGAGAGCTGCGCTGATGGTGGGTATGGTTGTGGCAAGTGTTGTCCCAGCCCTCAGGCCTGATGCCTGGTGTGTTTTGTAAACGCTTCTGTTTCTCTAATCATAATTTCGCGCATACATAATATGTGTGTCAGGTAACCCACCACATCAGAACTTGAAAACCTGTCCCTTATAAACGTCCTAAAATCAGAAGCAATGGAAAGGAGACTTAGAGGAAAGAGTCTGCTTGGGGTAACAGGAGGAACAATCTATCAATGGTCTGAGGCATGCAGGAGGAAAAAAATCTTGGGTAAACTTTCTGCTTGTGATGCACACATGAACGTTACGGCTCTTGTTTTTTAAATACATGCAGAAATATAGTAATGTTAATCCTTTCAGATGGGTTTAGTAGCAGCTCTTCCCAGACTGGGAGAAAAAAAATCACACATAAATGCACTAAAACAGAATTAAGATTATAATTTCTTATGGCAAGTTTAAGAAGGAGAAGAAAAAAGCTCCTATAAAGCTAAAAGTTTAAAATATCCCTGTATGAAATCTAGCCAATTCGTATGTGCATCATACTTGGGACAAAGGACCTACATAAGCTGGGTTTATCTCAAATAGGTGTAAGAAGCATAAGAGGAAGGGCATTAATGTCACTGCCCCATCATGGTTTCTACGCCACGGATGAGCAGATGGTGCACGTGAAGGGCGTAGGGCCATTTAATTAGGTGTTTGAGGGCACCTGGGCAAGCGGGTGCTGCTGGAGACTGCTGACCTGCAGGCAAGTGGCCCACGTCCTCTGGGGATGGGGTGGCAGCAGGGCAGCCTGGCTGGCTAGCAGGGACACTGGCAGGACAGTGCTCACAGCTGGTTTTTAAAAATACCGCATTGTTGCAAACACCATCTAATTCTAGTGAAAAAAAATATAGGCAGGGAGGTTTTCTTAGTATTGAAGTCCGCTCACTTTGGTTAGAGCTCCCATGAATGTGAAAGAAGTTTAATTATTGGTATAATTATTGATATAATTAAATACACTTTGGGTGCCCATGGGGTGCAGCCCTCGGCTCCCCTACAGCTCTGCTTTACTTACAGCTTTCAATCTCCAGGGAACACGTCTGTGTGTCCAGGGGAAAGCGACTAAAATCCATGTTACACATTGCCGTTACTGTAACTCTAGGAATAATGAAAAAACAGTCCATTATAAACTTGTCTTCTTATGTGACTGAAAAATAGCAAAGCTGTGAGTTTGGGTTTTTTATTAACTATCTGGCCAGTAGCAGTCTACTGAAAAGAAATACCTTCCATTCCGCTAAAGCCATTCCGCTTTATTTAAAGCCATTTCTTTTCAGCAAACTAGTCTTAGAAAAGATGACTAGAAAGTTAAACCATTACAAATTGCTAGTAGATGACAAAAATATTGGAGAAGAAAACAGGAAAGGGCAGAGAGGGCACTTCTTCCTATTTGACTATCAACAAACATGTCTCTGCAGAGATCTATGCTTTCAACAGATGCTTTGTACGATAAAATAATTTACATTTATTAAAGCCATCCTAGTGCTATGAGGGATGCAGATAGTTTTCTCCGCACACAGTGAATTTCTAGCTGCTCAGTGAGAACCCGGTGATCACACCTGGATATCAGCCACCAGAGGGCACAGGCAGTGCCTCGAGTTAGGGCTGGAGCTGGTGTGCAACAGAGACCACTGAAATGCTCTGCCTCATCGATCAAAAGATCTGCTCTTGCTGTAGTCTGATTATCTCATTTTCGATAGCATAATTTCGTGTTTGCACTGGAAGCATCCATAAATCTTAACTGGCTTGAACTCTAGGGAAGTAAATGAAAATAGAAGTATAAATCATAATGGGGAAAGAATCAATGAATTATCACAGGGCTAATGGTAGACAGATGTCTGTCACATAATGATAAAAACAAGATGCTGTCCCTTATGTCAGTAGTCCTTTTGCATGTGCAGGTTCCCACTGACACTGCTTTCGTATCTGGATTTAATCCTTGAATGAAAGTGCTTGGCTCGGATTTGTTGTTTAGGTGCCAGTGAGGTCTACAGTGGTTTCCAAGACATGAGAAAGTCTAGCAAAGAACCTTAAAAAGGCAAGCATCAAGGAAAAAAAATATAATCTACAGGCAAAGGCATTCAGCAAAGGCAGGCAGGCAGTAATGACCCTTTTGCTCTTAAGGGAGATCAGCATTCATACTTCCCCAGTATTCATAAAGCACTCCAACCTACAGTCGCCACTGAAAAAAAAATAAAACCTGTCAATCTGCTATTCAAGATGTTCACCACCAATTTGTGCAGGACAATTGTTTAAGCACAAAACTGTGTGTGGCAGGATCTGAGCAGTTTGCTATTCTTCTCTTCCCATCTTCTTCAGACAACCATAAATGCTTGCAATGCAGATGATTGGTATCATGTAGCTAAATGAAAGAGTATGTAGGCATGCATGCTATAGCTGAACATTATGTTATTTTATCATCCTTTTTTATTGTTCTAAGGACCTGAGCAAACTTTGCAAAGGCCTGAGGAACATCTGAACCTTGTCTAATATGCTGAGTGAAGAAAAAGCTTTAATAACGAGACTGTAGACACTGTTCGTGCTGTGAATTCCAATGAACAGTAAGGTAAAAATATCAGAGAACAAGAAATTTCTTGTCAAACTGATACCCCACAGGGAATCAAGAATTGGTTTGCTTGCCTTCCTTTCATAAAATCATAAAACACCTCATCAGGCTGAGAAGTTGATCTCCTCACCTCATGGCAGACTCAGCTCTACCTCCACCACTCCTAAGGTCGCTGTCTAACATGCCCTCAAAGACCTCCACAGCCTTCCCAAGCAATGTGCTCTGCAACCTTATCATTAGTTAAATCTATGCATCTTGCTGATACTGACCTCCTATCAGTCAGATTTTCCTTCTTTCTTGTCCTTCAGAATACATTATCTATCATCTGATGCTTTGTTTATTTATCATGTGTTTTGCTATTTCATTGCCGTGGAGGGGATGTTGACATTCTTGCATCAGAATATTGTATAGAAATTTCCTCTCTAATAAGTTTTTATGGGTCATTTGGCAATACTTGTTTTCTAACTGGATGGACTTGTGGCCAAGAAAAACAGAAGCACTGATTTTAATTTTTTTGGAGATTGACCGATGCTCGTCACTCAGCATCTCCAAGCATGACTTAGGTCAGCAATGTTCTTCTGAAAGCTGATCAACTAGTTGGAAAATAAGGGAGAAAGCTAGGGTTGGGATCACCCCTCAAACTAGAGGACAAAACAAAGTTTACCCAAAATGTCCCCTTCAAGGAGCTTTCATGCATTTCACATGAAATGTGAGCAAAAAGCAGGAAGAGTCAAAGTCAAGTGTTTGGGTTGCTCTAGCCATACAGGGGAGTCACCAGGAACTATATACCCTTGCTCTGAAGCTTGTCACTTCATGTGCTGAAGGATGTTCCATCTGTTTTGTTGCTTATCATAAAGCTAAAGTTGCACTCAGTATAATTTATATTTCTTCGTAATTAGCTATAAGAATAGAAATTGCACATTTTGCTAGGCCCAGAGACTTTGTTGTAGAGTGAAGTGGATAACTATGGCTGCTCTGGACTTCTGTTTATTATCAGGCATCGTCCTCTTCCCTGGATTGCCCCTTCAGCAGTGCCCCATGGGGATCACAGCCTGCTGCTCCCCAGTGAGCTGCCCTGAAGGACTGCCGTGTCTGGCCACAGCTTCCCGACAGCAGGAGCAGGGGCTAACCATGGACACAATGCGAAGGGACACTGGTGGAACCAGCAACATTGGCATAGAAATTGGCTTCCTGCAACAGGTACTTAATGAACTTGCACAGGGACTCAGATGTCAGTGGATAGTCAGCACATTCATTCTTTTTTATGTTGTGATTTGGGGGTTTTTTAGTATGAAGTCATGCAAAAACAAAATCCAGGAATCAATTGAACTGCTTGCTTTCTCACATCACTAATAGCTCACATTGACCAAATGCAGTTTTACCTGAGGCTATAAAGTACCTTCCCATCTGGCTGGACCCGCAGCATGACGTTGTCTGTGGTGGTGTCATGGATGAAGGAACGCTTGGAGTGGACAAAGAACATGTCGGGGACCCAGATCTTCTTCACCAGCCTGCCATCAAAGGTCATGCTTTGGTTGTTGGTGCTGGGGAAGGACAGCCTCTCATCTTTCCAGTAGTGCCTCAGATAAAGTGTCATGGTGAAGTCCTGCAACAAAGAGGTTTGTGTCACAACTTACCCATTATCAGCATATCAGTGATTTCTCCTTTCTGGCACAAACCATGAACTGTAAAGCACCATTCCTGAAGGCACATCCTCTCCCTGAGCTGCAGGGGACACAACTAGCTGCAGCTTGTGTATCCTCAGCTCAGACCGACTTCCTGGGTTCAGCAATCAGAGGCCATCGAGGTGGTGAATCCACCTCTGAAATGCAGATGTTGCATTTTGGTGTCTGTGAGCCACTCCAGGGACCAAAAGGCAGACGCGCTGAAGCAGTGGTAGGTGGAGAGTGCTGCCGACCACTTAATCCCCCAACCATATGATGCTGCGCTTCTGGAGCTAACAGTGAAGAAGCGTTTGCTGCCTGCGCTGCCCTCCATGAAGCTCTGGCAACTGCACGCTGCAGTGGGAGCTCTTCCTCCAGCACAGCCACTGAAATCTTTTTGACTCAGTATTTGACCCAAAGGGGGGTGGGGGCAGGTTTGCTCTTTGTCCCCACATATTATACTCTTAGATCCAAGGCACGCTCCTTCTCTTTGAGCTCTGTTGTATTTGGAGTCAGACCCAAGAGGCATGTACACTTGGGTTTGCCTTTTTCCTTAGTTCAAAGGAAGCCCTCACCTATCTGAAGATAATAAACACACAAGTGTTTATAAGCATGGTATCTTTGAGTGTAGCATAATACATTGCCCATAAACTGAGGGAAGTGTCTAAGACTGACCAGGCTGCCTTGGTGTTTGGGGCAGAGGAAGTCATATGGGTTTGGAATGTTGGGGTTTTTTTAATTATTTGACATTCAAATTTTTTTTTCCACAACACTTTCCAAGCATTTTGAAATATGAGGGTTTCTGCAATTTTTGTCTGTAGAAGTGATTTGTTAGTTGCAGCATGTGCTATTAATACACTAGAGGCCAATATAATTATTGGGAATGCTTTATATCACATCCAACTGAAGCTCCCAAAGCCACTGACCATCTAATTTCTTCTTGTTCATTTGATCCATTCTACAGCATTCTTTAACATCTTTTCCCTGTATTCAAATTTAAAGAATATAATTCTGGGAAACCTTTTACATTGACTCCTGTGTGTTAATGTGTCCTTTAAGCAGTAATAAATTGACAGACACTTGTTCTTCAGCAAGAAGTCAATGCCTCACTTTTTTGCATGAAGTTGCATTTATGGTTGCTGTGGAAAAATCAAGTATTGTCAGCTTCATTAGAAAAGATTTATTAATATTAGTTTTAGGCTATTAAACTGGGAACCACATTATTTTACAACGCATCATCTGAAAATCCCCCAAGCAACAACCTCATAATATCTCCCTCTTCTTTTGGTCCATTTCTCAGAGACACTATTAGCTCTTCTATTACGTTTGCAAATGAATTTCCAATCCTTGATAACAATCTGTTTTTCCCTTCCTCCCATCTTTCCTCCAGATGAAACAGCTGCCCCACACATCCTGCAAAAGCTCTGTTAATTTTAGAGTCAGTGGTCTGTAATAGATACTTAGAAATTTTTTAATTAATTGGACAAAAAGAATCTGATTTGTGACATCCTAATGAAGTTTTACAATGATGTCCTCTATTATTTTACCACTTTCTTGCAAATAGTCAGAAAGTAGAAGAAAAAAAGGAAAGATTGATATATCTAACTCCTCAAGCTTAAATTTAGTACAGAGTGAATATCTCTGTCACTGATGTCTCTCATTTAAAAAGTAAGCAATGATCTTGCAAAGCACCATGGCCTTTTTCTATAAAGCTGCACAAGTTAAAAAGAATTGATTTTGACAATATAAAGTCTTCTCCATCATTATTTTGCAGACAGCCAAAATTGACCCTGAATGTTTTTTTTACCCGAGGCCATACAGTGCTTTTCCCATGTTGCTGGGTGTTGCAGCATGATGTTACACAAGGAGCCGGGGCAGTATTCAAAAACCAGGGGAAGTCATGCAAAAATCATAATGCTTGCTTAAAAAATGAGTGGGTTTGTTGTTTGGGGTTTTTTTACATTGAAATCCTCAATGTTAAGTTCTTTCCATTTGCTTTCAAGTCCCAAAGTTTTTCAGGGGCTCTCTACCCACCTTCACAAGCTGTCTCCTCAACCAGAAGGGCTGGGACCATCCCAGGAGAGATGAAAGCTCAGGGTCCCCATGGCTGGCAGTCAGGGTGCCAAGAGCACCAGAGACAAGGGGGACAACTGGAGTCCTCCCCGGGGCTTGGGAGAACGTGCACCCCGATGTGCCTCAGCATTGCAAACCTGCTGTGCCCTGCAAGTGGTCGGTTGACTGCAGATATCCCAGTCCACTCAAAAGCTAAAATAGCTGCAGTGAGAGGAGCCTGGTGTGCAACCAGAGTGGCTGCCGAACGCCAGCTGTGCTGCCACGCAGCCATGTTCCTGGCTTAGACATGGGAGGAGGTTGGGCGCAGAGTCTTTAACCTTGTGCCTGTTAATTAGGAGCACAGAGAAGTTGGGGATTTCTGTGAAATTTTTAGAAGTGTTCTGTATTGGGGTGTGATTTTTTTTTCTCTTCTGAAGCAAAAGCTGAGCTGCTGAGAGACTCTGGGGATGCTCTAACAGGGTAGATCTGATGAGCTCTGCATTTTCAAAGGGTGAATAAAATTGGTGTAGATCTTGCAATGTACATGCAGGGCCATCTCCCATTCCCCTTCTGTGTTCCTGCTCTTCTGCAAAGGCTATTGTTTACATGTCATGTATGCATGTAAAATCTTCCCATGGAAAATCTCCTGCAGAAATCATACCTTACTTTCAGTAGTGTTTTGTGATGGAGAAAGCCCCTCCAGCAAAAATCATCAAGACCAAAATCTGCACCACTTTGAGAGCGTTTGAAAACTGACCATTTCCACATTACTAATTGTGGTAGGAAACAAAAGACAGAGAGTCCGTAAGGAATTTAGCCTCTGCAGAACACCAGCATTAGTCCTGCATTCCCCTGAAATCCTGCTTCAGCATCTGTGTGAAGATACAGGAAGGACCAACAGAGCTGGTCCCCAGCACACAGCAGGGAACGCAACTGTGAATGTGCCAAAGGCAAGTTCTGGAGAAACTTCTCCCCTCTGAGCTAATTTTGGCCACGCTGCTGAGAGCTGGACTTACCAGTCTGAACCAGTGTGACTCTCAGGATGGCTACATGGCTTCTGGTTGGGAGCTAGCTGGCCCCTGACCACCTCAGACCATAGCCAAAGCGAGACTGTGTCTGCAGTATATCAAAGTGCCTTAAAACTAACACATTAATTGATCTCCTCAGAGTTTTTAAACGTGTTATCACTTCTTAAGAAAATGTAAAATCTCAAACCCTTTGGGACAGTCTTGGCAGTGTTGTATCATTTTGTTCTAGAGAAAAGTTAATGTCAGATTTCTTCCTTCTGCTTCAAGGGAGATGCAATAGTAGCGTAGGGTCAATAGAAGTAATTGTCAGCAGATTCAGATTAAACCCAAATCTGCCTCCCAGAGGCTGTGGAGTGTCCGTCCTTGGAGGTATTCAAACCCCACAGACACAAACCTGGACAGCCTGCTCTAGCCGGTGCTGCTTTTAGCAGGGGTTTGGGCTACATGGTCTCCAGAGGTCCCATCTGACCTTAGCCCTTCTGTAACTCTTACCATGTCCACCTCAGAAATGCTGTCCAGACTTTCAACTTGGACATCCACCCCAACAGGAATTGCAGGACCTAGGGGAAAAAAATTAAAAGTTGGTATAAATCTGGTGAGACAAAGTAATCCTCTTACTTTCATATCTTAGAAATAAAAATAGATGTTCAGTCTGAAATAGAAACAACAGTAAGCCAACTGAAAATAGAAACAATTGGAATTCATAACAAAAACCTCCTAATAACAATCCAAATCAGCAAAGAGACTGACCTGTTACTGGCTTTCTCTTTTTATTGTGTCATCCTACACACGTCCCTTCAAAATTTAAAAGCCTTGTCCCTAGCACTTGGGCCCAGGGCTCGCCAGCTGGATGCCCAGCACAGCGCCCATTCACATGGAAAGGAGCAGCAGTGCAGCTAAGGGGCTGTGGGAGGGTTGCTCCAAATTTTTCGCTCAAGTCTTCTGCTCCCTTCTTGGGCTAACAACATCCCTGAGAGCTACTCCATGTACTTGGCTTTCACATCACTCAGTGCTTGGCTGTGGAAAGGACAGGGTGATGGGATGGGATGCATTACAGGACACAGACATGTGCCACTGACTCCGGAGCTCCCAAGAGGAAGGGTTGGGCTGTGATCCCATGTAATAGGGATTTTGATCTTTTTTTCCTCCTCCAGCCTTTGACTAGCCCCTCATACCTCTGGCAATTACAGTAGAGGAGATCTGTGAAGATAAATAGTGCTCACATTAGTGGACTGCTATGAAACGGAAACCTTTTTAAATTAATTGAACATACTGGTATTTGGTATATTGAGCATTTAGCAATAAAATCTTCTTCCATCAGAGTATATAATGGTATCCTGGATTTGAATGACCATCTGTCAGCCAGAAAGGGTAGATAAATTACAACATTCTCTAATCCGATGGGCTGAAAGAAAACATGTTCTCCTTCATCCATTTCCCTGAAAGCTTAGGTTGCTCTAGCACGCAGCCATAAAACTGTGAGCAAGCATTAACACATGGCAGTCGAAACATTTTCTTTTGGATTATAAATGAAATGGCCAGGTCAGTAAGCATGGTACATTATTTGATTATGCATACACATCACCATAATAAGATGAAATCTTAGTATTTCTCCGTCATCCTGGAATAAACATACGGTGTATTTGCAGATTTTTATCAGAAAAAAAGTGTCACTGAATACCAGGAATATTATATTGCCTGTAATCACATTTCCATGCCTTTGACTATGCTATTTGCTCATTGAAGGAAGAAGGCTATATTGCACTGCACTCCTGTCCCCCTGAGCAAGTCATGAATTCATAACACAAGATAACAAAAATTAGAGACAGAAAAGACTCTGCTTGTCAATCTGCTTGTTCACCTGACTACGTGTTACAGTATAAAGAAGCGATAGTGTAAAACAGGAACAGTGGCAAATGTGCAGGTTTCATACCTCCAAAACCTGGTCTCATGCTGAAGTCATGGTCATCTATTCGCAGCAGCTGCTCTGACTTTGTCAGGGGAGATTTGGTGATGTCGGGGCTTCGTTTTAGGATCGGGCTACCAGGAAGAGAGAAGCACAGCTATGAGTCCTAAGCAGTGCCTCTGAGAAGCATGCACTCACTTTGCTCCATTATCCCTTAGACCATTTACCCCTTAGACCAGAACCATGTGATTGCTTGCTGTGGTTGGAAGCATGTCATAAAAAATGATTCCCACACTCAACACACAGCTTAGGCACCTGTGATAATTCTGGCACTGAGAAAACGTTTGTTTGGTGACTTTTTGTCTCTGTAAAATTATCTGCGCTTATAGTGCAGTTAGGAGACAATCATTCAAAACTGTGGGCTGGAGGAATAGTGCGTGTGGGTAAGCGGGGAAATGGAAGTGTGGGGGAAGGCACTTCTGACATTGAGTTATGACGGGGCGTGAGACCAGGAATTAGGGAAACAATATATCAAATAAGCTACTGGCTGTTGCCCAGGAACAAAATGGAGACAGGCTGGGCACCAGGCCAGGAGGCAGGCCATCCCCTAACTTGGGATAAAACGATTAGCTCCTGCCCTAGATTTCTAACAAGGATAAAAAGGAGCATTAAAGACCTGGGAGGTCTCTGAGCATTGAAGAGCCTGAGAGACGGTCATTCCAGAAGCTGCTGGGGTTGCACCGAATGCTGGGCACAGGATGCTCTGCTCCATCTCCACAGCCACTGCTGAAGGTGTAAAACTCTGACTGGTGCTTTGGCTGGGATGGTGATGGCAGCAGCACCTTCGTTGCTCCATCATGTAGGTGAAGCCTTGATGCCCTCAGAGTCAGCCACTTGGGTGGCAGGAGGGCTCAAAAACAGGAGGAAAGGTTTTACTGGTTCTTGGTTTGAGAAGAGATGGTGTGCTCAGAGAGGCACTTGTCTGAACACACACAGGTCAGAAATAGATTAATGGGAAACAGGACAACAAAGAAACTTTTACAGGGAATATGTTCCTGAGATAAAGCTCCTCCTAAATGAGACTGTTGAGCCGTGCTGTACTTCTCACAGACTCATGGGCAGTTGTACCATGAGAAGCCAATATAACAATCTCCTAACAGAGACCAGTGGTGTTACCAGCAGCTCATCTGTCAAACCCAGAGCTTTACTTGGACTACTGAGTATCTTAGATGCTCAGTCTCAGTTTAATAATTTCTAGGAGTGGCAAGTCCTCTACCTCCTTCAGGGAGTTGAGTCATTAATTATCCCTCAAGCATTTTAAAAGGTGGCCCCTGCTTTTGCTTTAGATTCAATTCAACCTCTTAAAACCTGTGGCGTAGTGAGTGTGTACAGAGGAAGGTTTATACCCAGCTGAGATGGGGAAGCAATATTAGCAGGTCACTGGCAAAACCTTCAACATTTGTAAGCAGGCTTGACTGTGCTCAGGAAGGCTCTCTGCCCCTGGCAGTAGCAGAGGGAAGGATGAGCGGTGTGATGGAGCCTGTGGAGGGGGGTCAGCTCTGCAGAGGGATGCTCAGAGGGAAGGCACCTGCTCACACAGCATGGATGGCACAAACAGTGCAGCCCAAGGGGCTGTGGACAATGGCTGTGGTACCACACCTCACCTCCATGAGGTTGTCAGGCAACGTGGCTTCCTCTGGGACCCTGTTGATGGCACGACACCTACCTAAATAGGACTGGCATGCTCGAGTGGTGTTCCCTTCCCCTGCCGCAGCCTCAGCCTGGCCACGGGGATGTGGCCAGCAGGGCTGGGGCCCGCGGGTTTTGCCTACCTGCCTTGCTTGTGCGCCTCTCCGTGGGCCTCCCGCCTCTGCCGCTGCGGCCGGCTGCATGGAAACAACAGCAAAAGGGAGAGCTGAGACACGTGGTCATGGCAGGTGGGTGAGGACATCGGGAGGGAAGCACGGTGGGAAGCACCAGATCCCCACAGCGTTACCTTCTGTCACACGTGAAAAATAGCTCTTACCTGTTTTTTTACTTTTTTACTGAAAGCTGGTGGTGCGACAGATGCAGGAAAGGGGGCGGATGGCGGGTGCCAGGGGCTTGTGAAAGGAGGGAAGTGATGATTTTTGTAAGGGGGGATGCCACTGTTTTTGACTGCCTGACAAAGACCCAGGCAGACGACTTACCTCCGTCCTCCTGCAGCCATGGCCGGCGCCGTTAGAGGCTCTGGAGAGAGGCCGCGCTGCACAGGCCATGGCAGGCTGCCCGGGGGGCTCTGCCAGCGGGGAGCACAGCCATTGCATCGACTCACCAGAGACAGTTGGGAATTTTCATGAGAAGAAAATCTTTTTAAAGTATTCCAGGGGGAAATAAATAAAGAAATTGTGGAAATATTTGTTTCTGGTTTCATACTGTCTCCCAGCTGGCTGCCAAGAATGCTCCTCTCAGGTGTTTGGAAAATATTTTATAGCATTAGAGGAAAGAATATTGCTTTTAGCAATGTAAGTGCTAGCTTGAGTAAAAGTAACATTTTAAACATTTAACAGTTCTAACTCATCTTTAATTAAAAGTTTAAAAAAATAGCTTCACTCTGTAATAAACACTAACTCTAATCAGCTCTACTAATGAGATTTTTTTGCCCATTAACATACATTTCAAATCCTGCTCTAGAGATTTACAGAGGCAAAATTCCTTCTGCAGTAACAAATGTCACCACCCGAGCACTGTCATCCCTTTGGTGAGTGGTGGCTGAACCCCAGGCCTTGCAGGCTGGGAACTCTGAAAACCCATTGCGTTGCAGGGAAATTCATCTTTCTGCTGCCACCAAGAAGCAGACAACCTCCGCATCACCCAGTCTAGGAACAGGCACACTGGGCTGTATCACTGACTCACCCTGAAGCGAAGCGTTTGCCAAGTGGGATTGATTTCTTTCCAGGATCTGCTCTGTGCTTCCCAGAGGAGGGCTGGGAATAAACCTGCAGGCAGAACACTGCTATGGGGAGCCTTGGGCCATGCAGCACCATTGCTAGTGCAAGGAGCAGCTTCTTTGGCACTGCTTGGACCTGGGCGTTGCGCAGCAAAATTCATTTGCAAATGCAAAATGCACTTTTTGGAGTCTTCTGCCTTGTCGATATGCCCTTGGGCTGCTGCTAACATGTCTCGCTGCTGCTCGATTCTCATCTACCAGCCATCAGGAAGTAATTTCACATGTTTTGGGGATAAGCAGATTCTGGTGACAAGCTGACCTACTTACATGACTTTAAA